>NW_008331125.1:2649876-2708885 GCF_000622305.1 Nannospalax galili | reverse complement strand
AGTGATCATCTATCATCTATCTATCTATCTATCTATCTATCTATCATCTATCTATCATCATCTATCTACCTATTATCTATCTATCTATCTATCTATCTATCTATCTATCTATCTATCTATCTATCTATCTATCTATCAATTTTTTTGAGACAGTGTCTCCCTGTAGCCCCAGATCACCTGTAACTCACTATATAAACCAGGCTGGCCTCAATCTCGCAGGGTCCACTGTAGATATACCATTTAGGGCTGGGCATCTCTCAAACACATATTTCCTATGTGTGACCAGTTGTGGAACTTTGTAATAGCCCCCATCTATTTGCAAAGAAAAGCTTTTTTGATGAGTGCGGTGTATGGCATACTTATCTGTAAATATAAGGATCCATATTTCATATAGTAAGAAATTTTTGAGATACAACAGATAGGGTTTTCTCTAGGATCTATGACCTCTCCAGCCATGTGTATTTGACTATTTTTAGAGTGCTATCTATTAGTTGCCTTCCATTGAGAGGACTTTAATTAGATAGCTGTTAATTATCCCCTAGATAAAAGTGCTAGGGTCTGTCTCTCCCATGCCATGTGGTGGTTGGCCCCGAGAGTCCAAGTGAATATGACAGAGTAATATTGCATCACTTTCCAGAACTAGTTGTAAAAAGGCTTGGTGTTGTAGAATGCTCAGATTTAGAACCCTAAACTGCTATACAAGAATTCACGGCACACTATGTCCACCATGCTAGCAAAATTACACGAGTTGGAGGCAAGGGGGACCTCTGTGATCACATCACGTAAGGATTTTCTGCCAGTCTTCAGCTATTAGTATCACCCCAGCTGATGCCATGGACCCTGGAAGCAGAAACTGGTCTTCCCCACTGTGCTGCATCTGAATTCTTGACCCTCAAAACCAAAGCAGAGTAGTTTAAGCCACTTTGCTGTGGGGTAGTGTGCTCAGTAGCCATAAACACCCAGATACTTGTGAAGATACTGCACAGTCTGATTTCACCACAGAGGTACAGGCTTAGGATTCACCAGTATGAAGGACAGAATATCACAAGGTACTTCTGTATCTCAGCCTGGTTAGGATGAGCTAAATGCATTGTTTCAACAAAATAAAAATTCAGCTGCTTCCAGACAACTTTTAATATAAACCGTCAAATTTTCCTGCCTGATTTTTCTTCACTTTATTATTACATATAAGTCCTTTAAGAAAATGACAGTTTGCTTTACTAAATAAGAGAGTCATGGATTTCTCTGATACCTTCCTCTTCTAACCTCTGGAGATGTTTACAGCAATACCTCCCATTAGAGCATAAACTGAAACAAACACTGTCTTCTCCAAAGGACAATGAGTTAATTGTTTGCTCTGAAGTTCATTGAAGAACTAATTGGAATTGTTACTCAGAAAATATCTGATGCCTTTGCTCTTTATGCTTTTCTATAAAAACAAAGAGTAAATTATTACATCAGAGTCATTAAACTATAAGTGGAACTATTAGCCAAATTAGCTATAAGGGAACTGTTAGCTCCCTTTAAAGAAGTGCATGTGAAACAGCCTAAAGAAAATTACTAAAAGTCTAGTGATGGTTCATAGAAATGTGAAGGCAAAACAAAGCCAGACTTCTACAAAAACGTAGCAAACTCTACAGATCTTAGTAAATCCCACCTTTAATGATCTTCTAGAATGTGGCAGTGCCGCATTAAAGGAAAACTAATTCCTGGAGTCATTTAACCAAGAAGAGTGATCCCAATTCATTCTGAAGTATTCTGATTTCTCTCAGAACTGTTCATCCTTGATCAAAGGGTATCCTCTATATTTATTAAGCAGCACATCAAGCATGATATGGGAAAAGGATGAGGAACTTAACCAGAATTTTATAAGAGAAGAAGTTGCTTATTCTGACATCTACTAATCCAGAACAGCACATAAAACTACAAACATACTTTCCACCTAAGGCCATATGTTTCTTGTAACATTTATTATGAGTAATTTGTTGCTTTCAAGGTGATCATTGCTTTCAATAATGAAATTAACACACATTATTATTATATTATTATTCTTATTGTCAGTCTGGACAAAGAAGGTGCATGAGGGAAAAACAGGGAACATAGTTTAAAATTAAAGCTATGCATTCACCTTAGCTTGTAAAAGTTGATTACATGGGACGCTCAAGGTCTAGTAAGATTGTTTACATGGTTTTCTTAAAGGATAGTTAAATTTAAACAAGTTGATTACAGAATAGGAAGATAAATTGAATGCATAGTACTAAATAATCTCAAAGCATATAGCCTACTTGGTTACAAGGTTAGGCAAAAGTTCAATTTCAATAGGAGGTATTCCCAGAAAAACCATCTCCACATTCTTGTTTCTGGCTTTTAGCTTTATGAAACAAGAAATGTGCCAAAATTCTAAAAAACTTAAACTTGAGGTATAGTCCCCTTCCCAACAAACAAATATTGTGATAAATGTACAAATAGTCCATATCTTGCTTTGAAAGATGCAATATCTCCAAAAATATCCCAGACCTCTATATGAAGTGTTTTGAGCTATTAGTAAAAGCTCATGATAGAGAAAAGGTAATGTTAAGAGGCCAACACCCCAAATCTCCCTATTATCTCCAGAAAAAAATTCTATTTTCTTAATAGACACACAGAGTTCTCTCTGATCTTGTTTATATCTTCTTCAATCATTACCATCCCTACTTGCCCTCTACAACCACACATGCATACATGTGTGTGCACACATGAACACACTACACTATAGTGAGAAAGAACTAGTTTAAGTTCCCCACATGTACTAAGCTGTTTCAAATCTCCACAGCCTTGTTTATGCCTCTCTCTATGTCTAGTATCTGCTTTACTTTCTTTTAAGATTCAAGTTAAACGCCACCTTGTTTTATCCCCCTGTTTAGATTCCAGTCCTTCTCCACTGTGAGGCTTCAAGAGGCCCCATGAATCAATCATTCCTTCCTTTGGTCTCTCTGCCCCTACTTGACTCAAAGTAAGTAGCCTAGTTGGATTATTTATCTTCCAGAACCTCCTAAAATACAGGGCTGGTCTCACATACGGAAGGTGGAAGGTAGAGGGATAGCCCCTACAAAGTTAGTGAAAGTATTTAAGAACTACAACTTTCAAAGGCTTTGCTACTGAGTCTGTCCTTACAGAGGATCAACTATTTTCCATTTGTTGCCATTAGCACCAACTGTTAAAAGAAGAGAATCTAAAGGGTGTTATGGGTTGTCTTCAAATCACAATATGACATTTATTTTAAAAAGTTTGATGGACAAGTAAAGTCATGTTATAGAAGCAAGCTTGGAGGCCACAGAAATGTCTATTTTACACAGACTTGCAAAAGAGAGAATCCATAAAACAGCAACTCAGTGCTGTACATTAATGTATTCAGCATGCATCCTGTAACAGAGGAAACTCCATGGGTATGAGCATACCCACAGAGCTTCATAAAGGAAGTGATCTTGAATTAGTAATAATCCTTAAAGGGATTAGAAACTCAAGATGCCAATCTGATGCATAAGGAAAGAGAAGACAGACACATGTTTAACAAGGAGAAATGGACAGAAAAGTTACCTTTATCTCTGGGAGCAAGATGAAGGCTAAAAATAGCCCAAGAGGGAGAGCTAATGCTTGGTTAGGTTTGGCTTTTAGTCTTCTTCCAGTTTTGGGCAGAGAATATGATCTCACCTCTACTGGGATTTTGAAAATTGGAACATCTATAGAGGATTTTCTTCTGAGTGGAAAATGCCGCAAAATCTTTAATTCAATAGAAATTTCCAAAGTAACGTAAGTGGTCACTTGCATCCTTGAAATGCTAAGAGTGACAGCTAGAAGAATTAATTATAGTCCATATTATAGTGCATTCAGTTATCTTAATAAACGGCCTTTTATTTTGATGCAGTGGAAAATAGGTAAAATTTTATATTTTTAATAGTTGGAGACTTTTGTCATTTCAAGGACTTGTTATCTCATGAAGGCTACATGAAGTAGAGATTGAACATAAATGGTATCTGGGATTATAGAATCATTTTCCAGAAAACAGACTTAATTATGCTTGAGATTTTGGGAAGGGAAATCACAGGCTTTCTTCCCTTTTATAATGTAAATGGTAGATAATGGTGACCTGGTGAAAAGACAAGATGATAAGAAAACACAAAGTGAGATAAAAGAAATGTCTACTTTTCGAAAGCTTGTTGTCTATAGAACTTCTCAAACATACCCTGAAGTATTAGGGAAGGAGGACCGGCATAGATCCATTACCCAACTTCAAGAGTTGGTAACATTCTGTGGTTTTGTTTCCAATTTTTATTTTTCTGGGAGTCACTACCAGACATCTCCAGGTACTTGAAAATGTATCTCTAACGGGTAATAGCATTTGAAAAAACATCCATTACACATTTTCATAACCAACATTATCCTTCAAATTACCTGACTTCTAATCCCTCCTTAGTTTTTTCCTGTTTATCTTAAAAAATCTGTTTTAGTATGGTGTGCTTGAATTAAAATACCAGCAAGATTCACATATTGTGTCTAGTGTGTTCCATAAACTGTTTTAATTCATAACATGCCCTCTTTCTTTATTTTATCCCATTGGCTTGTTAAAGATTCTAGGTTTGACTGGTTGTATAGTCACAGTCATGATGTCATTTTAGATTATGCTGTACCTCTATTTTCCTATAAACTAGTAGAGATTCAGTACACAAATTCAAATATTTGAGCAAGAGTATTCCAAAAGTGGTGTTGTTGTTCACATAAGGATGCATATCTGTCCCTCATTCAGCACTGCATATCTGTCCCTCATTCAGCACTGTTAAGTTAGATGCCTGGTGAGGTTAGCCTGAACCATCCTTAAGAAAGTACTCCACTAACATATAATCAATGACTTCACCATTTATATTTCCTACATCTATTTCAGTAAGTGTTGAAAATGGAATTATGTAAATATTTAATTTCTTCTGCTTTTATTTTCTGCTATTCTTCTGTTTTGAAACAAAATAAACAGAGGAAAGGAAGAAAAGACAAAGGAAAGAAGGAAGGAAGAAAGAAGGAAGGAAGCTTCCTTTATCATCTCTGGGAAATACAGAAGCTGCTACTGGTCTCTGGAAGCTGGATTAACACTCACACCCAGACTTCAAAATTCTCTTATTGGACACAAATAGTCTCACCAAAAATCAAGACATATTGCAACTTTGAAGAAATCAAATGAGAACAATGCCACTTCATAATGTTGTCTAGTCTGAAGACAAAAATCAGGTCACTCCGACGATTCTAAGTCAAATATCATTTTCCAGATAATTGAATGACTTCCTCTGTATTTATTATAACTTGAAGCTTGTTCTAGCCTACCCTGTGAGATTTATTAACAATTCAGTAACAAAAGGATTCTCTCTTCCTGAGAGCACCTACTCTAGAATAAGGCTCCTCTTTCTTCAGTCCTCCCTGACGTCATGTACTCACTGCCCAAATTCTATAGGCCTTTCCTCATCTCTATTACTGAGCAACCTTACAATTTTGCATGGCATGCATTTTTTCCTGTAGCATCAAGCATTATCCCCCAACTTAATAAGTTACAAGTATGTTCTCTGTGGTTCATAAGTTGACTTAATGTATGGGGGCATAAGGGAGGGAAATATGGTTGTTATGAAAGCCAGTCAGTGTACAGAGGAATTGATTTTTCCCCTTTATTTTTTTTAAAATTATTTATTATTTTATATGTATGAGTGTATTGCTCACATGCATGTAAGTGTACCTGTGTCATATAAGTATACTTATGTTGTGTAAGTGCATTGCCTACGGAGGTTGGAAGAGGGTGTCGGATCCCCTGGAATTGAAGTTACAGGCAGTTGTTAATTGCCATGTGGGTGCTGGGAACCTAACCACTGAGCCATCTCTCCAGTCTCTGATCTTTCTCCTTTGATTGTGACTCTTTGGAAGAATGAGTTCTGCTCTGGAAACCCACAATGAATGTCAATATGGTATACCTTCATATGGTTGAATTTTAATCTTTAACTTGTAGATTTGTATTATTTCAGTTTATGACAGTTTTTTGTGTTCACATATTCTTGTCTCTAGCCAGTAGAAGCTCCTTAAAGTTGACTCTTTTGTTCTATTGCCGTGACTCTAGAAGTCTTTGATAGCTTACACTTTTAGGCAAAAATAGACGTCTTTGGTTTATGTATTTTCTTAAAATGAAAAGTGTGTGTGTGTGTGTGTGTGTGTGTGTGGAGAGAGAGAGAGAGAGAGAGAGAGAGAGAGAGAGAGAGAATATACTATGACGAATTGTTTCTGCAATTATGGAAGTGGAATTTCTTATTCTACAGCTGACAAGCTGAAGATTCAGGAGAGCCAATAACACAGTTCTTGTCCTTGGCTATGTCTGCATCCAAAGTGAGAGAAGACTGATATCTCAGCTTATAGATGGTTGGGCAGAGAGCAAGCATTGTTTATCAGCTTTTTATTCTATCTAGTCCCTCAGTAGACTGGATGGGAATGACCTGTATTGTACAGAGCAATATGCTTTACTCAATCTAACAATTCAAAAGTCAGTTTTATTGAGAAATACTCTCATAAACACTCAGAAATGATGGTTAACCAAATATCTGGGCTCCTTATAACCTGGCCAACTCGACACAAAATTATTCACCACAAGTCAACAACATTATTCCATAATGTTCATTTAAGCAAAAATGAGAGTGTATATGTCATGTATAGATGGATTTCTATACTATTCAAGGAACTGTCAGATCAGGACATCATAAGTATTTTAGTTGTTGTACCTTTACAAGTCTATAGAAGTAAGGAAGGTTTTTTAGGAATATTACAAATATGATCAAAGTTATAGAAAATGAATCAATAAAGAAAATATTAAAGAATACACCTTGAAAAGAAAAGGCTGAGGAATGATGATAATTTCATCAATGTCTTCATGTAAGAAATGTCTTTTCAAAGTTTAGGCAGTCAGCCATGTTATGCAACTCTCTGCTGGAGAAAAGAAATAAAAGAGGTATTTGGCTACACTTAATGTCAAAATCACCTAGGTTTCTGGAAAGGGTCCATTCAAGTCTGGAGATGGGGCACAGAATATTCAGTTGTTTATCTAAATGTTAAGACCATCTGACCTCTCAGGGGATGTACTTTGGAAGATGTAATTCTCTGTTGTTTCATTCAAATGTACCCTCTCCACCTGACACTGTGGAGAGTAGATAAGCTTCTCTCTAATCCATCCCAAAAGCCTCCACCACAAGCTGCTTTATAGCTGCCTCTGACCAGAGAAAAGAGAAGCAGTGGGTGTGGCCTACAGCTCCCAGTCTGCAGGTTTAGAAACTGCTGTTGAAGATGGAAATGAGCAAGGAGCTCTTCAACAAGCTGAAAAGTTCACAAGGAGTCTTCCTATCCTCTTCCTCCTTCACGCAGTCCTATACAATACATCTTCCCAAGGTGAACCAGAGCAAGAGAGGCTGGCTTTGTCACTGTGGATTCCACCCATGACTCCACAGACTTCAGGATAAACAAAGCCTTGTTTAAATTAAACTAAACAGGAGTCAGGAAGAGATACACGCATGAGGACAGTGTTTCTAAAGGAGACAAGGGTGGAAGATTTACTCATTCCCAAAGAGAAATTTATTAACAGAACACTTAGAGTAATTCCTCCTTTCTAATTTAGTGGTCAGGATTAGGGTTAGATGACTAGAGGGGGAAAGGTCCTGACAAGAAGAACTATTCAAAAGGAGGAGTTCCTCCTGAAAGGTCAACTCAAGGACAGCAGTGTAACAGCTTTCACCAGCCAGGAAGGCAGGATGAGGGAATTTCACAAAGAGCACGGGGTGTGGCAGAGGAAATAACTCCAACAATCTTAATAATGCTACAAATATTTTTTCTTATCCTCTTCTAAACCCAGGAGCTACATTCTATTTTTATTCATTTTTCTTGTTTTTGATTGACAAGAAAGGACAGCAAGGTAAAAACAGACTGTTTCTTTAATAAATTGTTTGAATATACATCACAAAGCCTAGATTAGATGGAAAAATACCTATGTAGCTAGTTTCTCTCTCAGTTATCTGTTGCTTCTTTTCTATGTGCATAGCCATTTAACAATAAGAACAAGAATAAGAATAAGAATAACAATAACAACAATAACAACAACAAAAAGAGTTGATTCAGGTGAATTCTTTAATAATACACCCAAAAGTGGTGCCAATTTGAGCTATTCTCAGTAGAATATTCATGCACTTAAGTTACCACAAATCTTTTTGATGAGACAGTTATTCAGTAACTGATTCAAGTAAAATCTTAAATCTAATACTTGCATTGTTTATTCAATTTTTCCTTCATAAAATGTATAACAAGGGGGAAAGTCCTGGGAAATATTTTCAAGTCCTCAAGTACCTGTCTCTAGTGGGTTAAATGGTGATACCAAGAGAGAGAGATTCATATCCTAGTTCCTACAACATGTGTTGTTACCTTTATGGAAAATAATATGATTTTGTTTGGCAAAAGATGACCTTAAAGATTTTGAAGACCTCTCTGTTTTATACAAGTGCCCATAGGTACAAATGCATATACCTTTATATGGTAAAAGTAAAGACAGGGACTTGAGGTATAGACACATAGGAGAGACCCACTTAGAAGAGAAGGTGCGTGATAATATAAAGTCAGAGACAGGAGTGATACAACCATAATCTGATCAATTTCAAGGCATACTGGCAGCCTCCATAAGTTAAAAGAAGTAAGCAACTGATGCTCCCCAAGGGATCAACAGAGAATGTGGCTGTGCAAAAATCTTAAATTTGAACTCCTAGTCTCCAAAACAGTGACAGAATAAATTTCCATTGTTTAAAGACACCATGCCTAAGATAATTTTATACAGCAGCCACAGGAAATGAAAACAATGTCTAATCCATATTGTCATTTTTAGTTCAATAAAAAGTAGATCCGCTCTGCATGTTTGTGCTAGATAACCCAGATTCCTAGCTAGTGCGGTCACAAACAGGAATAGATAGTGACAAGTAACCAATAAAGCAAGCTGAGACAATCAGATTTTCTTTGCCAAGAATTTATATCTCAGGGACATAAGAACCACTACCAGCTCGTGTTGGCCCTTGAAGTTGTAGAATCACAGACATTGTAGAACAGAGTTGGTCCCATAATAAGTGTAAACTTAAGTTCCAGGAGAGTTAAGCACTATCTCTAATCTTCAAAATGGGAAAATGAAGAGCTGAGCAAACCACTTTACACTACAGAGAAAACATGTGGAATCAAATAAGAATGATCTCATTTTCCCACTATGATTCTAACATCCTAATTGAATCTATATGCACATTTTATTACAGAATACAAATGTTTCTGCCCCATCCAAGGAAAATTCATTCCCCTGTGTTATGGCTGCAAACTCCTTACAAATGTTCAAAGCCTTTGATTGCTGCAATGAGTCTCTTCTCTTAGGTTCTCTCCTCCTCCCCCTCTGCTGGCTTGTAAGCACACTGCTGTACAAACCTGCCTTAGGCTGGCCCTCCTCAGAGCTGTCCTGCAACCCACATTCTCCTCCAGTGATGGTTGTCTCTGCTCTTTCAGCCCTTCAGAGGACTTGTCTATGCCCTGTAGTTCCACTTTTTAGTTTCCTATTTTTCTCCTCAACTCAAAGGATTTTTTGTCTCCAATGCTTCACTGAAACTGCTCTTATCAAAGTCACAGGTGACTGCAAATGCCTTCAGATACCTGACCTCTTAGCAGCCTTTGATATAGCTAATATTTCTTCCTCCAAGCTTCTCCAGACCCTTTCTTTGTCTCTTTTGCTTACATTTCTTTCTGGAATTCAGCCTGGGGTTCTATTCAAATCTCAGTTCTAGCTAACCTCCTCCAATCCCCTGGCTTTAAATACATTCTGGTAGAGTGAATCCTCAGTTTAAATTTGCCCCTATTTCACATCTTCCCATAGCTATTTACTAATTTTCTTACCTTTATCCTGGCTGAAGAATTTTTGATTCCCTTGTTCATACCTTCTTAGTCCACATCTCCTCAATAAATATTACCAATATCTATTGCCAACTGCTGAGGTAAAAAGAAAACCCTCACAAGTCATCTTTAATTCCTCTTCTTCCTTCATATTCCATATCTAACTCAACAGCAAGTCTCGTGAACTTTGTGCTGGTTTGCTTCAGTCTATGACACACCTGGGAAGAAGCAACCTCAGTTGAGGAATTTCCTCCATAAGACTGGCCTGTGGTCATGTCTCTAAGGCATTTTCTTGAGGAAGGAGGTTGCAGCTTACTGTGGGAAGTGCCATTCTGAGCAGATAGGCCTGGGCTATGTAAGAAGGGTAGCTGAGCAAGCCAGGGAAAGCAAGCCAGTGAGCAGCGTTTCTTCACGGTCTCTGCTTCAGTTCCTGCTTCCAGGTTCCAGCCTTGAGTTCCTACCTTGGCTTCCCTCAGTGGTTGATTGTGTACTGTAAATCAAATAAGCCCTTTCCTCCCCAAGTTGGTTTTGGTCAGTTTTTTATCACAGCAACAGAGAAGTAACTAGGACAATCTGAAAAATTTATTCGGAATCTGACCAACCCTAACACTTCACTATCACCCCATAATCATTATCACTAAATGATAGCAACAGCCTTAGATTATAAAGGGTAATGACCAGTTACACTGCATTATAGTTAATGAATTTCCATATCATCCAAATCAAACTAAAAACTTACTAAGATCTAGGAGATGTTGTATAATCTGTTTTCTTCTTACTCCTTCAGATTGTGTCTGTTTGCATACCTTCGTCTGCATTAAGTCAGGCAGGCTTATTTCCATCCTTTACATGTTTTAAGTTCAATTTGGCTTTAGAGCTAATTACATTTACTCTACCTTCTACTTGGAAAGGTCTCCTCCAGATTTTCATGTGTCTGCCTTCCTTTTATCATGGCATGTGACCTCAGGGGCTTTCCTGGCCACCCAAAGAAACCCCATGCCCCATCATGACTTACTATACTTCTCTATTGATTTCTTAGCATCCACTAGTGTTGGAAGTCAGTGTTTCTCCATTTGAATGTTTCATGTCTGATTTTCTCACTGGAATATTAGCTCTTTGAGGCAATGACTTTAACATTTTTAGTATTATGTCCCTAAGTACTTGGTCTATAACAGATATTTGGTGAATGTTAGTAGACTGACTGTAAGGCCCTCTGAGAACTCTTTCATTCCAGTCTCCCTATAGGCTTGGTGGCACACCATTCTTCATCCTTGAATATATGACACTCATTGTTATATTTAAAAAATAATCTTTCATGTGTGCCAGTTTTGAGTTTCTCATTTTTGCAGCCCAAGAGCTTTGATAACATTGTTGACATAAAGGCCAGGCACGACAGCTCATACTTTTAATCCCAGCACTCAGCAGGCAGTGGCAGGCAGATCTCTGTGAGCTTGAGGCTAACCTGGTCTACCTAGCAAGTTCCAAGCCAGCCAGGGCTGCATAGTGAAACCCTGTCTCAAAAACAAAGACAAAAAAAAAAATCCCCCAGTTTTTTTGAAATGATGCCATATGCTGAATTTGAACATTAACCAAAGATCTATGAGAATAAAGATAAAAATCTGAGAGGCCAGAATAATTTCAGTGTTAGCATTCTCTTTGCCTTCCCTGACTCTGGTTTTCATGATGTAGGCTTAAAATCTGACGTCCAAATCCTGCCTGAGGTAGTAAAAGTGAGGTTTCCATAGGTCCGCCTGATTTCCACTGCTAGGAAACTCTGGCTATGCTTCTGTCCCAAGAGAAGAAATGAAACCCTACAGAGATAACCCACTTCTGACTTATCCATGACCTTGAGCATAACTCAGGCATGAAAGTTTAAGTATAAGATATCAGGAAAACAGTACCTGTCCAGGAGACAGAAAAATCTGAATTCTAGTTTGTGGCTCTGCACCTACTCAGTTCAATGACATTGGCAGAGGACTTAGCATCTCTGAAGTTTCCTTTTCTGTAACATAAAGAGATTAGACCAGTTGGCCCCAACTCTCTCTTCCATGGCTAATAATCTGTGATTATTTGTGCACCTGTTTCTTTTTTGTTAGTTCTCATTTAAAAAACCGATTTTTTCCCCTCTCACTTTCCTAAGAGAATTATGGCTTTGGAATAGCAGCTGGCTTAGTTTTGCTTGCAACACACTTCTGCTCACAGAGGAATGCATACTGTTCCCTCCGGCAGAGAAATGTGTGATGGTTGATTTGCACCTTGCTGGTTGGATACATGCAGTGGCAAGTGGGAGTTTTATTGAGTTCATGGCACTGAAGGATAGCAAACATTCAATTCCTTTTAGCCCAGAGGTGTTTTTGTTTGCTTGTTTAGTTTGATACAAAAACACATTTACTCAGGTGTTCAATTATGATATGAAATGTGGTTCCACAAAACTGAATTGTGTGTAGTGAAATTCAAACTATAAGCCATATACCCCCACATATTGAGACTGAGCAAGTCAACCAATATCTTATACAAATTTTCAAAAATGGTGTAAAGTCTGATGATAGTTCGTAATAGTCACATGTTTGAACTGCTCTCACCATGGCTAGAAGTTAAACCCAAGCTCAATATAGTGAATTTCTGGGTACCAAAGTCTTGCTTGACAGATTTCCAAGTTTGTTTTCATTGTCATTAATCTGTTACTGTAATCGTCCAGGATCCCCAGGAAGAAGGATGTGGCCAGGAGGAAATTGCTAGAGACAGGTCACTTCCTGGATGCACTCAAACTCACACTTAGCCCTGTGAACAACCATTGAACTGAGCAAAATGTCTCCTCCCAACACACGGATGGGATTGCTTGCCAAATCAAGTGGTGGCTCGCAGTCTATGAGAGTGTATCTCCAAGCATGACCCAACCAGCAGCAGTAGACCTGGGAATTCTTGGGAAATGAAAATCTCACAAACATGGAGCATAAACTGGAAACTAAAAAGGAACCAAGCAACTGTATTTTAATGAACCTGGGGACTCCAAAATGAAAAGTTTGAAAACTGCTCACTGAGAAGTGACACTTACTTTAGAAATGAAAGTTTCATTGTTCTCCATCAGCTAGTGCCCATAATCAGTAGGCTCTAGTAGCTCTGCTTAACAGTGCTGGTCCTTAAGACAAGATATCCGAGTTTTGCTTTTTGTGTGTATTGCCTGCATGTAGGTAAGTGCACCTGTGTCGTACAATGCTCATGGAGGTCAGAAGAGGCTGTTGGATCCCCTGAGACAGGAGTTACAGACAGTTGTTAGCTGCCATGTGGGTGCTGGGATTCGAACTCAGGTCTTCTGCAAGAACAACCAGTGTTCTTAATCTCTGAGCCATCTCTCCAGGCCCTCAACATGTTTTTGTAGATACTCACAAATTTTTCTCACCACAATTACTGAGTCCCCGGGATGCGAGAAGCATAATGCCAGGTACTTGGAATAAGATGATAGAAAAGACAGATACTGTGCCCCTTATAGTACTTATGACCTAGTGGAAAAGATAACTACTGAATCTAATATTGTATCATTAACTACTTGAATATGGTTCTGAAATAAAAAATAAAGAGAAAAGAGCTGTACAAGATTCCCAGCTCTCTCTAGAGTCACCTGATTTGTAGTGTCTGCAGAAGCTTCTCCCACACCAGGCGGGCTCTTAAAGGGGGAAGATGCTACGTGTGAAAGGTGTTAAAGTCAGTGAGATCTTATGTTTGCTTTTGAAAGCATGAAGAGGAAGATTAACTAGACAAGGCTAGAGAGGTAAGTAGAGACTCTCTTAACAAGGCTCTGATAAAACTTTTTATTTTGTCCTAAGAGCAACAGAAACGTATAAGGACATTTAAAGCAGAGAAGTGGTATAATTGGATTTACATTTAAAGAAAATTTGTATTCATTCTTTGAGAACTTCCTACAGTGTATTTTGATCATATTTCCCTCCTCCCCCAACTCCTCCCAGATCTACCCCACTTCCCTACCTACCCAACTTCGTTTTTTTTTTTTTTTTTTTTAATGTGTTGAGTCCAGCATGTATTGCCCAAATATGTGGAACCTGCCCTGGACTGTGGTCAAGCATGGGCCACACCCTTAAAGAAAATGGATTCTGGAGACCTTTGCAGACAGCCTGAAAGTGGCTGTTTTTGCCTCCATCTGGCTTAGACACAGAGAACTCAGCAGACAGCCTTAGGGCATCCGATCTGGCCTCTGCCTAGTGTAGAGACTGAGAACTCAGTAGACTGCCCCAGAGTGCCAAAATCGGGCCTCCCTTTTAGGAACTTCCCAAATTATGCTCTGAGTACCCACTAGTAGGGGTCCAAACATTAGAAGGAAGCCTGAGTGTGCCAGACTGGAGCTTGACTTGGGCTTCTGTGGGAACTCTTGAGTAGCTGATCCGAAGCCACCATTTCCCTCCAAAATAAAATCTGAGAGAACCTGAAACCTGGACTGACCAACTCTACAAACCCAATAAGAAAACAACTAAAGCTCATCAGTAATATAAACAGAATCAAACCTCAAGTCAACAAAAGAAGACTTGATTTTTATACCAGAATCACAAACAACAAAAGAGATTCACATGCCAAAATCACAATGAAGAAAAAAAAAAAAAAAAAAGGAAAACCAGAACACTATGTACCAAACTCCACCGGTCCTGTAGAAGAGCTCTACAAGGAGAACTCCCTAGAAATAACCCAGAACACAGAATTTAAAAGAACAGCCATAAACATGATCAAGGAATTCAACAAATTTAAAGAACACACAAACAAAAAAGTAAAAGAAGATAGGGATAACTTCTGATAGAATTCACAAAAGAGGTAGAAACATTGAAGAAAACTCAGGCTAAAATGAAGAAGGAAGTGAAAAACTCAATAAGCCAACTTGAAACAACAACAGGGGAAAGCCTGACTTCTAGAATAATGAAAGGGGAAACAGAATATCAACACTGGAGGATAAAGTTGAAAAACTGGACCACTCAAGCAAAGACTATAAAAAATTAAAAACAAAACAAAACAAAACACAGGAATGGAATATGCAGGAGATGTGGGACACCATGAAAAGACCAAATCTGTGTATCAGAGGCATAGATGAAGGAGAAGAATCTCAGGTTAATGGTATTGACCAGATCTTAAACAGGACTGTAAAAGAGAATTTCCCAAAATTAAGGAAAGACATCCCCATACAAATACAAGAAGCACACAGAACACCAAATAGTAAAAACATTAAATGTACAGAACAAAGAATACTGAAAGCAGTGAAAGAAAAATAAGTCACATACAAAGGAAAGCCCATCAGAATTACAGCTGACTTATCACTGAAAACTATGAAAGCCAGAAGAACCTGGACCAAGGTATTTTCTGTACTAAATGACAATAGATGTCAGCCAAAGTACTTTACCCAGCAAAAATGTCTATTATAGTTGAGGGGGAAGGAAAAACTTCCATGATATGAATAGTCTGAAAGAATACATGTCCACAAAACCAGCCCTTCAAAGAATACTTGAAGAAATACAAAGAATGGAGAAAGGAACATCTATAACCCAGGAGCAATGAAAGAAACTAAATAAAGGTATAATTGTGGAAACACAAAATTAGACAAAGAATGCAAACATACACATCTTTCAATAACTTTAAATATCAACAGACTAAACTCCCCAGTCAAAAGACACAGGCTAGTTGAATGGATTAAGAAACAAAATCCATCTTTTTTCTGTCTATAAGAAACCCATCTCACTTTCAAGGCCAGGTACTACCTTAAGGTGAAAGGATGGAACAGAATATTCCAAGAAAATGTTACTAAGAAGGAAGCAGGACTTGCAGTTCTACTATCTGACAAAATAGACTTCAAACTAAAACTAATCAGAAGAGATAAAGAGGGTCACTTCATTCTGATCAAAGGAACAATTAACCAAGAAGATATTGTAATCCTGAACATATATGCACCAAACTCTGGTGCACCCAAATTCATAAAAACAACACTATAGGACTTTAAGACACAGATTAATCTCAACTCAGTAATAGCAGGGGACTTTAATACCCCACTCTCTCCATTAGACATTTCAACTAAATAAACAACTGAATAAACAGAGGCATCTGAACTAAACAATATCATACATCAAATGGACCTAACAAACATCTTCTGAATATTCCACTCAAGCACTAAAGAATATACTTTCTATTCAGCACCCCATGGAACTTTCTCAAAAAATTGACCACATACTGGGGCACTAAACAAACCTCAATAAATACAAAAAAATTGGTATAATTCCATGCATTCTTATCAGACCACAATGATCAATAAAGCTCAAAATCAACCCTGGAAGAAGCCCTAGTTACTACACAAACTCATGAAGATTAAACAACACACTCCTAAATGATGAGTAGGTCAAAGGAGAAATTAAGAAAGAAATAAAAGAATTGCCAGAATTCAATGAAAAAATACCAATACAACACAACAAAAGCTCTGGTATATTTTAAAAGCAGTCCTAAGAGGGAAGTCTATAGCTCTAAGTGGCTACATTAAAAAATTAGAAAGAGCCCAAATAAATGTCTTAACATCACAACTCAAGACACTGGAAAGGCAAGAACAAATGAAACACAAACCCAGCAGAAGAGAAGAAATCACAAAAAATCAAAGCAGAAATTAATGAAATAGAAGCAAAGAAAACAATACAATGAATCAATGAGTCTAAGAGCTGGTTCTTTGAAAAGCTAAATAAGATGGACAGACCCTCAGCCCAGTTAACCAAAAGAAAGAAAGAGCAACTCCAAATCAACAAAATCAGAGATGAAAGGGGAAACATCACAATAGACACCAAAAAAATCTAGAACATTATAAGGGAATACTGTAAAATCCTGTACTGAATTTGAAAGCTTAAAAAAATGGATGGATATCTAAAATCATGGGAACGATCAAAATTAAACCAAGAAGAGATCAACAGACCCATATTATAAAAGGAAATTGAAACAGTAATGCACACAATTTGTGTGCTGTCAGGAGGTCACAGGCTCTGTATTTGAGTGTGGACTTTATGGCGCAGACATAAATGTGGGGGACCCACTCTTCTGTAAACAAACCACTACCCTATGCTCTGTTAAAAACAGAAAAGAAAAGAAAATGGATTTTTCCTATTCCAGCAACTGCCAAATGGCAATAGCTCCTCAGCCAGGGATAAGACCTCCTGTCTATCTCCCTCTCCCATCCAAGGTGGGATTTTTGTCTGACTTGAGCTTGAGCAGGTTCTTTTGCATACTGAATTCATACATGCAACTTCCTTGCTTTCTGGAAAACACTATTTCCCTGTCTTCAGATCACTCTGCAAGGTGTGAGTAAATTGGAGGGAAACTGAGCATAGGTCAGAGAAACAAGATTCTGCAGCATCTGGAGAGGAAAAATAACCAAGTGTGGTGGTATATATCTTTTATTCTATCACTTGGGAGGCTGATGTAAAAAGATAGTAAGTTCAAGGCCAGCCTGGGCTACATGGTGAGAGTCTATAAATAAGTAAAAATAAAAGAAGGAAAATGGTAGTTTGGCTTTTGGTCTTGGCATATATGAATAAGATACATGTAAGTATTATTTTGGATACGAAATCAATATGACTCGGGAATTTATTGATTTGATGGGAACATTCTAGATTGAATCCTGGATGTAAGGCATAGAAACATTGAATTAATTATGGTTTCATTCATGAGAAAAATGCAGTTTCAGAAAGAAGAGTAAAACAGTGCCTGGTACACAACCCCACACACTCACATACATGGCCATATACAACACACACACACACTCATATACCACACACCAACACACACATACATACATATACCACATGCACCAATACATACACATACACATACTTATATAGCACACACCAACACACACATGCACATACATCACACACTCCATACTAACTCATACATCATACATCAATGAATATACTACACACACACACACACCATCACACACATCATACACACCAACACATACATCACACACACCAACACACATGCACACATTTATATACGACATACCAATACAAACAGAAAGCTGCAGTCCAAAACAACATGTTAAGTGAAAAAAATCCTATTTAACTGAAGAAATGCAGATTATTTTATTCCTGAATAAAATCATGAGGATATATATATATATATATATTCCCTAAACTATTCAGACCCTGGTGTCACAGGTCTTGGTTTATACAATCTCCAGGAAAAAGAACTAGGGCTCCTGGGAGAAATGGCAAAATATAGGATTGAAGCAGGAAATGCAAAAGATTAGCTTAAACATGTTACAGCTCAGAGGCAAAGAAATTCTTCAAAATTCTTTTAAGCTTCAATAATACGAGTTTATTGAAGGAGCATGAGCCAACTGAGGAGGAGGATTCCAATGGTCAAACCTGTAAGAGCGTCAACAAAGCAAATAGCATAGCATTGATTTATAACCCAGAGTATAAGACAAATGTCCATGAGTTCATATTAATGTGAATAAATGATTGGTTAGATAAATAAAGGGGGAAGTACAAATTTCCTATGTAGAAAAATTCCAAATGATTCACCCTCAAGGAAGTGGAGTGTTAATCCCAAGTCCTTAGTGTGGGCTGTGTATGGTGATTTCCTTCCAAAGACCAAGGGAGAAGAAAGGGGAGAAGATTCACACTGGCTCAAGTATGCTAATGATCCAGGTGATTTATATCACTGGCAGTAAGTCACTGTACAACCCTTAACATGATGTGACAAAATGGTGCCTTACCTATGTGGGTTTCCTCTGAGAATCCCACAGCCCAGTGTAGTCATGAGAAAAGCATCAGACAAACTCTAGTTGAGGAACATTTTACAAGATACCTGACCAACATCAGAACTCTTCAAAATCATCAAAGTGAGGCCAGAGAGTGGCTCAGTAGGGAAAGATGCTTGCTGCCAAGCCTGATGACATGAGCATAGTTCTTGGGACTCCCATATGGTGGGATGAGGAAGTCAACTCTCACAAATTGTCTGATGACCCCCCATATACATGCCATGGCATGTGCATCATACACAGACACACAGACACAACTTTAAAACAGCAAGGGAGTCAAAAACAGTCTGAGAAATAACCAAGAAGAGTGAAAGGAGACATGGCAACTAAACATCCCATCCCCTCTGGGTGGGATCCCGGAGCAGAAAGGGTTATGAAGAAAAATCTTAAGTATAGACTTCAGTTCATAATAATTTATCAATATCAGTTTATCGTGATAATTGGAAATTGGGGCACATAAACTCTGTCTTTGTAATTTTTGCACATATAAGACTATTTTAAATTAAGATCTTTTTAAGAGAAAACCCTGCTAGCTTGAAATATTTTTTCTCAATGTATATTTTTATTGAATTTTTGTGCATTTCATATAATACATCTTAATCATATCCAGGCCCCTTCCTCTATTTGTATCCCCATACCCTCCCACTGGATTTCATGCATTCTGTCATATAGGTCAAGGCCTATCAAATCAAGTTTGTGTACTCAGATGTCCGTTGGTGTGAGTTCATCTACTGGCGTCTAGTCAGCCCCAAAGAAGATCAACACTGCCTCACCCATCAGTAATCAACTTCCAGTAGTTCCTTGGGTAAGGTTGGGGCCTGCTGCTCATTTCCCTATTTCTATTCTGGGATTTTTTTTGATTGAAATTCCACGGGTCTTGTGCATGCTGTCACTATTGCTGTACATTTGTATAAGCAAGTTCCCAGAAGCCTGTTTCCTTATCATCATGCGCCAACCCTGGCTCCTACAATTTTTCCACTCCCTCTTCTCCAATGGTTTTTGAGCCATGGATGGGTGAGGTTTAATATAGGGGTTCTAACCAGGGACATACTCTGCAGTTTCTTATTTTCTATATCTTTGTCAGTTGTGATCTTCTGTGTCCATTGCCCTCTGTTTCATGAGGAAGCTTCCCTGGCGAGAGGTGAGAGATGCATTAGTGTTCTCTCTACACCTTGTTCCACTATGTTTCATGAGCCTTAGGTGTAGTAGTTCCATTGTAGATGTGTCACTTAGGGTTGGGCTTCTCTCAGATACTTATTCCCTGTGTTTGACCAATTGTGGAACTCTAAGTCTCCATCTGTTGCAAAAAGAAACATTTTTGATGACTGGTGAATGGTATACTTGTCTGTAAATATAAGAATCCATATTTAGCATACCATAAAAAATTACGTTTGTCTAGGAATGTGGCAGAGGTGGAGTTTTCTCTAGGATCCATGACTTCTCCAGCCATGTGTATTTGGTTATGTTTACAGTGCCACCCATGAGTTCCCTTTTAAAGAGGGCTTTAAGTCCAATTAGATAGCTGTAGTTACCCCCAAGATAAAAGTGCCACTATTGTACTACTATAGTTTGTTGTTGTGCCAGTCATTGTTGTGATTATTAGGTTTTAAAGCTGTGGGTGGATGGACCATCAATTGATTTTTCTCCTTTAACAGCTTGCATAGTACCCTTTAGAACTATGAGAGCTAGTCTTCAGTGAGGAGGCTTCCAGGTCAATTCTAGCTCCATTGCTCCTAGTCCAGTGTTCAAGGTATGCCCTGAATTCAGTAATAGGGTCTTACTTTCAAGTTCTGGGAGGCATTAAAGGGCTGTTACAACAGCCTGTGTTATTTTTGGATTTTCCTGGACTACCCTGATCAGCAACTCAAAGGGAGGTTTCTTCTGTCTGGTGCTGTGTTTTTTGCTATATAGCCTTCTAGTATACACATGCACTCATGTTCAGATATGGTATGTGTATTTTTCAGTAGGTTTTTGAGCTAATAAATTTCCCTCTTTTATCCCCTACCACCTAAACTTTATCTCTCCTCTCTCTCCCTGTCTAACCTCCCTCCTTGGTCCCCAGTTAAAATCTCCCCTTTCCCCCTTTTCCCCTTGATAATTCTGTATCCTATTATCCTCCCTCTCTTGAGCTCCTTCTTCCCCTTTACTCCCATAGTTCCATTCCTGTGGGTCTCTCCCTTCCCTCGTGGGTCGTTGGCCATGGATCCACGAAGACAAAGGGAGCAGAGGTGACAAACGGGATCAGGATGGGCATGAGTATGATGGAAAGAGCTTTCTGGGAGACAGCTTCAGTGAGACAGCTCGTTTATTCAGTGGCAACAAGGAAAAATATAGGGTAGAAATGGTAGCCAAAGCTTCACCGGATAGGTGTTCATAGTATGCGTTATTTGAATGTGGCAGGAAGACTCTATCATCTGGCTATAGTGCAATGCCTAATTATCATATAGAAAAAACCTGGGGGCAGTTTTTGTAGGTAACTATGCCAAAGGTCATGTTCCAAATAAGGCCAGGCATCTGTGTTTGGAGGCACTTTCCAGATAAGGCCAGGAAGAGAACAGGAAGCCCCTGCTGAGAAAGGGACAGCAGGTTTCCCCAACACATTCCCAGTTAAATACCACATTTTTCCCATTTACCCTTTGCATCCTACCAAAAGCAATCTAACCAAAATACCCATGACACTCTTCACAGGATTAGAAAAAAATCCTAAAATTCATATGGAATCACAAAAACACCCTGGATAGTTGAAGCAATCTTGAGCAAAAAGAGTAATGCTGGGGGATTACCACACCAAATCTCAAACTATATTACAGAGTTATAGTCATAAAAACAGCATGGTACTGGCACAAAAACAGACACATAGACCAATTGAACATAATGGAAGACCCAAGCATGAGTGCATGGAATTTCAGCCACCTGACAGTTGACAAAGGTGCCAAGAATACATTCTGGAGGAAGGACAGCATCTTCACCAAATGGTGCTGACCAAACTGGATTTCTACCAGTAGAATAATGAAACGAAACCCTTATATTTCATCCTGCACAAAAGCTAACTCCAAATGAATCAAAGCCCTCAGTGTGAAACCTGAAACTCCGAAATTTTTAGAAGAAAACATTGGCAGTACCTTACAAGATACAGGTACAAGAAAGGACTTTCTAAATAGGACATCAGTTGCTCAGGAATTAAGGTCAACAATTGTCAAATGGGATCTCATTAAACTATAAAGCTCTGTACACAAAAGATAAAAGTAAATAAAAAGCAAGACCAAGGAAGTGAAGAGGAAACCCACAGGATGGGGGAAAATTTTCAGCAGCTTCACATCAGACAGAAGATTAATATCTAGCATATATAAAGAACTCAAAAAGCAAATAAACAAGAAAACAAATGACCAAATTAATAGATGAGCTAATGATCTGAACAGAGTTCTCAAGTGAAGAAATAAAAATGGCTAAGAAACACCCTAAAATGTGTTCAACATACTTAGTAGAGAAATACAAATAGAAACCACTTTAAGATTTCATCTTACCTCCATCAGACTGGCTAAGATCAAGAGAACAAAGGACACCAGATGCTGGTGAGGATGCTGAGAAAGGGGAACACTCATCCACTGCTGGTGGGGCTGCAAACTTGTGCAAGCCCCATGGAAAGCAGTGTGGAGAACTCTTAAAAAACTAGAAATCAATCTACCGTGTGATCTGAGTATACCACTCCTTGGCATATACCCAAAGGACTCATTCTACTGTGGAGATACTTACACATCCATTTTTGTTACTATTCTTTTCACAATAGCTAAGAAATGGAAACAACCTAAATGTTCTTGAACTGGTGAATGGATAGTGAAAATGTGATACATTTACACAATGGAGTTCTACTCAGCGGTAAAGAAAGACAAAATCATGAACTTTGCAGGTAAATGGATAGGACTAAAAACTGTTATACTTAGTGAAATAACACAGACTCAGAAAAACAAGCACTATATGTTTTCTTTTATTTGTGGGTCTTAGCACCAAATTCTTCTTTTTTTTTTTTTTTCTTTTTCCAGCACCCAAATCTTTTTAATAACAGAATAAGATCCAAGGTTAATTTTGTAGCCTCTGGCTCTTTGGCCTCTTGAGCACTTGAACTTCTGGCCCTTGGAGCAGACATAGGATTTGGTGTGGTTGTATGGAGTTTCGGGGGCCTTGCCAAAGTGCAGATAAACCTCTAGGCCCTTCCAAGGACCTGACAGGAGCACAGTGCTGCGGCCCTTGGGAGGCTCCAGAGCCAGCTGGTTGAAGGTGAGGATCTTACCCCAGCCTTGAGGATGCGGCTTCAGACTGGCTTCTCACATGCAGGGCACACATCTTCAGTTGGGAACGTCTAGGACCTGCACATCATCTGTGATCGTCCTCACGACTACAGCTGTTTTGTTCTCTGGGCCAGGAAGCTTCATCTTTCGGATCATCTGTGACAGGGACAGAGGAGGCCGTTAATTTTCAGCATTTTCAGCATAACCCTAGTCTTGCCAGAAACCTGTACAACCTGACCAGCAGCTCTTGGGCTCCTACTGCTGGACCTTTTGGTCCTTGTTGTGAGGAATTTCAACTCTCATGATGGCACCTCCTGCTCAGCCAGGTCCGGAAAGAGAGCCTTAACACCAATTCTTTTTTTTTGTCTTTTTGAGACAGGGTCTCCCTGTAGCCCCAGCTGGCCTAGAGCTCACTATGTAGTCCAGGCTGGGATTAAAGGCGTGTGCTACCACACCCAGCTAGCACCAAATTCTTAAAAGGGAGTATATATCCTGATGTAACAGCAGAAGCCAGGAAAATGGAAAGCGACCATGGAGGTAAAAAGAAAGAAAAAGCCCCAGAGGGAGGACAGTAGAAAACAATGTTATCAAAAATATATTTTAGAAATTAAGTATGTAGAGCTATTTTTACCTTTTTGGCAATAACTTCCTTTATTTCTACCACTCTGGTTAACCAAATACTTGAAATCTACACTGTTGCCTTTTCTTCAGCTTATTTCCCACTCCCCAGCCTTCTCTTGTACAGCATAATAAATGCTTGATCTTATTTCTGAGGTCTTAACTTTCCCCCGATCCCTTGTTAAAATTAAAAACTATCCAATATGCTCTAGTGCTAGTGTGATTCCACTTGTAATGCTGGCAGCAAGTCTACAATGTCTTCCTTTCTCTTTTCCAAACATTAACTCTCGGGCTTCTTGCAGCCATTTATTTCTTGACTGGATGTTCTGACTGCAGCTATTCCCTCTTCCAGTCATGCAGAATCTCCCTCTTGGCTCTCTTTAAACACCAGGAGGAGTCAAGGTCCTTTATTTCTTCAAATCTCCATGAATAGAAAGGTCAGTTCTCAGTAGTAAACACAGCTTGTGTAAGCAAGGATTTCCCCTGCTGGGAAAAGCAGCTGATAAAACCATCTTTTGGTAAGAATGATGGGAAAAGAAGACCTGGCCTTTGTCTTTTCTAATCATTCAATCCTTGACATTTGCATATTTTTTCTCTCTGTGACTAGGTTAAGATTATCCTCAATTATTTGCTGACTTTGGAGAAGGATAAAGATTATGTTTGTGTTATTAATTATCCATGCAATACTGTATTTCAGGAATTTCCTCCTTTAAATTCAAGGTCTACAAAGAGAGATGCTCACAACGCTGCTTCCCTCACAACTCTGCTGTGGAAGCATGCACAAGAGTGAGGGAACATGTTTGTTAATAGCCACTGACAGTTGCTAATCAAGGATAAATTGAAGGTAGACCAAATCCGTATGGCCCTTTTTCAAACCCTCTTTCCTATAAACCTGACAGAATACTACCCCAAAGACTTCATCCCAAGAGTCTTTCCTTTAGTTTAAATGATTTTCCTAACCTGGATTCTGATGCTCCTGGGGTCCTAGAAGTCTTTTAACTACAAAATTTCCTTTCTATATTATGCATTTCTTTAAAATGCACATAAACAGAGTGAAATATCAAGCTTCTTAACCTTATGATTGTTGTCCTGCCAGTTCAGTGTGTTGATACTTTAGATTAAAGAGAAACACTATTGGTATAGAAAAACCTATCCTTGGTTGTATGTGTTCACTGGACAAAATCTTATAAAATTTGAGGTCAAGGCACGAAAATTATAAGAGATTGTGTTAACTTTGGTCTGCTTAATATTTTCTAACTAAACTTTGAAATCCTGGGTTCCAAGGACTTGTCAGTGTTCTATAAACCCACTAGTGTACCCCAATGTGTTTTCACCTTGACTTTGAAACCCTGGATATTATATGTGGTAAACATATCGATAGGTAGATACAGTTTCCATCATTATCACTATATCATTAAACTCCAGGCTGTACTACATGTCTGTAATGCAAAGGGCCTCTCTCATCAGCCTGAGGTCAGGGAACAGGCCTGTTCTTAGCTGTTATCCCAAGTACCTCGCAAGTGTCAGGTCCACAGTGGGATTCAGTGAGTATGACTGGAGCAAAGAGAAGCAGCGGCTTAGGAAACAGCTGGTCTTCATGGGAGAATCTGTTGTATGTCCAGCCGTGGGCTAGAAACTGAACCTGAATTATTTTATTTAATCCTGGCAATAATCTGTAAGTTAAATATTGTTATCCTTTCATTATTGAAGAAAAGAATTAAAAGGACCAATTTTTCTAAGGCTCATACAACTAATGAATAATTGAAGTCAAGATATTCCTGTTTTATATATTGAAGTTCTGGAATATTCCATGTGGAAAATGTTTATGCTGATTTATTTATTTATTTATTATTTATTTATTTTTGTTTTATGTATATGAGATTTTTGCCTGCATCTATGTAAATGCACCCATGCAATGCCTACAGGGGTCAGAAGAGGGTTTTGAATCCCCTGGAACTAGAGTTACAGAAGGTTGTTAACTACTATGTGGGTGCTCAAAACCAAACCCAGATCCTTTGCAAGAGCAGCCAGTGCTCTTAATTGCTGAGCCATCTCTCCAGGTCTGTTTATGCTGCCTGCTTTTTTAAAAAAGATTTTATTTATTATTCTTATATTTCATATATATGTTTTAGCACTTCCAAAGGATGCATCCTGGAAATAGAGAAAAGGCTTGCTGGTAGAATAGATGCTGCAGGGAAAGGGAGACAAAAGTGGAAATGAAGATCAGTTGTAGAACATGCAGTTAGCATGCCTGAGGCCCTGGTTTTGGTCCTCAGCCTCCATTTGCCCTTCAAATAAGCAAGCAAGCAAAAGGAAGATTTCTAGAGCGAGCGAGAGAGAGATGGCTCAGTAGTTAAGAATGCACAGTACTTGGGGATGGAGAGATGGCTCAGCGGTTAAGAGCACTGACTGCTCTTGCAGAGGACCCAGGTTTGATTTCCAGCATCTGCATGGCGGCTTAGAACCATCTTTAACTCCAGTTCCAGGGGAATCCGACGCCCTCTTCTGATGTCCATGGCATTGCATGACACAGGTGCACACACATACATGCAGGCAATACACTCATACACATAAAATAAAAATAATAAAATATTTAATAAAAGAATGCATAGTTCTCTTGCAGAGGACCTGAGTCTGGTCCCTAGTACCCATGTCAGGTGGCTTATAGCCACCTGTAACTCCAATTCTGGGGATCTAGCACCTTCTTCTGGCCTCATGCTGTGTGCATCTCTGCACACCTCCCCCCCAAATTAAAAATAAAATGTAAATTTTAAACAAAGAAAGATTCTTTGACTCAAGACAAAATCCATGCATTTACTTTACTGGGAACTCTTTGCAAAATGTGCTTGACCAGTGAGCCCCTCTTTCTTACTGTGCTGTTTAATACCTCATGAAATGCCAAGGTCTATGAGACCCAGCATGGAAATACTATCTTAGAGGTCTAAACAGCCAGCCATCACTTCTTCATCTCATCTCCCTGAAAGTCTTAACTTATTTCCTGGGTAAAACTGCAAGTCACAATGTGGTGCTGTGAATGTGGATTCTAAATGCCTTGTGATGCACTGTATAACAATGTGCATAATAAATTTGGTCACTGCCCAATAGTCATCAAACTTTAAGTCTGACAATATTTTAATGTAATTCTTTTCACCATGACTACAATTCCAAGTCTTGCTGGCTAAGTTAACCCATTTCCACATAGCGATTGCCATAATAGAGCCTTTTCTCTGCTACATGTACTATCCTGAGAGTTTGACATACATTATAGCATCTAATCAATATTTCAGTCCTGGATAGCAGTTATTATTTTAATTCTCTAGAGGGCTCAGCAGTCCAAGTTCATGAAAGGGATGAGCATTTATCTATATTTAATATTTAAACCTGGGTTTGATTAAAAATGTTGGCCTTGAGGGCTCCAGATTTCAAAGTAGACTTCACAATCAAATGATAAAGGTGAGAGAGAAAAAGCACATGGTAGTTTTCCCCAGTCTATTAAGTATCAACAATTGTGGCTGGTGAGATGGTTCCTTGGTAAGAGCATTTACTGTACTTGCAGAGGACTCAGGTTTGGATCCCAGCACTCACATGTGGCTTACAACTGCCTGTTACTCCCTTTCCAATGGATCTGATGCCCTCTTCCTTTTGATTGATGCAATGGCTAATCCTGGGTGTCAACTTGACTCCATCTGGGATTAACTGAAATGAAAGAGATCTTCTTGATTGGATCATCTGAAGCTGGAAGACACACCCTAAATGTGGGTGTCACCTTCTGATGGCAGCCGGTATAAAAGGCCAAGGCAGAGGAGAACGCCAGGCTTCTTGCTGCTTGCCTTCTCTCTCGCTGGTGAGTTCATCTTGCTGCTGTAGACTGAAGATTAGCTGATCTTTTGGAATCTGTCAGACCTTCAGCGCCGGATTGGGACTACTGAGACATCCAGCCTTGTGGACTGAGCGACTACGGATTCTCAGCCTCTCCAGTGTGGTGCAGCCATTGTTGGACTACTTGGACCCTATCCTGTGAGCTAAGCTGATAAATCTCTGTGCATATATATTCATTCTACCAGTTCTGTTTCTTTGGAGAACCTTGACTAATACAACTGACCTGTGTATGTATATGCATACATCCACACAGGCACACATGGTCTACATAAAATAAATATTTTTCTAAAAAGGATTAATATTTTTTCTGTTCTTCTTTCCTCCAAATTTTAGCCTACTGTTGAAAATGATGAAAAAATATATAAAGATACTAAGAAGACCCTTCAAGAAGCTGATATGTGGATGTTAGTAAGCTTCTTAGACTGCTTAGGTTTTATTAAAATCCAAACAATGCACCTCCCCCAATTTAGAAGTATGATGTACTAAAGGAAAGCATAGAGGTGGGAGTGGGGTGCAATTAGACAAAAAATAACTACTTTAGCACTGTCTTGAGACAGTGTCAAGAGGTCACTGGACACAGAAACTTCTAGAACTTGATCTGAGTATGAACTTGCATATTCCAGAAAAGGCTAATGCAAGCTGCTTCTTCAACAGCTATGCCCTCCCTGATCCACTGTCATGGTTCATTGAGAGCAAGATGCCTTCCCACCTAAACTCAATCTCCTGACATCTAATCACAGTTCTTTACTGCCTTTGCATTTCAAGTATCTTACATGTCAATAATTCCCATGGGTCCATCTACTCAGAGTGCACAGCATAAGGATACTTGGTGGTTCAAAATGACTAAGAGGGCTCAGGAGGTTTGTGAGTGCAGGGAATTGTTGTCAACAATAAATAAGAAGCAGATCTGGCACAATCAGTCTCCAAACCTAAATTAAAAGCTATATCACCATCTCTTGTAGCTCCAGAAGCATCGTTAGCACCACAAGAGGAAATAAGAGGACGGAGAGGAGCACAGGCTTGTCAGTGTGTGCTTCTGAATTGTACTCAGGAGCTTCCTGTTTGGAAGCAGCAATTTTTTTTAAGCAACTGGGGCACCAAGTGCTGAAAATAACTGAAAGATACAAAGCCCGTAGCGTCTTGGTTTGGGGTATCTTTGTGAACCACAGTCCTGGACAGGCCTGATCTTTTGGCCGAATCTTTGTTAGCTAAATTGACTTCGTGATTACTTTGTGTCAAACATCAATGGACACAGTGAGTCTCATATTCATTCTCTCTCTCTCTCTCTCTCTCTCTCTCTCTCTCTCTCTCTCTCTCTCTCCTCCATTTGTCATCATTACTCCCACCTCCTATATGTATAATAAAATCATGTCTAGTCTTCCTGCAGGTATGTCTGGTCCATTCTCTAAGGTCATTGAAATTTAATATTTTTCTTCCAAGTATTCAAGCCACTTAACAGGATCTAATTTTCATGCTTAATGAGATATTCTCTAGACCACTATCTAAATAAAGCTGTGAAATAAGACTGGGACAATGTGACCCTACGCAGTGCCACATGCCACGCTGGAAGCCTTCAAACCACAGCTGCGTGCTCTAGTTCACTGAGATCTGATTTCTGGCAGTGTTGGAACTCAAGCTGCTCCTGTTTCTAGAGAAACTCAGCATAAACTTTTAATACTGTCCCATACTTCCCTACATGACTACTGAGTAATCTGTCCTGTGAGGACTGACAGAGTGGGGCCAGTGGCTCTGCCGTCCCCTGTGTTACTACACAAAAGACCTGAGCTGAGAGAGAAAGAGTGAAATGGCCAAGATGAAAAAAAAGAGAGAGAATGGGCTAGAGATGGAGCTCATTTGGTAAAGTGCTTGCCTAGCATGCCCAAAGCCCTGGGATAGATCCACAGTGCCACATAAACCGAGTATGGTGGAGCATGCCTGTAATCCTAGCACTGAGGAGATTGAGGCAGGAGGATCAAAAGTTGAAGGTCATCCTTTTCTATATACTGAGTTCAAGGCCAGCCTGGGCTACACGAGACCCTGCCTCAAGAAAAGATAATGAAGAAAAGAACAAGTGGGGTGGAAAGACTGCAAGAGCAAGGGAGGAGGTGCATGGCCATATGGAAATAGTCCTACAGCTCCTGAGACCTTGCTCGTATAAATTTACAGCAATGGTAACAGCATGCACAAGACCCATGCACACTCAAGTAGACAAAAACTGAGCAGAGAAGAAAAGGGCAGCAGGACTCAGTCTTAGCCGAAGAACTATTGGGCAGCTGATTACTGCTGGGAGAAGAAGAGCTGATCTTCTTTTAAGGGAGTGACTCTAGATAAGCTGACTAAACCCCAGTGGATTAACTTGTACTGAGGGACATCTGGGAACACTAACTTGCTGATGGGGAAGGGGGTATAAAGATGACTAAGATGTTGTTTATGTACACACAAAACTTCAATGAAAAAAAATAATAAAAAACCAACAGAGAGAGCATGCCTATGACACTTGTGAGTACCACAGAGTCCTAGGCATGTTGGTGAGGCACGTGGACATGTGGACTTGCTCCATGGCTGACCATACAGTCAAGCTTGGCCAACACTTTTCTCTCTTAGCCTTGTTATAATTAGTTTCATTGCCTGATTTACATTGCCCAGATGTGCAAATTCATACTTAGCTAAAGTACCCATTCCTAAAATCTTAATTTGAATTAAAATGGCACACAGCTGCCCAGGTCTTCAGTGCATTTCTTTTAAGTCACCATCAGATGCTAGGTCTTAAAATGGTAGTGAGGTTTCTGTTGACATGACAGGCTTTGGTTTTGCTTCGTTTGTTTGCTCTCTCATACACTTGAGTACCTCAAGTGTCTATCTTGGCTATTAGCAAAAACTAGTTTAAGATTATACAAAACTATTCAAATTAAAATAATGTATTTTAAATCCTATATTGAGTCCCTAGTAGGAACAATTTCTAGCAAAGTGCGAATGTAATGAAAGAAACATTTATGAAAGACTTTATCTTTACTTGACATATAGTAATTGTACATTACTAGAGTTCTAAAGAGGACAAGGGGCCTCCCTCTGCAGATTAAAGACGAATGACCTTGTGATGTGACCAGCATTACTGTAGTTTCATCATGTTCATAGCTACTCTAAAATGAGTAGTTAACCCTGAGCACCGAGTTCAGGGCTTATATACACTATCTCCCCCACTTTCTCAGTTCAGCTGTGAAGTAGGTAGTACCCTCCCAACTCACAAAGGAAAAAAGCTAAAGCTTAGGGAAAGGAGGAAGCAAACTGCCCAAGGTGACGCAACATAAATAAGAATAGAGGTAAGGCCCAACCACTCCAACATGATAAATGATGGGTGATAGAGAAATAATAGATAGAGGATAGATACATAGTGACACAGATGACAGCAGGTAGATAATAGACATAGATGACAAATGATAGATCTATGATAGAAAACTGAGGAGATGACAGACAAATCATAGATGGTAAAATACTAGCTAGCTAGATGATATATATTAGATAGATAGATAGATAGATAGATAGATAGATAGATAGATAGATATAGATAGATGATAGACAGAATGACGGGTTGAAGGCAGGTGAGTACTTTGCTATAATCACATTCAGGGAGCAAAGCAGCCAATTGCTCTTCTCTTTGAAGCTCAGAATTTAGGACAGAGATAATCTGAGTTATTCCCCCACTTTCAAGGTATATTTCCAGCCTAGATTAAACCACAGCAATAGCCATTTTGGCCCATGAACATACTAATCCTTGTAAATATTTATTTTCAGAATTTCACTTTGGCATTATTAGCTGGGGTGTCACTAAGCTGCCACTTGGAAATTCTCATTGCATTTATTGCTGGACTGTGCTATGCTGCTTAGGGCATAGTTCGCTGTTTTGCATGGCTCTCTTTTTAGAAAAACTCACAGCAAAAATTTCTCATATTTCAACATGATTTTGACTCTTCTGAGCAAGAGGTATGTTTCTGTAGATATTGTGAAGCTTGCAAATGATCATGTTTCCTTTCTTGCCTTGAGAGCTCAAAATTTTGTTCCCTAAGACCTGGTTATGAAAAGTTTTGCAGAATATTGGGGTATGTCTCATGTCCCAATACTTCCCATAAGGTTAATTTTACTATCCTAAACTTTATACCATTTTTCTCTTATTTTGATTTTTTTCTCCTGTAATAACTTCATAGGAATTTATGCCATGCTTTTCAATCCATATTGGATACAGAGCTATTCCATCTCTGTATGTAACAGTCTCTGCATTTGGAACTAAAGCTGATAAATGACCCAGCAAGCCTGATAGTGCCTAATAAGCAGGAAAATCTCTCATTCATCTCTGCATTCTCAGGACAATCAATTGACTTCACAGATAGTTGGCACTTAATAGACACTAGAAAGTGAATGGATTTTGAAATGTCTTCAAGGGACTCTCTGGGTGTCTCTGAAAAGCATCTAAGAACTTTGGACTAAGATCTTAGCTCTTTGTTCTCCACGGGCTTTTGGTTTAGATCCTGACAAATCAAAAGTGGGAAAAATATAAAATTGTAATAAATACGTAATGCACAAGTTAATGGAGTAAACTGTTATATCCACTAATATGTACAATTAATTTCCATTAATACTTAAAAAGAATTATTCATGTTAAAGTACAACCCTCTCATTTATCTCTACACATGTATAATGTATATTCTATATAATTTTTATTAAATTAAAAGTTTTTTATTGAATTTTTGTGTATTTCATACATAAAACCATCTTTGTGCCTTCCCCTTTGGCACCTCCCATAGCCCCTCCCCCGCACTGAGGTTCATACATTCTATCATTTGTATTAAGGCCTATTCTGTAAAGTTAGTGTCCCGAGATGTCCCTCAGTGCAAGTTCATCCACCATGGTTTAGTCAGCCTATCTAGAGTCGCTCCCTTCGAGACGATCAGCTCTTCTTCACCCAGCAGTAATTAGCTGTTAATAATTCTTCAATTAAGATTGGGGCTTGTTGGTCATTTCCACAGTTCTGTGCTGGGTTTTTGTCTGCCTAAGTTTGCATGGGTCTTGTGCATGCTGATACCATTGCTGTAGGTTTGTATGAGAAGGGTCCCAGACATCTGTAGGACTATTTCCCTATGGTCATGCACCTCCTCCTTGGCTCTTACAACCTTTCTTCCCCTTCTTTTGCAATGGACCCTGAGCCCTGGGTGGGTGGACCTCAATATAGGAGACCTCAATATATTCTCTGTGTTTTGGTCATTTGTGGCCTTATGTATTCCTGGGCCTCTGTTTCCTGAAGAATCTTCATTGATGAGAATTGAAAGATGCATTAGTGTTCTCTTCACCCCTTGTTCTATGTTCCATGAATCTTAGGTATAGAGGTTGCCTCCTAGATGTGCCATTTAGGCTTGAGCAATTCACAGAGAATTTCTGTGTGTTGCCAGTGGTGTAACTCCGTAATAATCTCTGTCTATTGAAAAAGAAGCTATTTTGATAGGTGATGACTGGGATACTTGTCTATAAATTTAATGATCTATACTTTGCAGATAGTAAGAAATTACTTTTGCCTAGGAATATAAGAGCCTTGTGTTTTCTCTAAGATCTATGACTTCTCCAGCTGTGTGTTTTTGGTTAGGTTTACAGTACCAGACATGAGTTTCCTTCTGTTGAGTGTGCTTTAAGTACTATTAGGTAGCTATTGATTACTCCCAGATGAAAGTGCCACTACTGCACCAATGTCTTTTGCTGTGCTGGTCATTGATGTGGATTTTAGGCCTTGAAGGTAGGGTTGAACCATTGATTGATGTTCCCCCTTGCCTGCTTTCATAGTGCTCTCCAAAGCTATGAGAGCTAGCCTTCGGGGAACGTGGCTTCCAGGTCAGTTCCAGTTCCATTGCTCTAAATCCTGTTTCCAAAGTACGTAATGTCTTCAGCAATAGGGTCTAACCATCAATTCTGGGAGGCAGTCAAGACTGTGGCAATAGCCTGTGTAATTTGGGAGTTTCTTGGACTACCCTGGCTGACAACTCAGAGGAAGGGTTCTCCTGTCTGGCACTGTTTCTTGTTATGTAACCTTTAGCTATACTCATGGATTCATGCAGGGATATTGTATGTGTGATTTTTCAGTAGGTTCTAGGGCTAATACAATTCCCTTTTTTTAAATATTAGCTAGGCAATATTTATGTCTCTTTTTTCTCTTCCCACCTTATCCTCCCTCTCTGCCCTTCCCATTTAAAATGTCCCTATTTCCCCATTTCTCCTTTGATAATTTTTACATGTTATGGTCCCACCTCTTTTGAGCTCCTTCTTACTCTTTATTCCCACAGTTCTTTGTATAAAGGGGAGGGGGAGAATTTTTATTGAATTTCATACAATAAATTTCGATCATATTTAGACCTCCAATCTGTACTCCTCTTATACACCCCTTCTGATTTTCATGTGCTCTGTCATATATATTAAGGCCTATCAAGCCAAGTTTGTGTGCCCAAATTTCCTGTGCGTGTCTAGCCACTGGAGCCTGGTTAACCTACCTAGCATCACGTCCTTAAAGAAAACCAACTCTCCCTCTCCAAGTAGTTGCCAATAGTCCCTCAGCTAAGATTGGGGCTTCTTCCCCACTTCCCCACTTCTGTGCTGGGATTTTTGTCTGGCTTGAGCTTGCATGGATCTTGTGCATGCTGTCACCATTGCTGTAAGTTCATATGAGTAACTTCCCTGCTGTCTCGAACAATTGGTTTCTTTGTAGTCATCAGCCACCTCTGAATGCTACAATCTTTCCACCCCCTGTTCAACAATGGTCCCTGAGGCTTGGGTGGCAAAGATTTGATATAAGTGTCCTATTCAGGGATAATTCTTTTACATTTTAAACTTTGGCCAGTTGTGGCTTTCTGTGTTAATTACCATCTGTTGCATGAGTAAGCTTTACTTGTGAGAATTGAGAGAAGTATTAATATTCTTTCTGCCCCACCCTGTTCTACTGTTTCCTGATTCTTAGGTTTAGAGGTTGCATTGTAGACATGTCATTTATGGTTGGCCAACTCACTCTGCCTTTGACCAGTTATGGGACTTTGTAATAGTCTCTACATGTTTCAAAATGAAGCTTCTTTGATGAGTAGTGGTGGGTACACTTGCCTGTAAATATAAGGATGCAAATTTAGAGTAAAGAAAAAAAATTGCATTGGTCTAGAGATTTGACAAAAGTTGGTTTTTCTTTGGGATATATGACCACAACAGCCACATATATTTGGTTATGTTTATAATACCACACACGTGTTTCCACACATTGAGTGGGCCTTAAGATCAATTTCCTCCCTGGTTAAAGTATTCCTGTTTTCCCCATCGATAACACATGCCTCCTACTATCCTCTTCTCTGAGATCCTTCTCTCCCTTTACCCCCATGGTTCCTTTCCATTTTCTGGGCTACTTCAGTTACACCAGAGTATATAGTCACATCTAAATATTTGAAGCTTAGATCTATATATGAAAGAGAACATGTGTTACTTATTTTTCTAAGTCTGTGTTACTTCACTTTGTATAACAGTTTCTAGTTCTATCCATTTATCTGCAAATTTCATGGTTTTATTTTCTTTACTGCTGAGTAGAACTCCATTGTATAAATATACTATACTCTCATTATCCATTTATTGATGGATATGGGCCCTGGAGCAATGTAAAAGATGCTTGTCTCAAAATGTTGAAATAGAGATCTAGTGGACAGGCTTTGACAAACTTACCAAGCTAGTCTGGAGCTCTCTGGCTCTGAGAGGCGCTTAGTCCCAAAGTGGGAAGATGGAGACGAGTGGGTGTACTCTAGCTAGCTAAGCTGGGCAGATCTGAGTCCTGAGCAGCATGAAGGGGCTGACCTGAAAGCAGGGCAATGGTGACTGAGTGGCCGGTAATCTTACTAACTTACCAGAGTAGTTGGACCCTCTCCTGCAGTGAGAATGAGCCTAGTCCCAAAGTGGGAAGTTTGAACAAAAATAAAAAAATCACAAACATGTGATTCATTTGAACAAAAATAAAAACACATAAAACCAAAGAAAATTTGGGAAGAGAAAAAAAATCTATTAAAATAGGAATTGTGATTGAAAATGTGAGTGTCCTTAACAGAATATATGTAACAGAGATCTGTTAATATAATCCTCTAAACAGCACCCCCCTCAGAGTACTCACAGATTATGGGGTCTTAGTAAATGCTTGATGAATATAGGGTACAAACTGAGGCTCTTGTTGTCTTGTATGCAGAATTCAGAAAAATGTTTTCTTATGAATCCTTTGTTAAGGATACAGAGTACTGCATGGGGCTAACAATATTGATGTTAGACTCAGACACAGGTTTACATCCTCACTGTTCCATTAATGGGCTATAAAGCCTTACCTCTTTTTAATTATGCAAGTTATCTAAGCCTCTATTTGCTTACCTTTAGTGATTAATCTAGTAGTTATTCATAATCTAGTAGTGTTCACTCTGGTTTATACGTTGTATGTAATGAATCGATGGGAGCATTCTTACCTTTTGTTCCTATTCATTCTAAAGTCAAATATGAATTTTTTTACACTAAAATAACTGAAATTCAGGTAGTTCTTGGTCAAAAGCACACTTTACTGTCATTTCCAGCCTACCTAGGTGATCCACATTCCCTGAATCTAAGGTCATGTTAGTTTTCCCCTTCCCCTTCCTAGTGAGAGTTACTGTGACAAGGGGTCAGGCAGGAACAGGGCTCATTAACAGATAACTTCAAAATCCTCTTAACACACAAGGAATAATTGAAAAATGACAGAGATTCTTGACTGTTTCAAAGAGATACTAAGAAATGGGATTTGAACTTAAAGCAAGCATAATTAACAAGATTGAAATATTTCAGAATCTCATAGCTGATTTCTGAGGATTAAGTTCAGAAAAACACTCTTCTAAGTGAAGCACAGATGAAATTTAAAAGTTGGAGATAATTATTTGCTTTGATAGATAAATCTCTTCAAAGTAATGACAACACAAAACATGTTTGCATTTGATTTAGTGTTTATGAAAGATATTTTATATTTACTTATAAGCTCAAGCTTATAGGCCTGTAACTTGGTGACTAATATAATCTGTTACTGAAGCATTGTCCTTAAGTCACCACAAACCCATCTGGGTTCTTTATATATGCTCCAGCTGGATGTAGGAGAAAGAGAATGACATTAGCATCATGTCTGCACAAAGACCAACTTTGCATTTAGAGAAAAATGTTAATATCCCTGATTACACAATTACCCAACTAGGCTTGGTGCCTGGTAACTAGATGAAAGTTTGCCTTTTGGAGCTGTTACAAGGTCATGAACACCTCTTGGCACTCTGCAGATACCAACACTGTAGTTAAAAAACCTCGTGTTTAGGGAGCCAAATTGAATGTTTTTTAACATCTGTCTTCCTACTCTCTACCAAGTGGAGGCCTGTTCTTTGGGCTCATAAACAACACAGCCTCTGTTGTCTTGCATCATATTTGTAGGTTAGCAAACTGGGTGACTACACTCATTGCACTACACTTGTGCTATTGAGGCACTGCAGTGTGAACCACAAGGGCTTCTCACTGCTCCTCCCATATAGCAAATTTGTTTCCTCTTACAAACAGCTTCTATTTGAGAACAGATGTGCGTAATCCCATCTGTTCAGTGGTTAAAAGCATAGGCCTGCACTGGTATTTCTTCAAAGGAAACCATCAAGGAAGGGAAGAGGGAAGAGGAAACCCACTGAGTGGGAGAAAACTTCCCCTTGTGCAAGATGCTCTCCTTTCTATATCTCACTTTCTTTGTCTATAAGGAAGGGATACTAACAAATTATTTCAGAGAGTTATTGTGACTTGACATATGTATTAGTTTGCTTAGGCTGCATGACAAAATATCATAGACTAGTGGCTTAAAAAGGAGTGAAGGATGTACAAGGGAAGGAATTCAAGAGAGAGTGGGATAATAGGAGACAGGTATTATCAAGGGGAAAATGGCAATACTTAAACTGGGGAGGGAGGAGGGAGGTTAAACATGGAAAGAGAGAGGAGAGATAAATAAATCTTAGATGGTGTGTAAAAAAGGCAGAGGAAAATGTATTAACTCAACCCCTCCCCCCCGAAAAATGCACATGCAATGTCTGAACATGAACGCATGTGTATACCTGAAGACCACATAACATGAAACACAGTCAGACAAGGGAAACCTCCCTTTGAATTGTTGTTTAGGGTAGTCCAAGAGGCTCCCAAAATAACATAGGATATTCCCAGAACCTTTGATTGCCTCCCAGAACTCGAAGGCCCTATTGCTGAAGACAGGACATGTTTGGATAACTGAATAAAGTTTTAGAGAATAACAGATTGTAGAATCTGTGTCCCTGAATAGGACTCCTATACTAAATGTCACCCACCCATGGCTCAGGGACCATTGTGGAAGAGGATCAGAAAGATTGCAAGAGCCAGGATTGGTGCATGAACATAAGGAAACAGAGGTTTTCAGGTCTCTGGGAACTTGCTCATGAGCTTGCAACAATGGTGACAGTATGCACAAGATCCATGCTGACTCAATCAGACAAAAACTCAGCATAGAACGGGAAAATGGGCAGCAGACCACAACCCTAGCCAAGGAACTACTGGCAACTGATTACTGAGGTGTGAAGGAGAGTAGATCTTTGAGGGAGTGACTGTAGATAAGCTGACTAGACTCTAGTGGGTGAACTTGCGCCAAGGGACATCCAGATGCAAATGCTTGACTGAATAGGACTTAACATATATGAAAGAATGCTTGAAGGTAGGGGTTATGGGGGATGTAGAGGTGGGGTCTAAATTTGATTAAGATGTATTTTATGAAATGCATGAAAACTCAATAAGATAAAAAAGAATTGACTTTTTCTCATAGATTTAGAGAACAGAAAGTCAGGATGGAAGTTCCAGCAAGATTTGGTTTCTTAAGAAGTTCTTCTTAGGTTTTTGAGAGTTCTCTACATGGCTTTCCATAGTGATTGCACAAGTTTGCATTCCCACCAGCCATGAAAGATTGTTTGTCTTTCTCCACATCCTTTCTGGCATTTAGAGTCTTTCTCTTGACCTTAGCCATTCTGACTGAGTTAAGATGGAATCTTCAAGTGGTTTTTGTATGCATTTCTCTAACTACTAAGGATGTTGAGCACTTTTAAAAATGCAACTTAGCCATTTTTATTTCTTTGCTTGAGAACTCTCTGTTCAGGTCTATAGCCCATCTTTTTATTGGGCCTTTTATTTTCTTGTTTGTTTTTTTGAGTTCTTTGTGTATTCTGGATATTAATCTTCTGTCAGATGTGTAGCTCATAAAGATTTTCTCCCCTTCAGTAGATTTCCTCTTCCCTTTCTTGATTGTTTCCTTTGCTGTACAGAAGTTTTGTAGTTTAATGAGGTCCCACTTATTGAATGTTGATCTTAATGCCTGAGCAGCTGGTATCTGATTTAGGAAGTTCTTTCCTATTACTGCCTAAGTTTTCTTCTAGAAGTTTCTGAGTTTAAGGTTTTATATTGAAGTCTTTGATCCATTTGGAGTTGACTTTTGTGCAGGGTGAAAGATAAGGGTCCAATTTCATTCTTCTGCAGTTGGAGATCCAGTTTTTCCAGCACCATTTTGAAGGTGCTATCTTTCCTCTGCTGTGTTTTCTTGGCACCTTTGTCAAATATCAGGTGGTTGAAACTGCATGTACTCCTCATGTTTGGGTCTTCTATTGTGTTCCATTGACCTACATGTCTATTTTTGTGCCAGTATCATGTAGTTTTTATGACTATAGCTCTGTAATATAATCTGAGATCTGGTATGGTGATCCCTCTAGCCTTGTTCTTTTTGCCTAAGATTTCTTTGGCTATTTGGTCTTTTGTGATTCCATATGAATTTTAGGATGCTTTTTTTTCTAGCTCTGTTAAGAATGTCATAGGGATTTTGATTGGCATTGTACTGAATTTATAAATTGCTTTTGGTAAGATGGTCATTTTCAAACTATTGAGCACCAATATTGATACGAATCCAAGAGCATGGTGTGTCTTTCCATCTCCTAGTGTCTTCCTCTATCTCTTTCTTTAGAGATTTGAAATTTTCATTGTAAAGCTATTTAATGTCTTTGGTTATGTTTATTTCTAAATATTATATGTTTTTGAAGTTATTGTGAATGGGAGGGTTTCCTTGAATGCTTTTTCTGATTGCTTGTTATTGGTATATAGAAAGGCTAGTGATTTTTGTAAGTTGATTTTGTAACCTGCCACTTTACTGAAAGTATTAATCATTTCTAACAGTTTTCTAGTAGAATTTTGGGATCTCTTATGTATAATATCATATCATCTGCAAATAAAGATATTTTAACCTCTTTCAATTAATACTTCTTTAATTTCCTTCTCTTGTCTTATTGCTCTTGTGAGAGCTTCAAGTACTATATTGAAAAGGAGTGGAGATAGTGGATATCCTTGTCTGGTTCCTGATTTTAATGGGAATGCTTCCAGTTTTTCTCCTTTTAGAATGATGCTGGCTATGGGTTTTTGTATACAGATTTAATTATGTTGAGGTATGCTCTCTCCAGACCAATTCTTTCTAGGACTTTTAACATGAATGTGTGTTGGAGTTTGTCAAAGGCCTTTTATGCACCCCTTGAGATGACTATGTGATTTTGGTCTTTAAGTTCATTTATATGAACATATGTTGAACCATCCCTGCATCTCTGGACTTGATCGTGGTGGGTGATCTTTTTGATTTGTGTCTGTATGTAGTTAGCGAGTACTTTGTTGAGTATCTTTGCATCCATGTTCATTAAGGATATGGGTCTACAGGTTTCTTTCTTTCTTTTTTTTGTTGTTGCGTCTTTACCTGGTTTTCATATTAGAGTGATATTGGCTTCAAAGAAGGAGTTTGGGAGTTCTTCCTCTGTTTCTATCTTCTTGAATAATTTCAGCAGTATTGATTGTAGATCTTCTTTGAATCAATGGTCCAACCCATCCTTAAAGCCTAATAAGGATAACAACCAGCAGGGCACACTACCTCAATTGGTGCAGCAGTGGTACTGTTATCCAGGGGATTAGGGGCCAGGGAGATCAACAGCTATCTAATTGGGCTTAAAGCCCTCTCAATGGGAGTGAACTCATGGGTGGCACTGTAATTTCAGCCAAATACACATGGCAGGAGAGGACATAGATCCTACAGAAAACCCTATCTCTTTCTTATCTCTAAACAAATGAAATATCTTATCATGTGCTAAATATGGATCCTTATGTTTACAGACAAGCATACTTTATACCACTCACCAAAGAAGCTTCTTTTTGCAAGAGGTGGAAGCTACTGTAGAATTGCACAACTGCTCAGAAACAGAGAATATACATCTGAGAGATGCCCAGTACTAAGTGACACATCTACAAGTGAACCTCTACACCTAAGGCTCATGGAACATAGCAAAACAAGGGGTAGAGAGAAAACTAATATAAATGCATCCCTCAACTCTCAAAAGTAAAGCTTCTTTTTACAACAGAGTGCAATGAACACAGAAGGACACAACTAGCCAACTTTTGAAGAATAATAGACTGCAGAGTATAGATTAGGATTCCTATATGGAAACTCATCCACCCATGGCTCAGGGACCATTGCAGAAGAGGGGGTGGAAAGACTGTAAGAGCCAAGGCTGGTTCATGAACACAGAGAAGCAGAGGCTTTCATACTATTGGAAGCTTGCACATGTGAATTTGTGGCAATGGCGGCATCAAGCACAGGACCCATGCCAACTCAATTAAACAAGGGCCCAGAAGGGAGGAGAGAAATGGGTGGTGGGTTGGCCCTAGACTGAGAACTATTGAAGATTGATTACTACTGGATGAGAGTATGCCTTATATACAATCTCTAGATGGGCTGACTAAACTCCAATGAATGAATTTACACTGAAGGACGTCTGGGTACAAATGCTTGACTGGATAGGACTTAACATGTATGATGGAACACATGAGGTCTGTATTCCATCATGTGAGGGGCTGGGGGGCATGTATGGGAGAGGGGGTCTAAATTTGATTAAGAACTATTGTATGAAATTACAAAAGCTCAATACATTCTTTTTTTAAAAAGTTCTTTTCGGCGAGATGGGTTAGCAGTTAAGAGCACTGACTGCTCTTGAAGTCGATTTCCAGCACCCACATGGTGGCTATGAACCATCCTTAACTCCAGTTCCAGGTGACTCCAAAGCCCTCTTTTGACCTACCTCCATGGGCATTGCTTGACATGGGTGTACTTATATACATGCAGGCAATACATTCATACACATAAAATAAAAAAAATAATAAATAAAATATTTAAAAAAGTTCTTTTCCTGCTTTGTGGATGATCACCTTATCTCTGTGTCCTTAGTAAAGAAATGATCTCTCTCATTCTTCTGCTTCTTATAAAGCCATTAATGGCATCATGAGGACCCCATCCTCATTGTGCCATCTAATCCCAATTACATTCCAAAGCTCTCATCTCTAAATATAGTCATATTGGCGTAAGGACATCTGCATATGAAGGGAAAGTAGAGACAGAGTACAGTCCATAACATGCTGGATTTATAGACCAGTGCTTAGCAATGCATTAAGTACTAGAGGATAACTAGTATTGCTCTTGTACCGGGCAGTTCATAGATTACCTCACTTAAAAAAACTCATAGGAGAGATAGTAGGACAACAACAACAAAAAAGAATCACAGCAGAGATAAGAGGACTCAAGCACTATCAAGGGGGAAAATGGAGAAAATGGGGCAGGGGGCTTAATTAGAAAGGGGAGGAAGACTATTGCAAAGTGAGAGGGAGGAAGAAGAAATAAATAGCACTAAGGATGTCAGAAAAAGCCATAAGCATTTGCTATTGCTGTATAAGCTTCTGGTGTGTGTGTGTGTGTGTGTGTGTGTGTGTGTGTGTGTGTGTGTGTGTGTATGGCTACAGGCTGTTTAACAAAACCCCACTGCCAGGCATGAGAAAGCTCTCAAAAATTTCCCCAAACAATGTAGTCTATTTTCATTGCCCTTGGTTGCCTCCTAGAACTTAAAGATTGTTGAAGATACCCCACAATTCACACACAGGACTTGGAGGAATTGGACTGTACCTGAAGTCTTCTCTCTGAAGACTAGCTTCATAGTATCCAAGCTTCCGAGGGAGAAAAACAATCAATAGTCCTAACCAGTTGTAAACTCTACAAATCACAATGACCAGCCAAGAAAAAGATGCCTAATGATGCAAAAGTGTCACTTTCACCTTGAGAGTAACCAACATTTTTCTAAGTGGACTTAAGAACCCACTCAGTAGGAGGGAATTTGTGCCTGGTATTGTAAACCTAGCCAAATACTTGTGGCTGGAGGGGTCATAGGCCCTAGAGGAAACCTTACTACAGCCACTTCCTTAAACCAATATAGTTTTTTACCATATTCTAAATACTTATTTATCCTTATACTCCCAGATAAGTGTAGTGCTTACAACTCATCATAAAAGCTTTTTGCAACAGATTGAGACTATTATAGAGGTGTACAACACTGATTGATATATCTATAATGTACCCTTACACTCAAGGCTCAGGAAATATTACAGAAGATGAGGCAGAAAGATTGCAAGAGCCAGAGACCCAGGGTGCCTTTTGTTGGGTAGTGTCTTCTAGACATGACAAGGAAGCTCACTCATGAAATATCAACAATATGGTTGCCTAAACAAGACCTACAAGACAACACCAGTTGACATGCCATTGTAGATGAGGAAAATTTAACAAGGTCCTGCCTCTAGTTGAAGAATTATAGGCAATGAAATAGCTGCTGAGGGAAGGGAGAATCAGTTTTCTTCAGGGATGATTACCCTGATAGGTTACCTAATCCCCAATGGTCAGCCCTAAACACATGTACATATGAGCAGCACTAAATGAACTGGAATTTTTGTTAGATAATGTACAATATTAGTAATCATTAAAGAAGAGGTCACAAAATTGAGAGGGAGAGAGGAAGAGGAAGGTTAAACATTGGAATGGAGAGAGGAAGCGGTGTAAATGATGTAAATACAGGTCTCATGCATGAATTTCTCAAAAAATAATGGGAGGGGTGGAGAAATGTCTCAGTGATTAAAGCATTGACTGCTCTTGCAGAGGACTCAGGTCTGGTTCCCAGCATCCAAATGGCAGCTAACAATCATATGTAACTGCAGTTCCAGAGATCCAGTGCTTGCTTCTGGCCTCTGTGGGCATCACTGCACATAGTTGCACTTACATACTTGCAGGCAAAACACTCATAACACATAAAATAAAAAAATTAAAAAAATTTTAATCAAAAAATAAAAACAAATTAAACTATACCAGAGAAGATATAGGTATATAATCTCTTTGTCTGAGGAAACTGAGCTGAGTTGTCTACTTTGATTTGGGGTTGGTAAAGTTGACTTGACTGAGCCTGATGCTAGTCAATCTGCTTTCTGTCTTACTATGCTACATCTTTAAATTTCTTAACTAAGTCTTCACATTTTCTCTACTACTTTTATTGATTATAGTATCCACATTAAAAAGAACTATTTTCACAAAATCTTAGTACCCAGTCCTACAAATATCCTTCTTTGTGGAAGGGTGTCTTCATGGAAGTCCATTTTTTCAGCCGTATGATATATTGAACACAGACAAGCAGGTAGGTTCTGATACTTTTCATAATTTCTGCATTCCTGTGGCTGAGCTTTAGTGTCTCTAAAGCTGTTGGTGTCTGGGGAGTTGATTCTCATGGTCTCACACCAGTGGTTAAATGTTCCAGCCCAGATATACATACATCTGTTCTCATGACTCACTGGCCAGAATATCCCCATCTGCATAGTCTAAGAAGTACAACTTAGTCATAGACCTGGAAATGAAGAAACCCAGAGATATTAGGGGAAAGGACTTAAGATTACTCTAGATAGGCTGACTAGACCTCGGTAGATGAACTTGCACTGAGGAACATCTGGGAACACTAACTTGACATGGTAGGCCTTAACACAAATGACAGAATGTATGAATTCTGGTGAGGGAGCTATGGAAAGGTGCCAGTGGGGAAGGGGGTATAAAGATGGTCTTAAGATGGTCTGTATGAAATATACAAAAATTTCACTAAAATACTAAAAAAGAAAAAAACCACAAATACATAAAAATAATTTTTTAAAAAGAAAAGGGAAATAGAAGGATATTCATTGATGTGAAAACAACCATTTCCTAAAATACCTGGAATATTTAAGCATCTACTCTAATAATATATCACAAGATGGCTGTGAGCACAAATTCTAATTAATTATTAAGTGACTGTTCAGCACACCTGGATTCCCTTTTGCATTCATACTGGGAAATGGCTATGTAAAGCAATAATAATAGATGAAAGCAGAGAACATGAAATTCTCCTAAGGAGGATTCCATTGATTTCCACTACTTGTCCCTTGACTGTATTTTGCAGAACCAAATTTGTCCTTCATTCTATCATTAAGCCATCTTTATATAAAGCAAATCCGTATTGCTTCATAAAGTTTGTGATCCCATAACTCAAATAATTAGATAAAAAGTCATCAAAACCAGATGCTGTGATATCAAGTTTATGGGTAAAGTGCTAGGCATCAGCTAATTTTATCTTACTCCAAAGGCCCCAGTTAATGATATTGCTATGTCTGAGGAAAGCTTGATATGTTTATAGGTTTGATAAACACATGAATCTTGTTAGGTCCTACAAATTTTCCAAGACAGCTCTAGTGTCACAAAATATCTGCATTACTCAAAAGTTGGCCTTCTCAGTAATTTTTGCTACAATTATGGTAATTACTTCCTATATCCATAATACAAAACACATTTTGATAGTACTGGATTTAGTTCTCAGAGGGACAACTTGCAGTGCTTCAAAAATAACATTGTTAAATTATATATACATAGAACATATACATACATATAACAACATTGTTTAAATTATATGCACATATAATTTAAAGAGGCAATAACATATATATATATATATACACATAATATATATGTATGTATTCTTTTTCTAGATGTTCTGACTCAAGAAAGAATCTTGGGTAAATCTTTCAATTATAATTCATATCAACTTTTTCATCTAGAATGTAGCACTTCACAAAAAGTAAACCCATGAATTATTTGAAAGAGGTGAAATAGATCTTAGCACAATGAAACCATAGACCTTGAATTGTGTTCTCACGACTTCCTGTCCATCATCTAGCCCAATCTAATGGCTTCAGAATCCAGCATCATTTTTTTCCTTTTCCAGGCGTAAAATCGATGAGTCCCAAGTTATAATGTGGCACATATATTTCCTTGTCTTTGGTGTTATTCAATGTCTTGTCTATATGCTAACTCCACAAGGCCTGAACATGATGCTTTTTGAGGTCAAGGCTGAGAGCTCTCTGGCTGACCTGAAAGGCACCTGCTTTCTATCATAGTTTTCTTCTTCAGTCTTTGCTGTTAAGTGTCTTCTAGAATTCTTTTCCTCTCTAGTTCTCAGCTACACACTACACTTCCAGAATTAAAAGTATTTCTTATTAGTATGTACCACAATGAAAATGTATCTTTGAACCAATCCCCTAGTTGAGAGCCAATGATCTAAAAATAGAGCCATTCGATCAGATCGGTTTATCATTCCCAGCCATTCTATTAATTAGCACAGCAGTCACCTTGTTATATACGTACTTTTGGCAGGCAGATATAAGAACAAATCATTCTGCCACAAGTGGTTTGAAATTACTGGCTGAAAAGGTGACTAATAACACACTAAGGACCTATTCACAGTCACAAAGTCCTCAATCAAATTTGCAATCTTTAGTTCTTATAAAATAAAGAGCAAATGGTCTATTATACCAGAACTTTAGTTGGCACAATTTGTAAATGGTCTGATTAGCACCATAGACTTTCAGTCTTTCCAAAATACACCCAAATATATGTATATAAAATATATATCAGCTTAGATATGTATTATATATCAGCCTTTATGATTGTAATTAAAATTTTATAGTTCATTTAGGAATCCTCAACCAAGCCAGGACTAGCTCTGTTGATGCCTATTTTTTCTGTGAAATGATTGCTTAACTCAGTCCACACTCATACTAAGACTGGTAATAATATAATTTGCTTTTTGCTGGGCCATCTGCTTAAAAGTTGAGCTAGATCTCTTCATAAGGCCTCTCAATTTCTGAGGCAATGATAAGAATAAAGGTCTGATTCGGGTAGCTTGTTCCTCTCAACTTCTCGTGTTCCTTTTCCTAACTTCTCTCTAGATGCAAAGGAAACGGAAGAAATTTTATGTCCCTTTTCATCACGTTCATTTCCTCCCATTCATGCTTCCACCAAAATGGTCAACAACCATAGTATGCCAGATGCATCAGAGAACAAAGAATCTGCAGCTACCCAACATTTTCTATGCTGTCTCACCACTTCCTCTCAGTCAGCTTTCCCTGTCTCTATTCGGGGATGCTTACAACATTGTATTAGGATACATAAAAAAATCACCTACAGATCGTTAAAATGCAGAAATGGAGAGGGGCAGGCAGAAAGCAAAATTCTACTTATGTCACCCACAGCAGAATGGCCTTTTAGAACCTCTGTCCTACTTGCTGGCTTAGGCAAGAAATAAAAACACCAATTAAGTAGTCTCGGTCTCACCGCTGACAATTCAGAATCCAAATAATTGGATTTCCCAAGCACCGCCAACGGTCTCTAGCAAATCCTTTACCTGCCTTAAAAACATTAAAGGGCAACAACATAGCTGCAGATAGTAAATCAGAATTTTTCTCCATTGTGGGATTTTCTGCTTTCTTCAACAAGTAGTGTCAAGACTTCTGAACTCTGTTTATTTTAAAAATTAGTTAAATTGAATTTAGAACATTTTGTTTTACTGTGGGTGGTTGAATAGTCAAAAGATTACTTCTCTAAAAATTGTTCGTAAAAGTAGCTGCATGCTTTGATAAGTGAGCAACACATTTTCAAAGTATTAAATGTATAAAACAGTTTGAGAAAATTCTGAATCTCATTCTGAACTTGCAGCCTGAGCTATATCCCATGAACACATTTTTTAAATACTGAAGAATGAATTGACATATGTCAGGCAAACTGTTATGCAAATTTTGGTATTTCCTCAACAGTACAAATTGAAATGTGGCTTAATATTGCAGTAATCAATTTAGAGGTGATATTCTTAGGTTTTTTCTTTTCTTTTCTTTTTTTAAAGATACTTGGAGAAACTCCTAAAGGTTTAACCTCTGATGACTTCTTTTTTCTTTCTTTCTAATAAAAGAATGATTAATAAAATAAAATGACTAATAAAATAAAATGACTAATAAAACTAAGACAATTTATTTGGTAGGTAAAGTTGGTTCATATTTAAGAATAGCCCTGGAGCCCCAACACAAAGGTAGGCAGTCCCAGAACCTTTCTCCCTGCAAGATAGCCACTCCCAGAGCTTGTTCCCTACTACCAACAATCACCTCACCCACCACGCTGTCCAGGGACTACAAAATGTCTTGCAACCTCAATCCCAGATAGAGATTTCCAACCAAGCTCTACAACACCCACCTCCATCTGAGGTAGATGTGGCACCCATCCCCTGACCCCCAAGGAGCACTGCTCAGATCCTTCCCACTGTTACCCTAGATCATGCACCTAAGGACCACCTATAGAACCATGTGAGCCTTCCATAGACTTCTGAAGATCAACAGTGAGAATATGCTAAATCTACAGAGCATTTTCTCCAGGGTTAAGAAGTGCTCATATTGCATACTATGCTGGGAACATGACTGACAACCCATTTGTACATCAATACAGTTACCCCAAGACCAACATCAAGCACCAGTTAGCAGCTGGTCCAAAATATGACAAGAGGAGGTAATAACAAAGCTTTAAACACCCACACAACAAAGGTAAGACCAGATGTACATACCAAGAACATCACCAGTAACCTAACTACAGATGCCTAGGTTCCATTGCAAAAACTTAAACAACAATAATAACCAAGACAGTAAGTCTTCTCTGGAAATTAGCATGCCCATTGCAATGTTTCCTGAGAAGAGCAACTTGGGTGATTCACATGACAGAGATTTTAAAATTTCAAACATAAACATGTTAAAGGAAATTAAAGGGAACATACATAGATTCCAGAGTGAAGACTGCAAAAAACAAATAGTTGAATGAAATATAGAAAACAACATAAGATATGAAAATAAAATTTAATAAAAAGAATGAGAATTTATGAAGAAAAGTCAAATGAAATAAAATGAAATAAGAAAGTCAATGAAATTAAAAAAAAAAACTCAGTGGAAAATCTCACTAGTAGAATGGATCAAGTGGAAGAGAGACTAGCAAGCCCAAAAGATAAGGAAGTGGAATCGAATCACTCAGTCAAAGAAAAGTTAAATCTGAAAAATACCTAGGAATGGAATGTGCAGGAACTCTGGGATTTTATAGAAAGACCAAACCTAGGAATCATAGGTATAGAAGGACAGGAGAGGAAACCTAGGTCCAAGGCACAGAAAATATTTTTGACAAAATCTAGAAGAAAACTTCCCAAATCTAAAGAAAGAGATGCCTATCAAGTATACAGAGCACCAAATGCACAGGACTGAAAAAGGAACTTCCCATGTCATGTACTAATAAAAGCACTAAAAGTCCAGAAGAAAGGACACTGAAAGGTGTAAGACAGAAAGACCAAATCACAAATGAAGGCAGGCCCATCAAAATAATAGCTGACTTACCAATGGAGACTTTGAAAACTAGGAGGGCATGAAATGAAATTCTAAAACCTTTTAAAGACCATGGATACTAGCCTAGGCTATTATACACAGCAAAACTATCAGTTATAATCTAAGGAGAGAGAAAAACATTCTACAATAAAAGCAGATTTAAGGAACTTATGACCAACAAACAATCTATATAGAGAATACCGAAAAGAATATTCAATCTGAAAAAGGTAAACACACCCAAGAGAGGACAGGGAATGCATAGACAATTCTAGAACAGCTATTCAAAAGAAGACTACAACATCATGACAAAATAACAGGAATTAGTATACACTGGTCAATAATTATCCTCACTATTAATGGTCTCAATTAGCCAATAAAGATTCACAGATTATTGATAGGCCTTAAAAAATACAAATAATAATAGAGGACATGAAGTCACGAGGGGACATAAGATGGTGGGGATGGAGAAGGGGTCAAAGGATCTGAATTTGATCAGAATACATTGTATGAAATTCTTGAAGAATCAATAAAATAACTTTTTAAAAAAGAGATACAGACTAGGAAATTGGCTTGGAAAACAAAATACATCCTTTTTGTTGCCTCCAAGAAATACACCTCAATATTAAAGAGAAGCATCACCTTAGGGTAAAAGGATATAAGAAAATGGAACCAAGAGGCAAGCAGTGTAGTTATTCTAACATCTGACAGAATAGGCTTCAAACCAAAACTAATCAGAAGAGAAACAGAAGGACATTGCATACTTATTAAAGGGAAAATCCCCCAAAAGGATATTATAATTTCTAAATATTTATGTGACAGACACAAGCACATTGAACTTAATAAAAAGGCACTCTTAGATCCCAAATCACAGACTGACATGAACATAGTGATAATGGGTGACTTTAATAACCCACTGTCACCAATAGACAGATCATCCATACAATAACTAAATAGAGAAACCTTGGAATTAAACGACATCATGAAGTAAATGAATCTGACAGACATGTATTTTGTGTGTGTGTGTATGCATATATTTTTCATGTTCTATAGGCAGTTCTCCAAAAAAAACAGAACCAATAAGAGAGAGGAACTAAGTAAGAAGAAGAGGAAGAGAGGAAAAAGGAGAGAGAGGAAGAGGGAGAGAAAAGAACTTTAAGGGATTAGCTTGTCAATAATGGAAGCTGAGGAGTCCCATGATCTGTCTCTGCAGATCTAGGAAAGCCCACAGTGTAGCTTCAAGGCCTGAGAGCCAGAGTGTCAAACGTGTAGATTCCAGTGTAGGCCTAAAGGCTCGAGAAGCAGTGCACCAAGAGCAGAATATGGATGTCCTAGCTTAAGCAGTCAAGAAACTATTTCGATTTTTCTGTGTATTCTTTCTTGTTGTGAGACTGTCAACAGACCAGGTGGTGTCCACCATACTGGGAAAAGCCATCTGCTTTACTCAGACCATTAAGTCAAACACTAATCTCTTCCAAAAACATGCTCACAAATTCACCCAGAAATAATGTTTAACTACATACCTGAGTATCCAATGATCAGGATATGTTGGCAGATAAAATTAGCCAACTGTACAGCAATTTTGTGCTGTACCGAGCCTAAAGTGAACTTGGAATCTGAAGGCAGAGTGACAGGGTTCAGAATCCCCCTTCACTGCTTACTGTATGACTTAGCCAGCTGTCAATTCTATCTCTACCTTTGTTTTTAAAACTATGAAAATGATGTTTTCAATATTTAAAAAGCTCAAAAGAGTGACTAGCACATAGGAAAAGCATAATACTGATGCTTGTTATTTTAGTATTTATAATTATCCAAATTTCCTTTATGGCTTCTAGATTTCATATTAAGCCATAAATGGGAAATCTTATCTACATAAATATAGTAATAATCTTAAAAGTTAATCATGCTTCTTTCTATTGTATTTAAAATATTATACTGAACTCAGATTCATTGCTATCCAAATAACTAGACAATTTTCCAAAAGCTATTTTTACTAAATAATCCACCTTTATTTCGTTCATTTGAAAAGTCATTTTTCTCATATAAATTTTCATGTATTTTACAGTTTATTTCCACAAACTTCAAATCACATTCTCCTAACATAATGTTAGGCAAAGTATGTTCTATTTATATTTCCCCATTTTAGAATCTGCTACCTATCATCACTTTTGCATTCTTGCAGATAATCTTTAGAATAATTTTGTCAGTTATCAAAATTAAAGTAAATTGATAATTTGGAATTGCATTTTTATACACTGCATTAGTTATTTTTCTGTTGCTGTGATAAAAATACCATGACCAAGGGAACTTATAAAAAGAAGAGTGGGCTGTAGAGATGGCTCAGTGGTTAAGAGCACTGGCTGCTCTTGCAAATGACCTGGGTTCAATTCCCAGCGCCCACATGATGGCTAACAACATTCCATAATTCCAGTTCCAGGGTAATCCAATACCCTCTTCTGACCTCCTGCCACCAAGTCTTCCCTGACACAACATACTGTATCCCTCTAAACTGTGAGCCCAAACAAATCCTTCCTTAAGTTGCTTTTTTGTCAGGTTTTACAGTGTTGAAAAAAGTAATGAGTACAAATGGGCATATAGACTACACCCCCTAATACTAGAAATGCTTTCATTTAAAAAATAAAAGATGTAAAAGATGACAGACTGACTAGAGACTTGAGATGAGAAACAATAAAAAGGTGAATTCTCTGATTTTTCTTTTTAACTTCAAAGATCTCCAGATTTGAGCTAAAGATGCCATCAACCTGATAATACAAGAGGCAACAAACAAAAAAATGTCCCAACATAAATCTCATTCCTCAGGCCAAAAGACTGGAAAGAAGTAGTCTAGCAACATAGAAAACATTTGGACAACAACTTTACTCCAACTAAATACCACTAGAAAAACTATGACCCTGATTCCACCTATGTCAGCACAGACCAAGTAGGAAACTTTGACTTCCATCATAAAGAAGCTGCAATTAAATACTTTAAACCCTGGCATTTTAGCAGTTTGTGATAGAGGGGAGAGTCAAGCTGTTCCCAACAGGTGGCAAGGAGGTGTTTTATCCTCATAATGCCCTTGAAAATCACTGGCAAGGCCTGGACATCCCACAATACATGAAAGTTACAAGGCATCTGTCCTCACCACTAGGGTGGTGTCCAATAAGCCTAATGAGAAGTTAATATTTTCATCATCCTCCAGTGCAAATTAAGGTCATCTTCAAGCATAGTTTCAGTGGAAACTATGTGGGGAGCACTTAAGAAGACATTCCTATCCTCTCACCCGGTAATAGAGGAACAAAGGGAAACCTAGTAGAGAGCCAGAACTCCAGCCTTAACCAAGCAGTCATAATGAGGCCCCCTACGACCTGAGAGTCAGTAGTGTCCAAGTGGGAAACTTGAACTTCCGCCTGCACTTACCAGTAATGAAACAACATTCTCTCCTCCTGCTAAAGAGATATGAGAAAGTTACTCAAGCTAAAACAGAAACGTTCAATAATATCTAAAAGTTAATGATACCCAAAATGCTTGAGCTTCAGTAGAAACTGTGCCATACAAACAACAGGATATATCTCAAGTTGAATACGACTGATAACAAATAGATGCCAACATTAACATGACAGAGATATTTGAATAGTCTCACAAAAATTGTGAATCATCTAATATACAAATACCTCAGTGAGCCACTATGAGCACACCTGAAACAGAAGAAAACACTAGGACAAAAAATCAAACCTCAGAATAAATTAAAGACATGATAACAAATGGAAATTTTGAAACTGAAAAATACACTAATTTCTTAATTAGTGATGAGTTCAGTAACAGAATGAAGGAGATAGAGGAAAGAATTAGTGAATTAGAAGACAGAATCACAGAAAATGATTCAGCTCAAACCAAGTGTGGTAACTCACACCTGTAATCCCAGCAGTTGGGAGGTGGAAGCAGTAGCATCACCGTGGGTTCAAGGACAGCCTAGGCTACAGAGTGGCACCACGCCTCACAAACAACAAGAATAACAAACAAAGAAAGAAAGTATATAATCTTAATGTCAGAGAGAAAAAATAGACCGAAAATAATCGAACAATGCTTTGGAAAACCATGAAATAATATGAAAAGATATAACGTATTGGGGAAGTTAGAAGCAAAGCATATAGAACCAAAAAGGTAATCAAGCATGTAATATCTGGAAATATGAAAACTTTGGTAAAAATAGAAACCTGTATCGGAGTCCTGTTCTACACTCTACAGTCTCTTAGTCCCCAAATCTTGGCCAGTTGTGGACTTAATATGACCACTGGATGGGCTGACTAGATTCCAGTGGACACATTTACACTGAAGGATATTTGGGTACAAACACCTGAATGAGTAGGATTCAGCATGTATGGCAGAGTGCATAGGGTTCAGTGGGGGGATAGGAGGAATCATAGATGGGGAAGAGGGTCTGGGTTTGAATGGGAAATGTATGAAATTTAAAAATTTAGAAGTTGAGGAAACGTAGCAGCAAGATACACTCCAGTCAAGCTTTGAAATTCAAAGAAAATACAAAACTGGAAAGAAACATTACCTTGCCTATGGGGAAATTATAACTTGAATGACAACAGAGTTCTCAGAGAAGACCATAAATGCCATAGGAAGTGGCATGCCATTTTTAAAGTGCTTAAAGAATTGGCAATCTCTTCTTCCTGCTCCAGGACTCCCATCTAACCTGTTAGCTAGACAGAATCCCCCTATTGCTCCATCTTCCTGCTCAAAGACAAGGCTGGTTTGCACTGCCATGGAGCTTATGACTAGCCTGCCTGGAGCCATCCGATCCCTCCAATAAAAAATCAAAAGTGAGAACCTGAAGCACAACCCAACTAAGAATTCACACCTGATCAGAAAGCAATCAAGATATAACAATAGAATAACAGAACCAAACTTCAACGCAACAAAATAGGCTAGAATTTCATATCAGACACACAACCAACAAAGGAAGTTCATATGCTCATGTCAAAATGCAAACGCAAAAACAATAATTATATGAAAAAGCAGGATAATATGTTCCCAACAATCCCATGAGTCCTATAAAAGTATTAGATGCTCTAGTAACTACATGAACTCATGGAGATTAAATAACACATTCCTGAGTGCTGAATGAATCAAATACGAAATCAAAAAAGAAATAAAAATATTCCTGGAACTAAATGTAAATGAAAACACAACAAAACCACTGGGGCACATAAAAAGCAGCCTTTATCATCCTAAGCACCTACACTAAAAAATCAGAAAGAACACAAATAACTTAATGGTACAACTCATGAATCAGGAAAAAGAATAAAACAAACCCAAACCCAGAAGACTAGAAGAAATAATAGAAATCAGAGTAGAAATTGATGAAATAAAAACAATCAATACAAAGAATTAATAATTCTAAGAGCTTGTTCTCTGAAAAGATAAACAAGATAGAGAAACCCTTAACCCAGCTAACCAAAAGAAAGAGTAATTCCAAATCAACAAAGTCAGGGACAAAAGGGGAAACATGAAAACAGGCACCCAAAAAAATCCACAACATTATAAGGGATTACTTTAAAGCTATACTCTTCCCTGTGTTCATGGACCAGCAGGGAAGAGTTGGGGGAAGGGGCCAAAATTTGATTAAGAATTTTTGTATAAAATTACAAAAGCTCAATACAAAACCCCCAAAACCTATACTCTATGAAATTAGAAAATCTAAAAGAAACTGACAAATTTCTAAATTCAACAGAACCATCAAAGTTAAACCAATGAGAACAATAATGTAAACAGACTCATAACAAATAAGCAAATCAATACAGTAATTCAAACCCTCCTGAATAAAATACTTCAGGTCCAGAAGCATTCACAGAAGAATTTTACCAGACCTCCAAAGAAGGTTATAACCAATACTACTTAAATTATTCAAAAAGAAAGAAAGGGAGAACTCCCAGACTCCTATGAAGCCAGTATTTCTCTAATATCCAAACCAGGTTAAGACACAACAAAAAAGGAAACTATGAGCCCATATTCTTAATGAACATAGATGCAAAAATCCTCAGTAAAATACTTGCAAATCACATACAGACACATATCAAAATATTATTCGCCATGATCAAGTTGGCATTATTCCAGATATGTAGGGATGGTTCAATATATTTAAGTCAATAAAAGTAATAAATCAATATAAGTGAACTTAAAGAAAAAAATCACATGCTGTGGTGGTGGTGGGGGGAGCTATAGGAAGGCACAGATCAGGGAGGGGATATAAAGATGATCAAGATGTTTTGTATGAAGTACAAAAAAATTCAATAAAAATTATTCAAAAAAATCACATGATAATCTCAGTAGACACAGAAATGGTCTTTGAAAAAAATTCAACATGCATTCATGATAAAAGTCCTAGAGGAAACTGGACTTTAGGAAACATACCTCAACATAATTAAGCTGATATACAACAAACCCACAATCAGCATCATTTAAAATGGGGGAAAACTGGAAGCATTCCCATTAAAATCAGGAACCAGACAAAGCTATCCACCATGACCACTCCTTTGCCACATAGTGCTAGAAATTCTTGTTAGAATACTAAGAAAAGAGAATGAAGTTAAAGGGAAAATAACTGGAAAGGAAGAGGTCAAATTATCCCTATTTGCAGATGATATAATATTTCACATAAGAGACCCCCAAATTCCATCAGAAATCTTCTAGAAATGATCAACACTCAGCAAATTGGCAGAATACAAAATCAGTTTTCAAACGCCACCAGCCTTTCTATATACCAATAACAAATAGAAAAAGAGATTATGGAAACACTCCCTTTCACAGTATCCTCAAAAATTATCTAGGAATAAACCCTAAACAAAGACATTTAGTGTCTCTACAATGAAAATCTTAAATCTTTGAGGAAAGATATTGAGGAAGACTCAAGAACATAGAAAGATCTCCTGTGTTTGTGGACTGTTAGAATTAATACTGTGAAAAATCATCATTCTCCCAAAGACAATTTATAGATTTAGTGCCTTCACAGAAATAGAAAAGATATCCTAAACCTCATATGTCATAACAAAAGACCCTGCATATCTAAAGCAATCCTGAGCACAGAGAAATTACCATACCAGATTTCAAACTATATTACAGAACTATACTATCCTTCTATAGAGATACTTGCTCAGCCATGTTTATTTCTGCTGTTTTCATAATAGTTACGAAATGGAAACAACCTAAATATCCCTCAACCAATGAATGAATAATGAAAATGTGGTACATTTACACAGTGGAGCTTGACTCAGTGGTAAAAAAAGATTAAATCATGAAATTTGCAGGTAAATGGATGGAATTAGGAATGAATGGAACTGTTATACTAAGCGAAGCAACACAGAGTCATATATTCTCTTCTCTTTCATTTGTGGATCCTAGCTCCAAATACTTAGATGTGAGAATATATTCTGATGTAACCAGAGGAGCCAGAAAAATGGAAAAGAATCATGGAGGTAAAGGGGAAGAAGAAGCTTGAGGGAGCGGGATTGTAAGAGACAAGCGTTATCAAGGGAGAAAAGGGGAAGATGGGGAATAATTTAATTGGGGAGGGAACAGCAAGCACTATCCAGGGGGAAAGAGAGGAGAAATAAATACTACTTAGGTTGTGTGAAAAATCAAAGGGAAATGTATTAGTTTAAAAACCTACTGAATAATACATATATAGTATTATTCAAGTGAAGGCCAAGCATGGGAAAACTCCCTTTGAGTTGTTGGTCAGGGTAGTCCAAAAGCCTCCCAAAATAACACAGACTATTGACACAGCTCTTGATTGCCTCCCAGAACTTGAAGGTAAGGACCTATTGCTGAAGACGGCATATTTTGAACAGAGGCACCTGAACTGAAACTAATCTGAAATATTCCTCCCAGAAGAGTAGCTCCCATACTAGCAGAAGATACTATGTAAACTGCCAAGGGATAACACTAATCAATGGTCCCATCCAGCTGTGAAGTCTATGAACCACAACTATAAATCAACCCAGGATAAAAGTCTCTACTGGAACAGTAGTGGCACTTTTATCTCTGGGGTTATTAGCAAGTGTCTAATTGGACTTAAGGCCTGTTAAATGGGAAGAAATTCAAGTGTTATACTGTAAACACAGCCAAGTACACAGGGCTGGAGAGGTCACAGATCCTTTAGGAAAACCTACTTCTATTACTTTCCTAGAACAATGTAATTTCTTACTGCATTCTAAATATGCATTCTTATATTACATACAAGTGCTCTCATTACTCATCAAAGAAGCTTCTTTTTATAACTTGTAGGGACTATCACATAGTTCCACAACTGGTCAAAAGCAGAGAATGTATCTATGAAGTGCCCAGCCCAAAGTGATATATCTGCAATGAAGCCTCTACACCTCAGGCTCAGTGAGCATAGTGGAAGAGTGGGCAGAAAGAATATTAGTGCATCTCTCAACTCTCATCATCAAAGCTTTCTCATGCAACAGATGGTGATTAACACAGAAAGCAACAACTGGCCAAAGTATAGATACTAAGAGACTGCCGAGTGCTTATCCCTGAATAGGACATCTGTATCAAAGCTCTGCCACCCGAGGCTCAGGGCCATTGTGGAAGAGCAGCAGAAAGATTGTAAGAGCAAGAGGTGGTAGATGACCACAGGACACAGAGTTTTCCAGACAGCTGGAAAGATTCTCATATGAACGTATAATAATGGTAGCAGTATGCACAAGACCCATGCAAGTTCAAAACAGACAAAATTTCAGCACAGAAGTGGGGCAGTAAGGAAGAAGCCCAAATTTTAGCTGAGTAGCCATAACGTAACCAATAACCTCTGGGAGAAGGAGAGTCAGTTTTCCTTAAGCATGTGGTGCTGATAGGTTAGCCAGGCTCCATTGAATAGACACGCTGAAAGACATTTTGGAACTCAAATTTGACTTGAGAGTCTTGTACTTGAAATACGGTAGGGAGGCTATGAGAATGCTGCAGATAGCAGAGGGTTCTTAATGTGGTTAACTAGCAAATTAAATGGTATGAAAATCACAAAAATTCAATAAAAATTTAAAAACATGTATATCATATGAAATTTTCAAAAATTCAATAAAAAGAATAATATATGTAAATATGAATGTATATGATAACTCTGCCTACAAATTTAATTATCTTATATTTGCATTTAAAATTAGCATTATCAATCATAGTAGGTGAGCATGGAGAATTTATGCTAAAATATAATATTTTAATAACTAATTATTTTTCCTAATTTTATAATAATTTACAAAACTACAACATACAGAAATATTTAAATAATTAAACTAATAATTTAAAATTCATGTTTCACAGTGAGGCAATAGCCCATCATGGAATCACAGGTACACCCTTACCCATTTTTAAAAATTTTATTTATTATTTTTATTTTATGTGTATGTGTGTATTGCCTGTATGTAGGTAAGTGCACCCATGTCGTGTAATGCCCGCGGAGGGCAGAAGGGGCTGTTGGAACCCCTGGAACTTGAGTTACCGACAGTTGTTAGCTGCCACGTGGGTGCTGGGATTCAAACCCAGGTCTTCTGCAAGAACAGTCAGTGTTCTTAACTGCTGAGCCATCTCTCCAGCCCCAGACCCTTACCCATTTAAAAGACTTATTTTTCCATTGAAAACGTGTTATTTCTTGAGAGAGTATTCAAAACACACAAAATTTGCTATATATATGAACGCATTAATTTATCTTTTTTAAAATTACTTTTTCCTGTTCTCTCTAAATGTTATAGTATACTCACAGATGCATTTGC
>NW_008331125.1:2625132-2646771 GCF_000622305.1 Nannospalax galili | reverse complement strand
CAGCTGCCAGAATTTGCTTATTCAAAGTTGAGGAAACATTTGAGATCCAAAAGCTAACAAAGTGCTTAGTAATTATGACTGGTTTAATATTTAGAGATATAAAAATGGGTAAGTTAATCATCAAAAGAAATCAGGCTTAAGAGTTTAGAAAGAACTAATGGGGAAATATGGAAAAAGCAAGAAAACAGAAATCATACTTTATCTAACTTGGTCAGCTCTTTGTACAGGTGGAGCTTTGCAGGATTCTCTGCAGGCGCACTGCCCTGACAACCTCTTGCTTCAGCCTTTATTTCTCAAATCTCTCCCTAGTCTCAAATTGCAGTATTTCTCAACCTTGGCATTCTTAATGCTTGGGGATAGAGAATTCTTGGTTGTGGGGGCTTGCTTTGTCTGCTTGGGGATGCTCAGCACTCTCCCTGATCTCTGCCCAGTAGATGCCAGGAACAACCCCCAACCCCAGAGGTAGCCAAAAGTCCAAGATATTTATCACTTTTCTCCTGAGTTCCTGAGGTGTCATGGTACAGAACCCCTGTGCTAATGAATACAGGGATCTTGAGGAATGGGGATTCTGAAAAGAGAACAGTGAGCACATGCACTCACTATCTTTCCTGGGGAATCAGAAACATTTTGTAGCATACTATCATTTTCTTTCACAAAGTAAAGACAAACTCGTCACTGTGTATTTTTAAAGTTCCCTTTTCTGGATAGTTCCAAACTCATGGCTCAGAATAACCAATACATTTTAACCCCCCTGACCCGAGAATAACAAGTTAAAAATAATAAAGCTGTGCTTCCCCCACTCCTTTTTGAGCAAGCAGTTTTCCCGTCAGTCAGGACGGTAAACGGCTTGTGCACTAAGATGAATTCAAGTATAGGGTGATGATACTTCTAGGTCAAACAGCTGTCTTTGGTAACTATTCATCTTCCCTCGAAGGCCTTTCAAAGTACAGAAGACCTTCCCTTTATATCTTTTGCTCTGTCGTTTCTAAGTGCAGAATAACCACATGGATCAATGCCTTCTGGCTTTCCCAAGATGGAATGGGTAAAATTGTTTCCAAGATCGTATCTTCAACCACAAACAGGAAGCAGAATGAGCAAACTGGAAATGGAACAAGGCTCTGAGCTCTCAAAGCCCATCTCCAGTTTCCCAAGGGAAGTAGTCCTTGACTTCCAGTGTAAAGGTGAAGTTTTTACCTTCTTTTTACTCATTCAGTGGTATTCCCTTCAAATTCACATACTGGAGCTACAACCCCAAATGCAACTGTATTGAAGACAGGAATTTCAAGAGGCAGTTGTGTTTGAAAGAAGTCATATGGATAAAGCCCAAGTTCGTTAGGACTGGAGTCATCATAAGAACAAGAATCACTGGGAGTGCGTATATGGAAGAAAGACCATGGAAGTACCTGTTGAGAAGGTGGTTGTCTGAAAGCCAGGAAATGTTCACGGGACACAGCCCAGCCAGACCTGCATCTGGAACTTGCATCCTCTAGAAATGTGAGGAAATACATTCTTATTGCTTAAGTCACTTTGTGGCATTTTGGCACGCAGCAGCCCTAGAACTTTAGTACAGATCTCTGGTAGATAGATGAACCATTTTGTGACATTTGAATGTTGCCACTGTTTCCCCATACTTGATTTCACTCAACAGACGTTACCTTCCAGGTCCAGTCAAGCCCCTTGTCCTCCAGGTTTGTTTTCCCTTCTATTCTCCTTATAGATCTTTCAACCTTTTGGATTTCCCTGGGATTTATACTTCCTGGCACACATTTTAACTCTTAAGTACACATTGTTGCAGGTGGTTCCCCATAACTTCAGTACTTTTGTTTTCTTTTTCCATTTTTAATATTTTTATTGAGTTTTTGTGCATTTCATATAATATATCCATCAAATTTAGACCACCTCCTACCTCCTCACTGCCCATAGACTCCACACCAGATTTCAGGTATTCTATCATATATGTTAAATCCTAACTGATCAAGCATTTCTATCCAGGTGTCCCTCAGTACAAGTTCATTCACTGGAACCTAGTCAGCCTGTCTAGAGCCATTCCCTTAAAGAAGATCTACTCTCCCTCACCCCACAGTAGTCATTTGCCAATAGGGCTAAGGTTAGGGCCTGTTGTCCATTTCCCTTGTTCTATGCTGGTTTTTGTCTGATTGAATAGGCATGGGTCTTGTGCATGCTGACAGCATTGCTGCAGGTTCATATGAACAAGTTTCCAGTGTCTTGAAAGTCTGTTTCCTATGTTCACCCCCAGCCTTGGCTCTTACTTTTGTCTTCTGAAAATGTAAAAGCCAAGGTTCCTTTTTGTTCCTCACCTTACTTTCATGGCAGAGAGTAGGTTTATTTAATCGTAGTTACTAATACTGCTATAAGTTTTTCCTTCTTCCTTCCTTCCTTTCCTTCTTTTCTCTCTTCTTTCCTTCCAGATTAGACCCAGGGCCCATCACATGATTGTTTAAGTGCTCTACCACTGAGTTACCCCTTCAATCCATAGAGGTTTTATCATTCTGACGAGGAGTATCAACTTGTATGGTTGGTTACCTGACTTCTTGGTTACTTTTCTGTTGCTATGATAAAACATCATGAACAAAGGCTTATTTTGGCTTATGGTTCCAGAGGAATAAGTGTCTACCATGGTGGGAAGGCATGGCAGTAAGTATCAGGAGCTGAAAGCTGAGAAATATCTTCAACCACAAAAACGAAGCAGAGAGGGGGCATGGATATGAAACTGGAGATGGAGCATGGGTATGAACTCTCAAAGTGACATACTTCCTCAACAAGGCTACATCTCCTAAGGGTTCTATGACCTTCCTGAACAGTGCCACCAATTGGGAATCAAATGCTCAAATACTGAAGCTTGGGGGGACATTTCTCATTCAAACCATCACAACTCAGTTTTGGGATACCTACAAAATAAGTAAAGCACACTTTCTGGGTGTATCTGTGGAGATGTTTCCAGAGAAGATGGGCATGTCAGTTAGTGAATTGAGTGAGGAAGACCTTCTATCATTGTGTGTGGCACCATCCAGGAAGGAATGGAAAAGCAGAAAGGAGAAACTTGCCATCTCATTCACACTTGACCTTTCCTGAGTGGGTGTTCGCAGGACCCATCATGAATAATCATGCTTTTCTGCTACTGCCACTAGTGAACTTCAGACTCTAGCTTCCTCGGCCTTTGAACAAGGATTTGTGCTGATGACCTTCCAGGGGCTTTCAAGGTCTTTGGCTTCAGACTGGGGCTGCATCACTGGTTTCCTTCATTTTGAGGCCTCCAGTTTAGACTGTGTACATACTGGCTTCCAAAGCTCTCCAGCCTGCAGACAGCCATTAAAGAACTCTTCAGTCTCTGATCACATAAGGCAATCTAGTAAATGCCTTCTAATAAGCACATACGTCTTCTTGGTTCTGTTTCTCTGGAGAACTATGTTTGGTTCTGTTTCTCTGGAGAACTACATACTTTATAAGAAATTGCATAGGCATCTATTTGAGTCATGCCAATGCCTCCCCTCACTTGATACCTAACATGACAGGGTAACTCAGGTCCTGAGATAGCACTTATGGAGGTCATAGGCACTGATATCCGTCTGCCTGATTCCTACTCCAAATTCTGTCTTATTAAATTTTGTCATTGATGGTACTGGATTCTACCTGAACCTGTGCTCCAAGAAAATAGCAACAATTAAGAAATCATTTCCATCCCATACTCACTGTGCACTGGGAGATGGCTTACTTACAAAGATTCACCCTTTCCCATGTGGCCAGATGAGACTTGTAATGTTATGTGCACTTGTGTCAAGGCTATATATACATAGACCTCTAAATTTTCATTGTTCATCTATAAGTGACTGACTGATCTGTGTGGCTCCATCTTGCTAGTCAAGATGCCAGCCAAGGTGATTTCAGCAAGCCTTGGGCAGTCTTCTTCTCTTTCCTGAGCCTGCTGAGTTCTTTGATCCATCCATTCTCAGCCTGAGTCAGCTCTGGAATGTGAGCAGTTCTCCTCTGTGACCTCTTCTGACAGTCTGCTGACTACAGGGAAAGGTATTTTCTGCTAAGCTGTCCCAGGGCCACGTGCCCACCCACTCCCACATTCTGAGTTCTGTCTAGTCTCATTTATTCCCCCTCCTCCCATAAAAGAAAACTCCCATTTTGCTTAAGCTTTGAGACATTTGCAGATCTTGTGGTTTGAGTTTTTTTTTTTCTGTTGTAATGTGATAGTTTCCTTTTTCCTTGTAATAGTGGTTTAAAAAATATTTTTAAATGAAATAAAATAGATTCAATATTTACCATGTTAACTATTTTAAGTGTGCAGTTTGGTAGTGTTTGTATTCACATTTTTATATAACAAATATCCAGAAGCTTTTAATCTCGAAAATGATTATACTCCAAAACAGTTCCTCATTTCCCGCCCAGCCCCTAGAAACCACTAATCTACGTTGTCTCTGTGAACTTGACTGTTTTTAATGTCTCTCTTTCATGTATGAGGAATCATTCAGTGTTTGTTTTTTTGTGACTGCTGTAGTGCCCTTGGGATAGTGTCTTCCATGTTTATTCATGTTGTAGCAATATCAGAATTTCTTTATTCTGAATATCATTCATTCATCTGAGGATAGACATTGATGTTGCTTTCATCCTCTGGCTATAGTTAACAATTCTGATAGGAATTTGGATAGGCAAATATCTCTTCAAGACCCTGATTTCAAGTCCTCTTGATTTGTATGAAGAAGTGGAATCACTGAATCATATAGTGTTATTTCATTTTATTTTGTGAAGGGAACCAAGTAGTATAAAGAGATTGGGCAACATAGAGTTAATTGGAAAAGCTGCTTTGGAAGGTCACAAGCAATTTGGAGGAATGCCATGAAGTTCCTTGCACACAAAGAGCTGTGTGGAGGTGTCAGCCAGCACACGGACCGACCGGCACCACAACCTTCATCTTGAGCTTGTTATTCCAAAACCCAGAATGTCCTTGAAGATAGTCAGTAGGCATAGCAGGACTTTGTACCTATATAGTAGCTGGGGAAAAGTATCTGGGAAAAATGTTTGTGTCCTGTGAGTAATCACGTACTGTGCTTCTGCTTCTCATGCTGTAATTGTTTTGCAAGGCCAATAAAAGGAAAGGCAAAAGGGCACTTGGGACTCTCGCCCTGGAGGTGCTGAGCCCTCTGCTACGTTTGAATAAGCATTCCCTGTGTCTGTGGTTACTTTCGGGTCTGAACATCTACGATTTTGTAATACTTTATCTGTTATTTTTATTTTTTATGTGCATGAGTGTATTGCCTATATGTATGTTAAGTACACCTATGTTGTGCAATGCCCATGGAGGTCAGAAGAGGGTGTCCAATTCCCTGGAACTGGAGTTATGGACAGTCGTTAACTGCTGTGTGGGTCCTGGGAACTGAATCTGGGTCCTCTGAAAGAGCAGCCAGTGCTTTTAACCACTGAGTCATCTCTCCAGCCCATATAGTGGTATTTTAAAACTGTTTTGAGGAGCTATGTTTTTCAACAGTGACTACATCATCTTATATTCCCATCTATACTGCACAAGGGTTATTTCTTTATCTCCTACAACAATTCTTAGTTGTTTCAGCTTTGCGTTAGTGTACAGAGTTGCATTAGTTTGCATTACTGTGACAATATATCTGACAGGAATAACTTAACAGAGGAAAAGTTTATTTTTGATCATGACTTCAGAGGATCTTAGTCCATCATGGCAGGGAAGGCATGGTGTAGTTCACGGTGGCAAGAGCAAGTGCCAAAAGCTCCTTATGTTACAGAAGTCCAGGAAACAGAGGGCGCTCAAGAACTAAGAGCCAGGCTATAAACTCCAAATCTGCCCTAGTGAGCCTCCTCCTCTACCAGTCCTTATCTCCCAAAGGCTGCACAGCATTCCAAAATAGTCCATCAGCTTGGGGACAAGCACCGAAAACATGAGCCTGTGGAGTATTCTTCAGATTCAAACCATAGCAATAGTCATCCTAATGGGAGTGAGGTTTCAATCTTTATTTGATAAATCTCTCCTTAATTAAGTCTGTATTTTGGAAAGTATGTTAAAAAACGATGCCTGTGTTATTCTAGATAATAAAACAGAAATCTTAAATTTAAATCTTAAGTCACAATTCATTCTGATAGGTTATTTTTAAAATTTAGGTATTGATCTATATTTTCTTGTACATACACAATATAAAAATGTTGGCATATGTGTGACTATTTTTAAATGTATGTATGTATACATAATTACAATAATTAAAGAAGAAGACAAGTAATTGGGAGGGGGTTGAGGGGACATAGGAGGAGTTGGAGGAGGACTGGGAGGGATGGAAACAATGCAAATACAATACTCATGTATGAAATTCTCAAAAATTATATTTGGAAAAAGAATATTGCAGGTTGGAGTGTTAGCTCAGTGGTTAAGAGCACTGGCTGCTTTTGCAGAGGACTCAGTTTCAATTCTAAGCACGCACATGGTGGTTAACAATGGCCCATAACTCCAGTTCCATGGGATCCAATGCTCTCTTCTGGCCACCGTGGTCCACTTACGTGGTGCATTTACAGATATGCAGCCAAAACACTCATACAGTAAAATAAAAGTAAAATTTAAAAACTGTTGGCATACACGAAAACAGCGACAACAGGAAAATCACTCATCTCTTGAGAGATCAGAAACAAACAAAACCAGCATTTTGACAGTCATATGTTAGACCTGCAGAGTGTAGAAGAATATGTAAGTCAGTTAACATTTATTTATCTATAGCTACTTGGTACTGGATCCTAAATTCTGTGGTGAAAATTTATGCATAATAGGTAAAAGTGAATGAGGAGATCTGGCCTGAATGCTTCCCCAGTATCCTTCAAAGATCTCAAACCCCTCAAAGCTAGATTGGCTTAACTAAATAAGATGATCTCAACAGAGCATTGTTTAAGGTTTAAAGTTTATTTATTTATGTTTATCTGGGAATTCCGTTTCTGGCTATGTATCCAAAATAAATGAAGTCAGTTTGTGAAAGAAATGTTTGTGCTCCTGTGTTTATTGCGGCACTATTCACAGTAGCCATGGAGTCAACCTGACTGTCCATGACAAGATGAATGGGTAAAGACAAGACAGTGTTGTATGTGTGTACAATGCTATACAAATGAGTGTTAAAAAGAAGAAAGCTGTGCCATTTCAACAACATGGGACCTGGAGAAAATTATGTTAACCCAAATAAGTCAAGTACAGAAAGACAAATATCATGTGGTTTCATTTGTATGTGGAACCTGGAAAAGATGAGCTGACGGATATGGGCTGTCTAGTAATTGAGAGATAAGTTGGTCAAAGGACACAAAACTGCAGTTAGACAAGAGGAATGGACCCCTTGATGTCTTGAGGTCTTTCGTAGGGATGATGACTGCAGTTGATAACAGTGCATTGTATTTTTTAGGTTCCTATGAGAACAAAGTGTTCTCACAACAAAAATATTAAGTATGTGAGGTGCTACATGCCAATTAGTTTAATTTAGCTATGTTATAATGCATACACCATGGCATGTACCATAATTATGCACACTTTATTTATGAGTTAAATGAATATGTAATATGTTATATATAAATAATGTTTCTTTTCTCATTCTTGAATCAATTTTCTTCACATTGCTCATAGGTGACTGAATTCAAATACGTATTCTACAATTTGGTAAATGTTTGATTTTTTGTTTTTGTTTTATTGCCTTTTTAGTTAATGTTACTATATCTAACAATTTCCCCAAATGCCATCAATAATGGAAAACTCCCTTTAACACCTCTCTTGCATTCACTCCAGAATAGAAAGCCAAGGTTACTCTCCATTTTTCTTTATTAACTAGGGTATTTGTCTTTATTTTGCTTTTTGGGTTTATGCATGTTACTTCAGCAAACTATTTCAGTCCTAAATCTGGCTGTATTGACAGCTTAGAAAAAACTCTTCAAGCTTTGGAAATCTCTGAATTCTGTAAGGCCATTGAGGATTTTAGAAGGTAGCACTCTAAGGAGGAGGGACTTCAGGTTATTATAAAATTATCTGAGGCCATCTAAAATATGCTATTGAGGTCAAAGGATCAAAGAAAATGTTGGGCCCTTATAAAAGAGATGCTGAAAGCAAGACATCTTTCTTCCTTCTATAAGTTGTATACAATTCTATAAATTGTCATGTGTAGCACTAGAAATATTATATTTTGTCTTATCTCTCTCTCTCTCTCTCTCTCTCTCTCTCTCTCACACACACACACACACACACACACACACACACAGGCTTACTTGATTATGGAAGCTGAGAGGTCCCAACTAAATTTAAGCATGGCATATACTGGACCCTAGGCTCTGCAGTAAAAAACTGAAACCACAGTGCTATTTTTTCCCATTCTTTTCATTCCACCACTTTCCTATAGATAATACTTCATTTTCTCTGTCATGCTTTATGGTTCCAAATTCCACTGTAGAAATATGTCATAAATATGATTTTATTTGGAAAATAATGTTGCATGTTAGCTGATTCTGGAGTTGTAAATTTCTTCAGCCTTCAAATATGGGCTAGTTCTGGTGATTTGCTTGAGTTTATTAAGTTTTGCAAGGATGGAGCTGATGATGTGTTATGCTTAAGTTCCTTTCAGCTTGTGGTAGTGAGTCATGAAAGATTAGGAACTCTGGGGGAGCTAAGAAACATATTTAATTTGGTAGAAGGTATCCTTGCCTTCATAGGTTGAAGATAGATCCCAGTGTCTAGTCAGGTGCTTAGATTCCAAGCATGTGAAAAGAACTTAGCACAATAAGAAGTATGAGGAAGTGGGGGAAATATATTTTAGGATTTTCATTTTTGTGGGTCAATAGAGGAGGAATTTACTTTAGAAAAAATTAAATTGATAAATGTGAAGAGTTTTATATTATTAAAATTTCAAGCATTTGGGCAAATATCAGGAAATTTTAGCATTTATGTATTCAAGGTTGTATTTTCTGAATTATCTTACTACTTGGTTCAAATCAATTAACCCTTTCAAGTAAGCTTGGTGAAATGAATGTCTCAGGGTGGATATGGTCATGCTTTGGGATGCATGTAATTAATGTTTTATCTTGACTCGTTTTATAGGTTTTGAAGACAATACAAAACTTGAAGGTTCTACTCACTTTGTTAGTTCCATAGACTCAGCATCATGATTTGGATAATTCAAACATCACCATTTTGATTGACACCATAGTGGGACTTACGGGAAAGACAACAAAATATGATTCATTGTTATCTTTTTCATAGCTTTTCCAAGGACAGGTCAAAATTATAGGCAGCCACACTTATTAGGCCAAATTTGGTAGGAGCAACTCAGATCTGTAATTTGTGACTGTGTTGGGACAGAACTCAGGTTTCCTGCAGCCATGGCCAGGCTCCCTCCTGAAAACTGAGGGCACATTGTATATTCTGATTGACTATGAACAGAGATGTGGTTTTAGATTTAAAACTGTGCTTTAGCTATTAAGTGTCACCTGTCTCTCCACTGTGAATTGTTCACTTACATCATTTTAACTACTTCCTTTCAAATAAGAGACTAATCCATTTAAAATTTCTGTTCCCTAGGTACAAAGCCCTTGTATATTGGCCATTTCCTGGGATTCACTCTGTACTGCTGAGAGACTAGGCTCATTTTTTCTTAGCCTCTTCTCAATTGCTGCAACTGATTGATATAAGGATATAGTAATTGCTCAGGACTTCCAATCTTCTTTCTTCCTTTCTTGATTGTTCAGACAGCCACTCCAATCCTCACCTTGTTCGTATATTTTATGCAAACACTGTCTTCTCCATATGGTCTTCCTTCACTATCCAGTCTGAAATAACAATCTCCATCCTAACCAATCACATACGTTCCATCACCATTATCTGTTTTATTTTTTTCTTCTTATTTGTTTAGAATTCACTGCTAATGTACAGTTATTTATTTATTTTTGGTTATCCTCTATCTCCATTGGTGTATTTTGAGCTAAAAAAACTTTGTGTTGTTACTCCTTTGTTTATTCATTGCTGAACCTTGAGCATCTAAAATAGTGCTTGGCACAGAGAAACGATCAATAATACATGCTAAGTGAATGGATGAGGTAAACTGTTAGTAGGCCTGAACGCAGGACCTCAGATCCTTGAAAACACAACACTGGCAATTTTCACTCTGTTCTATGGTACATACTGATTCTGGAGGTTTCTGTGGCCATGAACAGAGTGATAGGGGAGGACAAGGGACAGGGCTATTGCCTATTCCTTCTCCATGCAAAGAGGACAGTCTGTCTTTGTCTCTTATGTTGCCTTCAAGGTAAAATTTCATATGAAAAAAGTTTGTTCAAATAAAAATTGAAAGCTGCATATTTTGGGTAACAAGAAATAGTTTTTTAAATAGTCATGCCATTCTGAGCTTAAAATGCTGTGATTATCAGTGTTTTTTCTACCACTCCACACAGGTAGTGTGAAGGTTGGTGTATGGAGCATCAGCTACAAATGCCCAAGTATAATGAGACCAATAGTCAAGAGAAAATTTTTACAGTTTTCTAAATATAAAAACTATTGTATTTCAATAAGTGATTTTAAATCTGTCTCCTTTTTCCACAGGTATATTACTATTTACTAATTACTGATGTGATTGAAAATTCTTAGTGGAAAAGAAGACAATCATGATATTTCTACCTTTAAATTTAGTGTGAAAAATGACATGTTTTACAGTGCACATCACAAATCAAAAGTAAGCAAACATTAGGGATAAGAGTTCACAGTACATATTTGCCAAAACTTGTTCCTCTTCAACACATTTAAAAATGCATTATGAGTGGCTGAGGATGTGGGTTAATGTTAGAGTTCTTGCCTAGTGTGCATCAGGCTCTGGGTTTAATATCAGCAAGATAATAATTAAAATAAAAAACCCCAAAAACATAAGCCGAGAGTGGTGGCACACACCTTTAATCCCAGCACTCGGGAGGCAGAGGCAGGCGGATCTCTGTGAGTTCAAGGCCAGCCTGGTCTACATAGTGAGTTCCATGTATTCATGTAAAAAAAAAAAAAAAAAAAAAAAAAAAAAAAAAAAAAAAAAGCACACGTAAAAGGCATGATGACATGAAAAAATTTAAGGCATGATGTGAGAATATTAGAAGAATCTGTTTGAAATCAAGATGGTGAACCATGTAGAAATGTAGCCAATAGATGTTTTATTCTTCCTGTATCCTGGTCCAGGATCACTTAAACTGATTTTACCTCTAAAAGAATATTAGCCCGATAAACACTTGGCAAAGTTAGGCTAAAACACATATCAAAAACTGCCTTAATCTCCTTTTTCCTTCATAGTACACTGCTTCACCTCCCTCTAAAAACCCTTTCACAATGGACAGGGATGCATTTTACATATTAATATGATAATTCTGGGTTGGGCATAGTGACTCCTATGTATAATCCTGACACTTGGAAGTCCGGGCTGGGCCATACAGAGTTCAAGGACAGTCTGGGCTACAAAGTGAGACTCTGTCTGAAAGAACAAAAGGGGTGCTGATGAGGAGAAAAGAATTCTACTCTGGGGAAAAAAAAATATACATATATCTCCAAACTTCTACTGTCCTGTCTAGATTTACAAATCTAGATAGGGTTATAAGAGTGGGAAGGAGAATAGTTACAGGGAATTCTGGTGAGTAAATGTGAGGATACGAGCCAGGAGAGCCAGAAGGTCTATGGCCACACCAAATGTAGCGAGCATCTATTGTGAAATAAGCTCCTTGCTTTCATTCTTTCCTGCCCTTAAATGATCTCTGTTGAACAAACCTAGTGGATCTATACCTGATTTGGCTTAAAGCCTTTTGAAAATTTCATCAAAACTGTAGACTTTCTTCCAGGAGAACAAAAGCCCATAGTCAGAATGCCTTCAAAGCCCACCAACTGATGTATAGAAATGTAACTCTCATTTACCTGTAACAGAATTTAGATGGTCACAAGCTTGTATCCTGATAGAAGTGGCCTGGTGCAGCTGCTACCTCAAATCTTCCTTTTACCATGGTTTGAGATTGTAAATAATAACTGTCAAATCATGACATTTCCTTTCCTCCTCTTCTTCCTGAGGGTTAATTACAAACTCCAAGATTCTGCTTGATCTGGCTTGTCCTCCTCTGAGATAGAATCTGTGAGACACAGTGGCAGGTGGATGCTTGTGTCACTGGTGTCCATCACTATTTGCTGTTCATGCTGAGCAGCTGTGACCTTACCTCATCTACTGCTGCCAGACTCCTGGATCTTTTTGTTCTGACAAACCTAAATTTTTTCCCTACTTCTAGCCTCTTAGTTCCTGTCTGGTTCTCTGCTTCCTTCCTCTTCCTAATAACATCTTATGTTCTTAAAAATTATTATGCATCAATTTAAGGAAGAGCTGTGGGTAATAGAAAGCCATGCTGTTGTCTCTCAGCCAAGTGAGGAGAAGGGATTGTGGAAGACGTAGGTTAACAGCAATAGTATAATCGTTTTTATAAATCACAATTGATTGAGGAAAGACATGGAAAGACAAGCAACATATGTTTTCTCTCATATGTGGAAATGAGAAAAAGAAAGAAAGGTGGCCTGAATGTAGGGAGGGATGATTAGGGAAGGGGGCATGCAGGTGGATACGGATTAGGGGAAAAGGAAAGGGGGACATGATCAAGGCATACTATATGCTTGTATGAAAATGTCACAGTGAAAACCATTAATTTGTGCAATTAATATGTACTACTATATATAAGAACAGCAAAAAAATCATTGTCAAATTTCTTCCAGTATCAATTTAAGGAATTTATTCATTGCAAATTGATGAAAGTCTTCCTGAGGTTGCTAGGAACAGAATGCTGAACATGAATATTCTTTTTCATTGTACATAGTTGTCAGCATAATTTATTGCATGAATGGTAAGTTCTGATTTGCAGCTGCACAAAAGAAAGGAATCTAGGCAGTCTCCTCTCTTTCAGTCCCCCAGTAGAAAGCAATAAGCCAGGCACTTAAGTTATGAGATGCTGACCCTGTAGTTTTCACTGGCTTGTGTGATTTTTAATCATGTTAGTCGTGTCAGTGCTTGTCTCATGAGTAAATGTGTCACATGTAGTGAGTGAGATATGTGGAAACTGTGGCAGGAGTGTTCAAGGCCTCATGATGTTATTACAGTTGTTGCTGTGCCTGTATTACAATCCTGCTCCTCTATTTTTTTAGACAGGGTCTCAGGTATCCCAGGCTGGCCTTCTTGAGCTTGCCATGTGATAAAGGAGGGCTTTAAATTTCTGATCCTCCTGCCTCCACCTCTTGGGTTCTGAGATCACAGCCATTTATTACCATGCCTAGTTTTATACAGTGCTAGGATCTAACCCAGGACTTTTGAGCATTTAATTAATTAATTAATTAATTTTTATTTAATGTATATGAATGTTTTGCCTGCATGTATGTAAGCATACCTGTATATGCCCATGGAGGCCAGAAGAGAGTGTTGGATTGGAGTTATGAATGGTTGTGAGCTGCCATTTGGAAGTTGGGAACCAAACCTCAGTCCCCTTCAAGAGAAGTCAGTGTTCTTAACCACTGAGCTATCTCTCCAGCCCCACTATCCCTTTTTTAAAATGTTAAGTAAACTCACGGTTGGGTAAGTTGAGGTGCCTTCTGCATTCGCTTGGCAGTCGACCTGAAGCCCCCTCTTTGAGACTGGCAGCATGTGGCTGAGCCAGTGGTGCTTTCTCCTGGGACTTTGAAACTTAGGTTGGTCACACATGTTCTAAGTGGATTTTTATTTTTAATCTCCTCTGGCAGTGTAGAACTCTGACAAAAATATAAAATAATCTGTACTTCAAAGTCATTTTTGCTTCTATTTCTAAGCTTTTCTACTAATTCTGTTAGCATGCCGTCTTTTCAGTGAATTCCTTGTTGTTTAAGTTAACCAGAGTTTTCCATTGGCTGCAACCCAAAAAACTCTGACAGATACAGCTATGAATAAGGTAAATTCTCCATACATTTTAATTTTGGTTAGTGTTCCAAAAACACTAATTTCAAAATTAGTTACTGTTTATAATGTTCTAAACTCAGTGGTTTGAATTAATGGTTGTTTTACTAGGTTTGTGATTATGCAGGTCAGGCTGAGTTGCTGGATGGTTCTGGTCCCAAATAGATTTTCTCATGTTTCCATGGACAACTTCAGGTCAAGTGAACAATTTTTCTCCTTGGAGTTGGCAGGGCAACTAGGAAATGAACCTGGGCTTGTTCAAAGGTGGCAACGGGGTCATAAGAGAATGATGGAGTTGTCTATGGTGAGTTGTGTTTCACCTCCTCAAATTTATATGTTGAAGTTTTAACTCTCAGTACTTCAAAATATGACTATATCTAAAGATAGGGCCTGTAAAGAGGTGACAAATTTAAAATGAGGTCATTAGGGGTCCCTTACCCAGTAAGACTGGTGACTTCACAAGGAGAGAAAATTTAGACACATAGCTATCAGGGGCTACACACACAGAGGAAAAACTATGCGTAAGAATATAGCAAGAGAGCCAACCTTAAGCCAAGAAGGGCAATACCTTAGAAAAAAAGACCCACTGATAACTTATTCTTGGCCTTTCAGACTCCAGATTTGTGAGAAAATAAATTCTTGCCATTTAAGCCACACAGCACACAATATTTTGTCATGGTAGTCCTAGAAAACTAATGCAGAAAACAAGAGACTGTGAGTTTGCTTTTGGCTTGGGTTTGAAATCAGTACATCATTACTTAATTTCAGATTGATGAAATTAAGTCACAAGTTCGGCCCAGCTGGGAGGTTACATTACAAATGGGAATAGAGACAGGGAATGAAATAATTGCGGCATTTTTGCAAACAATCTGTCATAGTAATGAGAATGGTAAGGAAGCATGTGGAGTAGAACTAGGCATTAATGCAAGAAATATTGCCAGATACTTTAGCTTGCAATTGAAATGGCTTATCCAAAGCACATTTCCATTTGATTGGAGTGGGATAGGCTAGCCCATCCTCATCTCATGATTTATACCACGAAAGCATACCCACCTGCTCTAGGAGACACTACCCTTTGTAAAATAAATCAAATTACCGGCAAAATGATGAGTTCTTTTTGCCTTTAGAGTTCAAGACATATCATTAGTTCCCACAAAATTAGGACCATCATGCATAATTGACTTTTCAGATGAATAATTGCCAATAAATTGCCATTGACTAAACAGTCTGGAAGAGAAGCATCTTGATTTTCTTTTTCAGAGACTCCAAGTCTCCAAAGTAGAGTCTCTCTCTGTCTTGCTCCCTTTTGCATCTCAGCGATCATAGCAGACTCATACAGCCAGGAACTAGTCCTGGCTTCTTCAGTGGAGGCTGCCTGTGTCACTGGGAACTTTTGCTTTTCAGCTTTGGAAGATAGACTTAAGCCAAAGTCAGAGGTGGGCAGGTAGTACCTACAGTGCCCTGCAGAACTATTGCTGTGCTTCAGCCAATATTCTTTTAACTCTTTGTTCAACATTTATCTAGTAGAAAAACCAATTTTATACCGGTCAAAGTGTTCTATTTTGCTCCTTACTTAATCATCTGGTCTTATTTAATTTCCCTCAGTAAAATCTTATGTCAATGAAAGCATCAGGAAACCAAATGTAGTAAGGAATTTTATGGTGGAGGGGGGAGGGTCTTTGGCTACACTGTAGCCATTTTTTCATTGCTTCACTACCATGCTCAGTCTTTGCCAAACTTTGAAATCCCCGATCTCTTCTTCACAGCGAGAGTTCCTGTCTCTCTCCCCAATTCATTCTCTGCCTTCTTGCATCTGACTCCCATTTTTTAAACATTTTCCTGAGATTCTTGATCCCTCTGTACCTTTCTTTGACAAAGTGTTGTAGTGCTATCAAGAGTTCTAAATCCATACGTTGCTACTATTGTAGGCCCAGAATAGAGATCAGGACCCCAAAGACTAAAACAAACAGGAAACATTTTATTGTACCAGTGCAATGACCCTGAGAGAGATATTTCTCTAAAGCAGGACCCTGAATGAATAAAAATTCAGTTTTTTATACTTTTTGTCTTCATGGCTTTTATAGATAACAGTGTGCATTTTGATTGGTGATTTTTTAAAAAAACATTATGAGGATACAAAATAGCTGTAAAGCTGGGAAACAGGGAGGCCTTGGAGACTTGAACAGATGTGCAGAATGCATGTGCACACACATCATTCATACCTCTTATACTATTGAACTATCCCCACTCACTTGTGAAAGGTGCCTAACTTTGAAGGTAATGTTAACAAGGATGGAAGTTTCACTTCTATTTAGGAAATAGAAAAATATACTCCTCTGGATAAGACCATGGGGCATTAAACCTAAAAAGTTTGCTCTGTACAAATTATACAATAAAAGTTAAAATACACAAATTTTACATGCTCTGAATGGAAGTGGGACGAGTTTTATGTTTTCCATTGTGTAAAGAGTTGTATTGTTATGTGAACTTGAGTTCAAATGATTCCCATGATAGTTTGACAACCCTTGTGTGGATTTCCTGCAAGGATTTAACCTTTCTTGTCTATTATTATACCCCTAGTTATTGTGATGGTGGAACTTTATATATTTAGGGAGATGATTGATAGTCACAATTGGGAGATGAGGGCTTTATTTTACCTTGTATCCCTGCACCATTTATACAAATAAATGCACATGTACACACAGACACAGGGATGGACAGCATAGAGCGCTGTTAAGAGGGGTGATTAGAAGCCTGAATTTTATTAAAAAAACCCTGACATTATATAAATCACTTACTGTTGGCCATCCAACCCATGACTTGTAATTTTACTTTATATTTAAGAAAGTGCAAGATGTTAAGTGCCTTTTAGCTGCTTTATCAGATTCTTTTGGCTCCAACTTTTCTTATGCCAGCTCCTGTTGTGGGACCAGTTCTGTGGAAGATCTTATGAGCATCTCAGTGCAACCTACCAGTCTTTTAACTTAGGCTCTGCCACCTGTTTCTTTCATCCTGTCCCAGGGTTTAGCTACTGACTTTTAGAGTAGAGTAGGGTGCATTGTGAAAAATGCCTTTGGGTTCACATGCACAATTCAGAAGTCTTGGGAGTCCAAGGCTTAGAGGGTGACTCTGTGGCAAAGACTGAAGCGATTCTTCCCTCAGCATTCCTTCCTCCCTTAAAGCGGCCCTGATACACTTCACAGAGCCCTTTAGGAGGTTCTGCCCGTGGCTCAGGCAGACATTCTGGCAAAGCTATTTCCACCCTGCAACTTTCTGTTGGTTGCTTCTCTAGCTTTTCTTCTCCATTTTGCTGTCCCTCATTCCTGTTCTCTACATAACTTAGATGAAAGTCTTTGTTTTCAGGTATGTTTTCTAGGGAAACCATGGTTAGGGAAGCCACCAAAAGAAAGGTTATGATTAGTAAAATAAGACGACTGTGAACTCAAACTTGCTTTTTTATTAATTAATTTTGTTATTGGAAATTTCATTCATGTATTTAATACATTCTGATTACCCTCCTTCCCATCTTGTCTTATCCCCCCCACCTTTGTCAACCACCCCTTCCCACAAGTCCTTTCTTCGAATTCATGCCCCTGTGTTTTATTTTATGACCCACTGGGTTTAACCAGAGCCATGTGTATGACCAAGGGTTTGGGTGTCTTATCCCCCCCACCTTTGTCAACCACCCCTTCCCACAAGTCCTTTCTTAGAATTCATGCCCTTGTGTTTTATTTTATGACCCACTGAGTTTAACCAGAGCCATGTGTATGACCAAGGGTTTGGAGCTATCCGTTGGTGTATAGTGGGCACACAGTGGGGAAGACAATGACTGCCCCTGCTCCAGAATCCATCAATAGCCAGTAGCTCAACTGAGAAAGGTAGAGGCCCCCATGAGCCGCTCATCAATCCATGATTGACTGTTGACTGGCCCAGTCTTGTTCAGGTCCAGTACAAGCAACTGCAACTTCTGTGAAATCATGATTGCATGGCTGTGTCAAGACCTGAAGAGAGTATGCCATAGTCTTTCTCATCATCTTCCAGCCCTTACCTTCTGTCTGTTCCCTCTTCTGTGATGTTCCCTGAACCTTAGAGACTAGTATAAACATACTATTTAGGGTTGAGCACTCAAGTGCCATTTAGTCTCAGCATCTGAGCAGCGATGAGTTCTGTCTCTGTAGTCACTGCTACACACTACAAAGAGAAGCTTCTGTAATTATGGCTCACAGTCGTATTTGTCTATAGGTATAAACATAAATATTTCAAAAGTAGTTTGGCACTGTATCAATTTAGCTGATCAACAGGAAGTTCCTCAGCAGGACCTATGCCTTTCTATGATGAGTTTTTGACTAGGTATCCAGTAGCAGAAATACATTGCTTCCTGTGGAACAGGCTTGAAATCACTCACAAAGCAGCTGATAAATCATTATGCTATTATTGCACAAATGGACACATCTTGTCCAGTAGATTAGCATTATACGTCACTGGATTCATGACTGATTAAGACTCTTGGTACTTTTTCTACCTTAGCAGCCTGCATAACACCTGGCATTATGACAGCTAGACATCAAGGAGAGTTTCCTGGACAGTTCCAGATTAATTTCTCTATGTCTTGTAACAAAGGTGTGTGGTGTCTTCAGAAAAAGGGTCTTATCAACTAGTTCCAGTGGCCAACCAAAAAGAATGAGAAGAGCCTATACTGTTGTAGAAATTGTTGGGGCTCCTGTGAACAACTCATAAGGAGGTTTCTGATACCTAGAACTGTTTTTTTTCTTTTTTCTTTTTCTTTTCTTTTTTTTTTTTAAACAATGGTTTCTAGGAGCAGCATCATTCAACCATGCAAGCTATATCCCTTTTATTTTTTTTTAAAACATAGTTTTTAATTGGCTTATAAGGTAGGTTTGTATAATGGCTTTTTCAGACACAACTCATTTTGTTTAACCGGCCCTCCTTGCCACCTCATCTCTTTCTTAAAAATATTTTATTACATTGAATGAGGGCTTAGCTACCTTTCTACCCCAAAGTATTTGACTATCAGAAAAGACTTGGCATTTCCACTTCTTTCAAGAGACTAGAAAAAGGGCTGGAGAGATAGCTCAGCAGTTAAGAACACTGGTTGTTCTTACAGAAGACCCGGATTCGAATCCAAGCACCCACATGGCAGCTAACAATTGTCCGTAACTCCAGTTCCAAGGGATCCAACAGCCTTTTCTGTCCTCTATGGGCATTGCACGACATGGGTGCACTTATCTACAAGCAGGTAATACACGCATACACATAAAATAAAAAAATAAATAAAATATTAAAAAAAGAGACTAGAAAAACAAAATCTCTAAGTACACTGCAGAATTTGAAAACTTGAAGAATTCCCAGGAGATAGTAAGAAAAATTATGAGAAAATAAAGAGCAGTGAAAGCCGTGTCTAGACAAACCCTCCTGTCTACTCAGGCCTGCTTGTCTCTGCTGTCATCACTCTCGATCCAGATCCCCTCCTCCATCTCCTCCTTATTGTTCTTTGCTCTCATTGTCCTACAGTTCCTTCTGCACACTTTTCCATCCTAGGCTATAACAATTGTTGCTTCTTCTGCCTGCTTCTACACTTGCCTGGCTCCCCCCTCTTCAGGGCTCACTTTAAATGCCTCCTCTTCAGAGCATCTTTTTGGCCTCCTAAACTGCAGCTTTCCTTCTCTTTCTCCTAACAACCCGTTACTTTTTCTACTTCATCTCTCTGTTACTTCATTTGTAGGACTTACCAAATCTGTACAGTCTTGCTCTTGTTTGCATCCATGTTATTGGTTATGGATCAGTAGACATCCGAAGTTAGAGACCTGGTCTGTGGTCTTTATTGCCCTCTTTTAGGATACCAGTGTAAAAAGAAAGATCCTTCTTTTTAGAATCTTCAGGCGTCAAGCATGAAACTAGCTGAGGTCCTAGATACTGGGAATCTAAAGACTTTGGTTTCTAGAGTGCTAAGCAGATAAGAAAAAATAGGCTTACTAATTTCTAATTCATAGTTTGATCATTTGTGATATATATTTGATCTTTATATCTAGACTTTAAGCATTCTGTAGATATTATTTTGTATTTTATAAAAATTACCCTATTTGGAGGCTGGAGAAATGATTCAGTGGTTAAGAGCACTGACAGCTTTTGCAGAGGACCCAGGTTTGATTCATAGCACCTACATGGCAGCTAGCAACTGTCCATAGCTCTAGTTCCAGGGGATCTAACACTCTCTTCTGACCTCCACAGATATTGCACGACATGGGCGCACTTACATGCATGCAGGCAATAGACTCATACACATAAATGAAGATAATAAAAATAAAATATTAAATAATGGCCTATTTAATGTAGATAGACTATTTTCTAAATCATGTAATGCTTTGAGGGAGTACCATAAATGGGATAAATCATTATTTAGTGTTTAGAAATGTATACTCTATTTTCACTAAATATTTGTTAACAACTAAGTGAAGGAGACATGTATCTTAATAAAAGAGTGAGAAATTTCATAGAGGGTGGGTGTTGGATAAAGAGCAATATGTGTTGGATCTGAATGACAAGTTCCATATGCCGTGAAGAATCTTCTGCTCACACTATTTCTTTGATCTTTAAAACAATTTAATAATATCTATTTATTTAGATATTGATGTAGAGCCTGATGGTATTCAAGAAAAATGGGGATTTTAATCCTTGTTTTCTCTCTCTTCATGTGTCTATACCAACTTTTCAGCAGGATGTTTGCTTATAGGCTTTGTGGTTGGAAGGCTGGCAGCCAGCCGTTGCTAGCCTCTGGTTTTGTCCCTCTTTTACATAGATGCTTCTTTTTTCTGTTTTCCTCAGATAGAGACTTCCACAGTGACTTTCAGACAGGGGATTTTTTTAAAAGCATTCTTTCTTTTCTAAACTTATAATAATTTGCCTTGTTTTGAGGCTTTACTGATAGTCAATATATTTCCTTTTCACTGCAACCCAATGCCTAATAATATATAAAAGATATGTGCTATTTCCTTTGGGTTCAGATTTTGAGGCTTGACTTGTCTGGACTGGGTTGCAGCCTAAATAAAATACCTGCTTCCTGTACACTCTCAGTGGACTGCCTGATCTTTCCTGCTACAATAGCTATAAGAGGTTAAAAATGAGTCTGATACAATTATATAACTGTAAAACCCCCAAGTTCATAAACCACTTGCGTCACTTTTCCTGGGGAGATGTGAACAAATATCTACTTATAGAACTGATGAGAAAACAACATGCTGTCACCAAAATCCAGTTTGGTGAAGCAATGAGCTTATTGGGGTTACTTACAGGATCACAGGCAACTCAAAAAGAGTTGTGTCACTCAAAGCCCATCCCAATTAGGGTGACGACTCATGAAAGCTAGAATTTTGGAGCTCTATGCATGACTTGCAAGGAGCTCAACAGATCAGAGAGCCTTCTCCAGGCAGCTGGACAAGTCAGTGCCTCCTTCCTCAGCAGCTCTATAACCTTGGGGATGACCCTTGTGAATCTTTTTTTCAAAAAAATATTTTATTTGATCCTAGCCTGCTCTCCTACTCTCAGGCCTCTCTTGGGGTAAGTCTATTGTGAAGCCCTCTGCGCCTTGACTCCCCCGGCCTCATTCACCCTTCCATCTCCCCCGCTGTTCTCTACTCCTAGTTTG
>NW_008331125.1:2623081-2623320 GCF_000622305.1 Nannospalax galili | reverse complement strand
GGCATGGGAACCACCAAAACTAAACCAAGAAGAGATTAACAGCTTAAACAGATCCATAACCACAAAAAGAAATTGAAACAGTAATACAAAACCTCCCAACTAAGAAAAGCCAAGGACCAGATGGATTTGTAGCAGAATTCTATCAGACATTTAAAGAAGATCTACATTCCAATACTACCAGGATAATGAAAAGGAACCAGGGAGGTAAAGGAAAAGAAAGAATCTGAAAGAGAACAGTA
>NW_008331125.1:2620175-2620909 GCF_000622305.1 Nannospalax galili | reverse complement strand
TCATATGTGGATCCTAGGATCAGACTCTGATAAATATGTATGCAAACAGACATAACTGCAGGAACCAGGACAAGGGTAAGGAAACAGTGAGGTAAAGGAAAAGAAATAACCTGAAGGAGAAGAATAGTAGGTAACAGGCCTTAATAAGGGAGATATGGATAAAAATTGGGTTAGTGTAAGGGACGGGGGAGAGAAGGGTATATGAGGAACCTAGTGGATAAGGAGAAAGAAGCAGCTCAACAGAGGTAGGATCATAGGAGCATGGGTATTAGTAAGGAAGAAAGGGGGGGAAGTGGGGGCACCTTAAGTGGGAAAACCATGGTAGAGGGGTGAGATGATACAAGAGAGAAACAATGCCTAGCTAGTCATGAAAACCAGAGGGAAACATATTATTCCTACAATCTACTGACAAATTATACTTAACAGATCAAGAAATATATCTCTAGATAAGGCTTATTTGATACCAACTATTATTCCTACAATCTACTGACAAATTATACTTAACAGTTCAAGAAATATATCTCTTGATAAGGCTTATTTGATACCAACTGATCATTACCCAAGATTTATCTGTATGACACAGTAATTAAAATTGCCAGAATGGTGGAACTAACCTTCTTGGATGTTTAACAGACATACCTTGAGATCTATACTAATTGGGTCAGAGGGATTCAAAGGACACTTTTTGCTCCTTGCCCTCCTGGGTCAATTAGTTCCCAGGGACTATGAGCATC
>NW_008331125.1:2604002-2619625 GCF_000622305.1 Nannospalax galili | reverse complement strand
ATATTCATACTCAGATGCCAAGTAACTCAGAAAGTAAGCGATTGTGACCCCAGTAACAGTCATATATAGAGAGATTAGAAATGCATGTGAAAATGTCTCATTGTCAATTGCCTTAGAATGAATTTTTCTGTATGAAACTGTATTTTAACAACGAAGTGGAGATATTTTTTAAATGTTAAAACCTCATTGAATTTTATGTCTTATAGAGTTTATAATGAGTAAAAGATTGTATAAGCTTAATAATTCATCTGTAAACCTAATAATGTATATCCAATTTTGAAAGAGATGTACCCTAGCTCAGAAAAATGTTATTGAATAGGTTAATGCTGTTGTAATGAAATGCTTCTTCTAATAAAAAAAATATTTATTATTTTTATTTTATGTGTATGAGTGCAGTGCCTGCAGGTAGGTAAGTACACCTGTGTGGTGCAATGCCCGTGGAGGACAGAAGAGACTGTTGGATCCCCTGGAACTGGAGTTATGGACAGTTGTTAGCTACCATGTGGGTGCTGGGATTTGAACCCGGGTCTTCTTCAAGAACAACCAGTGTTCTTAACTGCTGAGCTCTCTCTCCAGCCTGACCCTTGTGATCATATGTTTCAACTTTCCCAGACATGTGAAGTTTGTTTATTTTCCCCAGTCCCATGAGCCTCCCTCCTCCTTCCTGGAGGGAATGTTTCAACTAGAAGGAAATTACTGTACAACACCAAAACATGTTTATTTGAAATTCAGGTTATTATTTTCTAGCTTCCACATGAAGTTACACAAATTAATTAAAAACATACATTCAGCAGCAATCACTTAATTGTGATGTTTTGGGAGAAGCCAACTGTGTATCATCCTCTCTATAATTTTGCACCTGTAATTTTATTAATTATTAATAAAGACCAATATAAATAATGCATTTCCTATTATGTTTACTAAACCAGTAGGGCTTAGGATTGCATGAGACAATATCACTATCTCAGACAAAGAAAATTCCAACTGTTCATTACGCTATAGTGTGCCAAGAAAAGATCTGGATACCATGAGTGGATTTTTAAAAGTATGTGGACTAATTCTTAATAAATGCACTTTGATAATGATGAAGTCACCTATTGAGATAAAAGTCTCTGGAAGATGAAACTTGGTGACTTTTTAGATGGGGATGACCCTCAGATGTTTTTGAGTTAATTTATATTTATAAGGAAAAGTTGTGTGTGTGTGTGTGTGTGTGTGTGTGTGTGTGTGCTTTGGTATGGATATAAAGATTATAAGTGGAAAGTGTAAATAATAAAAGTAACCCTAGAAAGTAAGAATGCAATGCTCATGCCGGAACTCATATTTAGAGGAATAATAAAAAGTCTATATGACTATAATCTAAAGTTGAAAATGAAGAGGAAAAGTCTACTTTTCTTCAACAATTCTATATCCTTTTAGATGATGTTCTTAAATTCCAGTACTTCATACCTGATGTGAGTGAAAACAGATGGAGTCAGAAGGAAAATGTTAGCAAAATGTTCTACAAAAGCCCTCTACTGGAGCCTTACACATTCAGATGCCTCCAGACAAGCACGTGGAATATTCTAGTCATTCACACTCAGTACACCCCCAACTAAGGTCACCACTTCCTCTTGCAAACTGTTCCTCACTTACATCACCACCCATCCTGTCGGGAGCCGTAGGCCCCTACCCCAGGAAATAGCAAGACCTGATTCCTGGCAAAGCTGTTTTTCAGACATCAAGGCTGGCCTGGTTTGAGATTAACCAGATGACTATACTTGAAAGCCTCTCACAAACATGTTGTTCTAACCTGGGCACTTAATGCTTGAGAGACTCCCTCATTTTCTCATGTAATTGCTAAGAAACTTTGGTATTACTCTGTAATCATACAAGTGTAACCTCTTAATTGATTTATAACTTGCTATATAGAATTGTGGTGTTACTATGGAATTTACTCTGTGATCAATTGGTGTGGTGTTATTGTGATAATCGTTCTGTTAATTGAATTGCTCTACTTCAATGGATTTGTCCCTGCCAACTTCCCCCTCTCCTCACTATAAAAACTTTGTGTAGATGTTCAATAAATGAGACTTGATCAGAAAGCCTGTCTTGCCTCCATTCTTCGCATCTCTTGTCCCTTTCCATCCCCTCTCCTCCCTCCAGATACCCACGTTGACTGTCCTGAGGGTCGGGACACCATCCAATCTCTCAAAAGAAGTCCCAAGCCATCCTCTTTCTTCCCCTCCATTTAGTCCTATTTGGCTATACAGTGGCTCCTGTTGTTTCCGCTCATAACTTTCCTTTGAATCCAAACTTTTCGTCTTCATCCCCCTTCCCATTGCCTGAGTATAGTCCATCAGTAGCAGAGTCCAGCAAACCTATACTTCTTTCTGACCAAATTCCTCTCTATCCTCTTCAGTCTGCTCACACAAACTCTACTTCATTGTTCATAGGTGATGCTGGAACTCCTTGCCATGTCGTATCAGGCCCTTCACAGTCAGGTTCTAATGTATCCCTCCTGCCATCACAATGCACATTTACTAGCATCCAGCTCCTTAGAATTATTAGCCATCTTCCAGCAAACAAGCATCTCTATGCCCCACTCCTTGTAGTACAGCTCCTTCTGCTCTATGTCCCACTCCTTGGAGTACAGCTCCTTCTGCTTGGAATTCCTCCATTGCCTTTATATAAAAATGCATTTATTTATCTATTTGAGAATTACATACATGTATACAATATATCTTGAGCATATATGCTCCCATTCAATTCTCTAATGTCTTGCAGACCCACCCTAACTTCTTCTCAAATGCATATCTTCTTTTGTATATCCTTTGTTTTGGAGCTGTCCATATGTACATGGGTATAGGACCATCCACTGGAGCATGGGCAGCCTATGCTTTGCTAGGGGTGGCACCTCAAGAGTCCCTTCTCTATAAATGCTGCAATTTTGACTGGTTTGATCTTGTGTAGGTCTTGTATAAGCAGTCACAGCTGCTATGAGTTCATTAGTGCACTAGGCCTGTCCTGTCCAGAAGATGCTATTCTATTTTGTAACAACTCTCCCCCTTACAATCTTTCTACCCTCTCTTCATCATTGTTCTTTAAGCCTAGAGGAAAGTAGGTGCTGTGTCTTATTTGGTGCTACATTGTTTATATTTTCTTTCTATTAAAAAAAATATTTTATTTATTTTTATTTTATGTGTGTGCGTGTATTGCCCTCATGTAGGTAAGTGCACCTGTGTCGTGCAATGCCCATGGAGGACAGAAAAGACTGTTGGATCCCCTGGAACTGGAGTTACGGACAGTTGTTGCTGCCATGTGGGTACTGGGATTCAAACCTGGGTCTTCTGCAAGAACAACCAGTGTTCTTAACCACTGAGCCATCTCTCCAGCCCTTTTTTTCTTTATATTCCTCGCGATTCACTGCTGAATGGATACAGCTGGGATACTGGTTAAGAGCATGGGCTATGAAGACAAGTAGACCTTGTTGAATTCTCCATCCATTTACAATGGGAATTCCAGAAAATCACTGAACATTTTGTCCTGGGTTTCCATGTCCATGAAATGGGAAGATGAATTACCTGTATGTGATAAATTGGTATGAGGTTTAAATGAAAAACATATGTAAAAACTTCTTATCATGTGATACAATGTCCTTCATAAGCAGACTTCAACACCCCTTTGTAGCACACAGGAATTATGTAACCAGGACATCCTGAGATACTATTGGGATTTCTGAAGAGCAGGACTCTGGTATCTGAAAATTATGCAAATTTGAAAGGCTGTTCTGAATTCTTTGGAAAGTACTAGGGAAATCTTCCTAGTTAGGACAAAAAAAAAGTCATCCACTAGTGACACGGAATGACTCATTTCAGAGTAAGACTGCTATAACTGATAGGCAAATTTACATTTTTTTTGTCCCCTTTGCTCATTACAGTTTTTCAGTCAGTAGTAAGAATTCATTAACTGCCATGGGTGTTCTGTCCCTCCTGAGTAATAGATATTTTCTTAGGCATCTAGATCATAATCAGCTTCAACTCAGTAGAATTTCCAGTCTAACACATGATTAAAGTACCAGATTAATTTAGTGCTGTGCCTTTTCGTTCTTGCAGTTCTGTCCACACAAAGCTGGCAATGCATGGTGATACAAGTGAGAGGAGTGCTGAACAATGATGGGTACATTATGACTCCATTCCTAGGAGACTTGTCATCTCTTTGGAGGGCAGACAAATGATTGACTGGATTACAGTGTGCCATATGTTGTGGTAGAAGGATGCTCTGGAACCTGACAAAGGAGGGGAAGGGTACTGAAAGCCAACTGGGACAGGAGAAAGGCTACAAGTAAGAGAGGAAACATGGACCAGAAAGAGTTTAGTAAGATGAACTAATAACAAAATAGAACAATGCAGCAATAAAGTATAATAACATTGTAATAATCATCAGAGAGAGAAGGGGTGGGGACATAAAGCTGAGCCTTGTAGGCCCAGCAGCTGAGTTCTAGACAGAGAAAGCTGTGTGTTTACAGAAAGAAAAGGCCGTAAACTTAAGTATCACTTTGTCAAAGGGTTTGACTTTTTTCTGGATCTTAAAAGAATCAATTGCACCAATTGTGCAAATGTGTAGCTTTTTGTTGCGACAAAATAGCTGAGAAAAATAAAAGGAGGAGTTATTCATTTTCTCATGGTTTTAGAGGTTCAGTTACTTAACCCAGTTGCTTTGGGCCTGAGGAAGGGTGGTACATCATGGTTGGAGAGTGTGGAGGAGGAAGACTGTTCACCTTATGGTAGCCAATAAACAAAAGTGACTTCCTTCTACTAGATCCTACCTTTTAAAAGGTTCCATCACCTCCCATTGCATCACAGGCTGGTGACAAGCTGTTAGTATGGACCATTGTGGGGGCATTTAAGATCTAAACCCTACAATGTGTGTGGCAGCATAATCCCAATAATGGGATATTTTGACAAAAGTTATAACATTAGGTTAGATGTGGAATAGATCACAGACTGTTTTTTTTTTTGTTGTTGTTGTTGTTTTTCAGTTCTACCATTTACTAGCTCTATGATTTGAGGCATGTTGCTTAAACTTTTTGGACCCCACATAATTTCTTCATCTAAAATGGGGAGATTCTTGTCCACCTCAAATGCTATACATATCAAAGAGAAAATACATATGTAAAGTCACTTGTATTAAGCCTGACAGCTTGGGCTTAATCATTTTTAGTTGACTTACTGAAACTCTCTCACTCACCACCCCCGATTTTACTTTTTATGTAGAATGAGGAGGAGCACAATATATAAGGTTAAAAAGAATATTTCCACTGAGGTCTGAAGCAGTATGAGCCAGAATTAGCAAGCTGGTGTAGGAATGGAAAGGAGCACCACACAGAGGTGGAAGAAATATCCTGAAAGTACTAGACTAGCGGTGTCTGTTGTCATTATTGATTTTCAATAACATTGCAGTTTGGTTTGCTCATTCACTGATTATGCTTGTTTGGTCTGGTTTGGGGGCCAACGTCATCTTCATGGTATTTGAATGCAGTTCTGTCCACAGTTTAAGTTGTTCAAATTGAAGTTCTTTCTATTGAAAATTACATATTATAATAAGCTGCCACTTGGGAGATTTTAACCCAGAGGCATCATTACTTTATTATTTGAATCAATAACTGTTGGAGGAAAAAGGTAAGTGATTCTTAATTGCTTTTGATTTCCAACACATATTATTTTGCTTTAACTAAAATAGATGTTCACTTATTTGAAGTGTTCTGTCTGTTAATGGCAGTCTGAGGAAAGGTAGTAGAAACTATATAAGGCCCGGAATCAAAACCACCACCCCCCCTAAACTAAGTTCTAGCCATGACTGTTTCCTAACTAGGTAACCAATGTTGATTCTCTGATAAATAAATATGTTAAACTAGGTGGTATGGTGAAGTAATTGGTAGAATATCTCCTTTATTCTCCTTCATAGCTGTTTGCTAACCATTACCTTTACTTGTTGAAATCATTAAGCTTCAACTGTTAGAAGATGTTATAGCATATATTGGTGCAGAGACAAAACTCTATTTTCATCCCCTTAGGGTTCTGGTTGGATCCGGGGATTAGGAGAAATAAATTCAGGAAATGCTTAAAAATTTATTAACACACATTTTTACTTGGTGTGGGCTTTCATAAGGAAATGATAACCCAATGAATCAGCTAGAGTCAAACACACACCAAACTGAACTGAACAGAGTAGGAAGCTATGTAGAAGCCACTTGATGATATAAGGATGGTTAAAAGATGAGTTATTTAAAGATTTTTGTATAGAATATTTTGATCCTAACTTCTAGTCTTTGAAGAAAAGAATATTTTTTTTTGATACAGAGAGGGCATCTTTCATACTAGAATTTTATCTGCTGCTTTTAAGAAAAGAGAAAAGAGTTTGGAATAATCTTACACCACAATTTTATTTTTTAGTGCTTTTAATTCAATAAAGTTATTGTGCTAGAACAGCAGAAGTTGGGGTGGCATATTCTTAACTCCATTGATAAGTTTTATAAGTGGGAAAGTGCTACACCAATATAAAAATATGGGGGATAATTATTTATGCTATTCTGTAATCTATAGCTAGTGTGTAAGTGGAATTTCTATTAATGACTTTGACCTAGAAACTGATTATTCCTAGTGAAAATTCTTTCACACAAAATATTTTGCTTTCCAAGTCATGAAAATTTATCACCATTGCTCATATTCACTAATGACACTTGCAGCGCTTTTGATGACAGAGCTGCTTGAAGCAGGACAATGTTTCAGAATAATTATTTGTGTTATCTCTTGCTCAGTTTGTTCAGCAAATAGTCACATTCTTGGTACATAGCAGAAAGTCAATAACAACCATGAACTGAATGTGAAAATAAGGAAGTGTTTGTTTCCAAGTTGATTATTATAGCTGTGATTTGAATTTTTGTATCTAGGCAAGGGAACATGTAATCATTCATATGGAAATTTAAGATCCTGTCTATGCAGTGAGAAACTGAAGTGGCAAATTGAAGTATTTTGTATTTTATATTCATATCATACCAAAATGTTTTTTACCAAATGTCTAGACATATGATCCTTTTGTAAAATTTAACATATAAAGAGTTGTCCCAACCCCAGTCTGTGCTTAACACTTGTATTTTCATGCTACAAACTTAAACAAAGAAGATAGAAGTTTTTTTAGCTAACACTGGTGGCTGGGAAATTTGTGACATTTTAAATAACCGTGAATGGCTCACTCATTAAAAGTCCTCTTGTTTACTTTCACAAATGCCACAGGAGGTTGGGACATGACACTGAGTTAATTATGGGCACAGGGCTTTCCAAAATAACATTGAGTGGAAGGCACATTGACATTTTCATTAATGTCATGGGTCAGAAAGGTAAGCTAATTTGGGCTCATCTAAATCTAGAAAACAAGCTTTATGTCTATACAGTAAAAGGAAGGAAACAATATTTTTATTGTTTACAGTCACTTAGAAAGACTGTAAAAGTTATCTAAACTATGGCCGCTCTGGTCAGGTTGGTTGTGTAGAACTATAAATGCTTGAACTAGGCTAGTGCCTGGGCTAGTCACAGAACTGAAGGACCAACTACAACATTTTGTGCCAACCAGCACCCTGACTGTCAGATGAATCTTCTCAGTGGCTAACACTGTGTGGTCAAGGTACATGCATGTACGCTTACCTGTGTGCATAAGTGTATGAGAACACACACACACACACACACACACACACAGAGACAGACAGACAGACAGACACACATGCACATGAGGCATACAAAGATAAAGGTTTTGGAATAAGAATAAGAAAGGCTGTGTTTTGTCTCACTTCTCTTGTTTAATGATTGTGTGCTCTATGATAAATCATCTAAAAGGTATAGTAAGTTCTTTTTGTCTAGATCCCTCTCCACCTTTCCTAATCAACTTTGTCCCAGAATGTGGCCTTTATGGACTACGTCAGAGATTTCCCAGCCTCCTGGGTTCCTATTGAGGCTTTTATATGCCAAGCCCCATGCAGGAATCAGTGGTGGTGATGGTCTGGGGTGTGCAATGGAACTTAACAGTGTTGCTACGCTATATCTGTTTTTGTTCATAAACTGATTATTCAAACTCTCTTAAGTAGACCACCTTTAGATGACTCTTCTTGCTGATCAAATTTCCCTGACCTCAGTAGTGATTTCCCCTGAAAAGTCTCTTTTAAAGTCAGACATAAGTTTGTTATTTTCTGTTTCATGCTAGCACTTAGTTGATTGTCATAGTTTATAGACCACCATTGAGAAAAACATTTATGTTTCTGGATCATGGTGGTTGACGGAGAACAGCATGAGCTTAGCAAGAGAAAAAGGGGCATGGGTGAATAGAAGCAGGCATTCCAGAAAGCTCCTCTAGCTTTTGATCTGCTATGAGTCTGTATATAAAGCACTGAGAGACACCTGGTACATTTTGAGCATTTATATTACTGTGGGGGAATCTGGACATGGATGATTAAAACAAAGACATAGTTCAAAGTCACTAGCAATAGTGGAAAAGAAAACCAGTGGTGATTTACACAAGAGTTGCCTTCTAATTCATTCTTTCAAACAGTATTCTTTATTTTTAGCATTATTTTTCACAAAGTATTACATGTATGTTGTACATTTCATATGTAACAGCATGTGACATACAGAGAATAAAAAGCATGCAACAGTCAGGTAGTCCTGGTTTGGCAGCATGGCAGAAATCTTTATAGCCGATTATGGTACTGAAATCCTAAGATCTGGGTATATTTTCTGAATTTCAGTCCTTTTTATTTTCTTATACAGATGTCAGGTTAAAACCAAGCACATATGTATTCATGACCTTTTAAAATAGTAATATCAGCCAGGTGTGGTGGCGCACTCCTTTAATCCCAGCACTTGGGAGGCAGAGGCAGGCAGATCTCTATGAGTTTGAAGCCAGCTTGGTCTACATAGTGAGTTACAGTCCATCTGGGGCTACAGGGAGACCCTGTCTCTAAAAGACAAAAAAATAGTAATATCTTTTGGCTTACTTGTCAATTTTCATATGGTATATAATTGTAAAAAAAAGGCTAAATATGCCCATTTTAGCACTGTAGAGAGCTTGCATAGTGAGCTGAGATCATCATCCAGCTTCATGTTTAAAATGGATCAATGATCATAACTGAGCAAGGGCTTTGCAGAAATTTTTGTGTTGGTAAAATAAAAAGATACTTTTATTCTTAGGAAGCCATTTGCCAACATGGGATTTGTTATCCCATCTTGGTAGTTGTTAGAATTTGACACCTGCTGTAGCCTCTCTGTCTCTCTCTCTCTGTCCTAAAGGACATTCCTTTTTTGAAAAAATAAAATATTGAGCTTCTGTATTCTCATACAATAGTTCTCAATCAAACCTAGACCCCCTCCCCCAGTCATACCTCCCCTAACCCCCTACCACACTCTGTGCACTCTGTCACACATGGTAAGTCCTATCCAGTCAAACATGTGCACCCAGATGCCCTTCAGTGCAAATTAATGCACTGGAGTCCAGTCAGTCCATCCAGAGAGCATGTCAAGGCGTACTCTCGCCCACCTAGCAGCATCCGATCTCCAACAGCTCTCAGTCTAGGGCCAGCCTGCCACCCATCTCTCTCCTCCCCTCTGGGACCTTGTCCAATTGAGTTGGCATGAGTCTTGTGCTCAATGCCACCGCTGCCACAAGTTCACATGTGCAAGCTTCCAGTATCCTGAAAGCTTCTGCTTCCCTGTGTTCATGAATCAGCCCTGGCTCTTACAATCTTTCCACCCCCTCTTTCACGAAGTTCCTCATGCCGTGGGTGAGTGAGGTTCAATATAGGAGTCCTATCCAGGGATATACACCCTATTGTCTCTTATTTTTTTAAAACTTGGGCAGTCGTGGCCTTCCATGTGCATCACACTCTGCTGTACAAGGAAGCTTTACTGGTGAGAGTTGAGGGATGCATTAGTTTTCTCTCTACCCCTTGTTCTGCTGTGTTCCATGAAACTTATTTGTAAAGATTCAATTGCAGATATGTAGCCTAGTACTGAGCTTCTCTCAGACATATATTTTCTGTGTCTGACCAGTTGTGGGATTCTGCAGTAACCTTCATCTGTTGCAAAATAAAAACTTCTTTGATCAGTGGTGTACGATATGCTTATCTGTAAATATAAGGATCAATATTTAGCATATAGTAAGAAATTTCATTTGTCTAGAGATATGAAAGAGATAAGGTTTTCTTTAGGATCTACGTCCTCTCCTGTCATTTGTACTTGACTGAGTTTACAGTGCCACCCATGAGTTCGCTTGCACTGCAGAGACTTCAAGTCCAATCAGATAGCTGTTGATTGACCCCCAGATAACAGTGCCACTACTGCACCAATAGAGGTAGTTTTCCATGCCAATCTTAAGGACATTCTTTTAAGGACTTTATTATAGATTTCTTTAAAAAATCCAGTGATTCAGAGCTGTTGCTACTTTTGCCAAAGGGAAATATAAACTGACAAGTTCTGGGAAAATATGTCTTATTTATTACAGTTACAAGATGGATAATAATTTTCAAGTCTAACTGCCTTCATTTTAAGATTCTTTCTCATGTGGTTACTTATCTTTTGGTCATGAAGTTTACAGATAGATATTCTTGATTTCTAAATGGGATATCATAAGCAGAGAATAGTTATTAGCAGTGAATCACTGGGGTCTTAGCTTATTTTTTTATAATTAGGCTTTAAGTTTTACTTTAAGCAAATACTAAGATTTAGCCTCAAACATGCTAAGTATCTGTAAGAAAGCATTATCAGTTGTTTGTAGATCATTTAAAAGGGCCAGTTTCAGCTTTAAGCACAAATGCAATCTACTATTTTGAGACAAGGCACTGACCACTAAATAGACATCAACTTTTGCATTACTCACTAAGCCCCTCAGCTTCTTCCTATCTATTTTTTACTATAGAGAAGAGGGTAATTATTTCCCTGTGTACTCTGGTTTTAGAATTCAGACTATATGGGCCAGAGAATAAACTGGAGATTTATACAGATAGCCTCAACATTTCCAAGCCTCTGTCTTCCAATGAGGACAAATTCGTTTTGGTACATCAGAGCCTGCACGCTGTACTATGCACAGGATCTCTTCTGGAAATATATCGGGCTGAGAACATCTTTTCTGGAAAATCTGAAGTAATGATACCTGTTACAATAGAAAGGAATGAACTTACTGACCTTAGCCAGAACAACAGCTTGGAATTTCAAATATTAACCATGGTTGTGCTACATCATTTAGGGATAGGTAACAAAGAAGAGGGGGGTGTAGGGATGGCTTCAGTGGGTATATCTGTTAGTCACTTTATCATCACTGCAACAAAAATATGAGACAATAATCTCATAAAGAAAATAGGCTACTTTTGGCTCATGATTTTGGAGGGTCCAATCCATGGCTTATTACTTTTAGGCCTGTGGCTAGACAGCACATTATTGTGGAAGGGTATGATGGAGCAAAACCAAGGTCTTTTGCTAGAAATCAAAAAAGAAAGGAAGAGAGAGGCTGGGGTCTACAGCTCCCTTTCATAGACTGCTCCTAGGGACATGAAGACCTCTCATTAGGCCCTGCCTCTTAAATTTTTATCACTTCTTGGTAATTCCAAGTTTTAGACCAAGCCGTTAACACATAGAAGAAATGGAGGCTGTGAGATAGAAAGCCCAGGATGAATGATGAAATTGTTATAGAAGCAATCCTAAAGAAGTCACAATAGTCAGTTGTGGGTCCACGCCATCCAGTGGCAAGTCCACACCCCACCGAGAGCAAGTGTGACAGACCACTCTGGGAGCACATCAGAGGGCGGAACTCAACTTTACTTTTCGGCAGGCTATATATATACACATAATCATCCAGTAACATGAAAGGGCACCCATTGTGGACCAATGGTCATGCTGATCACGTGCTTACATCTAGCATTGGGGATCATGCACTGATCACATGCCCAGTCATGAGGAGGCAGACCAATCAAAGTGCAGAGAAGCATGATGCACTCTCAGGCCATTTGTGGGGAAAGGTTTGGAAGGAGGTGCAGCTATGGGGAGGGGGGAGGCCATGTTGATGGTGAAGTTTAAATTCTGATACAGAAACTAGGCCTAAGCTATAAAATGGCCCTGGCAGGGCTAGAATTTGGCCTATAGTCAGTCTTGAAGTTTGTGTAATCATGGAGATAGTTCATGGACCTGTAGTGGAGGAATAGGGAACTAAGATGACAGCATAATATTGAAAAATTGGGGTTCTGAAATTGGCATGCATATTCAAACTTCAGTCCTGGCACTTGCTAACTACATAACATCTCAGAGGAGCCATTTCCACCCTCGTTTGTGCATTAGAACCCTAGGCTTATCTGAGGAATTTTTGAAAAAAAGTGCAGATGACCAAGTCTCTAGTTCTGGGACAATTCAATCAGAATCAGGGTAGAGAACTGGATTAAAAGTCATGGTTTTAATGCAGTGGATCCTCAAACATTTGTGTGTATTAGAATCAACTTGGGTTTATGAAAACAGACTGATGGATCCCTCCTTACAGCAAAAGTGAGAATCAAATAATTAGTCTACAGGCTAGACTATTTGAATCTGTAAGCATCTTAAAATACCTGATGCTTTATTTTGTTAAATATGAAAAACAGGGGGAACATGAAAGAGGGAGTAAATAGTTCTGTACAATTAAAAAGACAAGTTGAAGTCTAGTACATTCATGGAATTAAACATAACTAGATCTTTAAGAATCCTGTGGTTAAGGTCTCAACAGGTTTTATTTCTTCTTGAAGGAATTTTTAGGTTGTTTTCTTTTATAACACAATAAAACCATCTTTTTCAGATTGACTGCAGTTAGTTTTCAGAGATGAGAAGCTTATTTTAGTAAGTATCCTAAGAAAATACCCAATACTAGAATGAAAACTATGACTACTCTTAGGTGGTCAACATTCCTATGAAGACAGATCAATGTGGATGTGGGCAATCTAGTCATAAAGTGCATATATCACAGTCTGAGACACTGCTGTAGGGGTGGAAAGAATGGAATTTCTGCTTGCCCTTGTTGATTTATTTTTGAATAGTTGGAAAGTTTTGCTTTTTTGGGAGGAGAAGTACCTCATCAAATTAGTTACAATGCTCTCTGTTGTATAGTCTTGATACATAAGGTATGCTCCATGAACTTGGAAGTATATTAGAAATGTAAACTCTTAGGTGCCCCTCCTCATACCTATTGCATCAGAATTTGTACTTGAACAAGATTCCTGGGAAAGTTTCAGAAGTGGTTTATGATCCAGTATTATAATTCTGGAGTTGTTGAGAAGAAGATCATGGTCAAACAGAAGGTATGAAGAAGCATCTCCTTAGCTACTGATCAGGTTGAGATATGTGTGGGATTTGGGCAAGTCTCCTGAGCAAAAGTCTCAAAGAGGAGAACACAGATATTCTCCACCCAACTTGGTCATAGAGTGCAGCTGTTTTACTTTATTACATGAAGAAAGATTCAAATAATGGGGAAACACTTTCATGACACTGGCTGAGGTGACTTTGTACTATTAATCTTGTCTTTCAAAAAGTGAATCAGATTCTTACAGAGAAACAAGGGTATGGATAGATAGAAAAAAATCATATAATAGCATTGTAATTAGTTTATTGGAAGTTTATCCTGCTTGGAGAGTTATGAACTTGAAAGAGTCTGGTTTCTTTTTAACCAGTATCTTTGATTTCATTTTGTTAAATTTGCTTTTCCTAGACCTTAATAACGTGTTTGGATGTCTTATAGCATCCAAATTAATTTCAACTATTAACTATAGTTCAGTCTAATATAAACTCTTGCCATACTTTCCTGTTTCCTAGCTCTGGGTTTATCAGTGGCCTGATGGGATACTTATTAAAAGTACCTTTCTTCCTTTCTTTTCATCTATTGGACTAGTAAAGAGGGAGATGGAGAGGCAGAAGATAGAAATAAATGGACACTATGTGTAAGTTCTATAGACAGCCCTGTGAGAGAGATTATTAGCCCATAGCTACTATCATAGATCTGTCTCCAAGTTGAACTCTTCCCTTAGCCTCCTGCTTCCTTTACCATCAACAGATCACATGGTCAAGAGTTCCTGCTGCTTCTTGAAGTAACAGAGAACACTCTTTTATTGGGGGATTAGTGTCATAGTTCAAACTCTGCTACACCAATGTTCTGTTGACTTGTGGGATACTCACTCATCCTTCAGACACCACATGGTTCGTTTCCTGTGCCATCTGTATTCAGCTCTGCTCTGTGCTCAGATGGGCTCTGGGGCAGATTATCAGGTCACACTGGAGGATGAGACTACAGTCTCCCTTCCTGCAGCACCACAGATTCTTGTAGATGGCTTTTCGAGGACCTTTCATTAGACTTTGGTGTATGAGTACTCCTTTTCCTTCCTCTGATGGTGAAAATTGCAGCATCCCAACTAGCCTCACTATCAGATATATCTGGTTGCATAAAATATTTTAAAAATAGCTGTCTACATTGTCATAATTTTATGTGATATTAAATGGTCTGTCTCCATGAGGAAGCCAACAAACAAAGCCTCTCTTATTTCTTGGAGAGAACAAGTGGCTTAGATTTTTATAATCAGGCACATCTCGAAGTGATTTCATCTTGAATTGGGTCATGTGGGGGGAAGGGTGTGGTGCATTTACCATCTTGCAGCAGATACTGAGGTAGAAGGAGTAAGGGTCTGCTTCAACAGTGTGATAGTGATGTTCTGCCTGACTCCTGATGATGCTGCTGAAGGCAGCAGCTTCCTTGACAGGCTGTTTCTGAGATGTGGCTCTGAGAATTGTCCTTGCAAGTTCAGGGTGGTATCTGTTTCTTCAGCCCTCTCAATGATTCTGGTGGCTCTCTCTGTCTCTTAGCAAATTACATCTGCTTAAACCAGCTACACAGATTTGCTGGTTGTAAAAAAAAGTATCTCTACGAGGACAACAACAAACCCATAGTACTGTCCTGGTTTGTTTCTTCATTGCTGTGACAAAATACTCTGACCACTACCAACTTGTGGAGGAAAGGGTGTATTTATCTTACATCTCCCGGGTCACAGTTCAGTCTGAGTAGGAATTCAAGCAGGAACCTGGAGGCAAGAACTGAAGTAGAGACACAGAGGAATACTGTTTACTAGCTGGCTTCCTTTGGATTGTTCAGATACTTTCTTATACAGCCCAGGCCCACTTGCCCAGGGGTGGCACCCCCCACAGTGGACTGGGTCCTCCCACATCACCATCAAGAAGGTGCCCCTCAGACATGGCCACAGGTCAGTCCAATAGAGGCAACTCCCCAACTGAGGCTCCCTCAACCCAGGTGTGTCAAGTTGACACTAAAGCTATCCAGCACAATTGACCCCTTGTCAACTTGACACACAAACATCACTATTAAACCATAACTTTCCAATTTCTGTACCAAAGATATGATGTTAATATTACAACCTAAGACAGTACAACCTTAAAAACTCCACAGTCCTTAAAAAAAAAAATCCAACACTTAAAAGTCCATAGTCTCTTTTAAAAGTCTCAACTGTGGGTGGGCTTCTGTAAAATCCAAAACAAGTACTGTCTTATTTCAAAGGGAAGAATCGGGCACACCTAAGCAAA
>NW_008331125.1:2596354-2597728 GCF_000622305.1 Nannospalax galili | reverse complement strand
AAAAAAAAACCTCAATGCCAGGAACGGACTCCCTTTCTAGAAGCTGTTGACCTCAGGCCCCTAAAACTCTCAAATAATACTCGCCATGGCCCCTGCTCTTGGCTGCCTGCCAGAATGGGATGGTAAAATCCTATTGCTGAAGACACTTCATATATGAGCTATAGAACACACAAGCAGAAATCAAGTTGGTTCTGACCTAATATCTTCATCTCTGCTGGCCAGCTGTCAGGAGCTGGAGGAACAACATTCATTACCAAAAAATATAATATAGCTCTACAAACAGTTGACTTAAGCAGGACATTCTGCTTGCACAAGTAACCTTGGGAAAGAATTTATGGCAAGGTTATCTTTCTCTTCCTCTTGCAAACAGTTCTCGACAAAATGAGTCATGCAGTAATCTCTTGGAACATCTGGCAGTCAGTCACGTTGCTGAATTGCTCAGTCCCCCTCCCATACCCATAAGAATGCTGTAACCTTTGACCAACTTCTTCAACCCCCTCTGAATACAAACTGTATATAATAAAGGCTTGCAGTACAATAAAGCGACCCTTGACAAGTGGACTTGCTTGGGCTCCATCTCTTCTTTCTCGCCCATTTTTCCTTTCAGGGAGTGGTCCCCCTCGAGCCTTACCTGTACAGGGTCCCCGTAGGCGGGGGCAATCTGGGATTCACTCACGATCTTCTGGCTCCAAAGGGTACTGGCAGCTCCACTTCTCTGAGTCTGCAGTCCACAGCACACACAGCTCTTCTCGCAGACCCAGGCCAGCTCCATTCCACACTTACTGCTGTCCTTGGTGGTTGTCCCATGGTCCAACCATCTCCAAAAAGCTGGGGTCTCCACTGAAACTAAGGCTACACGACACATCACCAAGTCCTGCTTCCATCTTCAGATAGAAGCTTGGGCACTTTCTGGACCATAGCTTCTGTGTGCTGACCCTGAGGAAACACTTCCCAAAAGATTTCACCACAGTGGTGCTGATCTCCTGTTACAGCTGAGTTTTCAGCCCCAGCTAACCAGCATCAATTGTTCCAGTAAAGCAAAGGTTTCACTGCAGTGGTTCTGGCCTCTTCTTAATCACAGCAGATTCTTCAGCCTTAGCCGACCAGAACCCACAGATTCTCAATCTAAAATCTCACGCAAACAGCCCTGATGGTCTCCGTTTCCCTTTGAAGCTTCACAAGCCAGGCCTCCATCGTCTACAACTCTTTGAGCATAACTGTTCCAAGATTCACTGTAACAAACTCTGAGCATGCAATGGCTTTTCCAGCCCAAAGTTCCAAACACTTCCACAGTCCTCCCCAAAACACAAAGGTCAGGTCTGTCACAGCAATATTCCACTCTCTAGTACCAATTTCTGTCCTGGTTTGTTTCTA
>NW_008331125.1:2580213-2596313 GCF_000622305.1 Nannospalax galili | reverse complement strand
GTATTTATCTTACATCTCCCGGGTCACAGTTCATCAGGGAGCCCAAGGTAGGAACTCAAGGCAGGAACCTGGAAGCAGGAGCTGGAGCACAGGCCATGGAGGAACTCTGCTTACTGGCTTGCTCCCCTGGCCCCTGCTCAGCCTGCTTTCTTATGCAACACAGGCCCACCTGCCCAGGGGTGGCACCGCCCCACAGTGGGCTGGGTCCTTCCACATCACTCACCAAGAAGATGCCCCTCAGACATGGCCACAGGCCAGTCCAATACAGGCAATTCCCTAACTGAGGCTCCCTCAACCCAGGTGTGTCAAGTTGACACTAAAGCTATCCAGCACACTACTTCTGTCATGAATGTACTCTGTGAAGGTAATTCTTAGAACTGTCTCTCTCAGGAGCATCAATGACAATATTGAGGATGCTTAGATCTACTCTTACTATAATGATGCTCTGTTTGAACCAAAATGCTTATGAAGAAAATGTTTTAGACACAAGAAGACTTTGATTAACTTCAAAATATTATTGATAGCTAGGGAAGGTTTTCTCCAATTCTATAGGCTGTTTATTTACTCAATTCTTTCCTTTGCCATGCAGAAGGTTTTTAATTTTTTGAAGTCTCATTTGTCAATTGTTGATGCTATTTCCTGAATGACTGGAGTCTTATTCAGAAAGTGCATACTTAAACCAGTATCTTGAAGTATTTTTGCTGTACTTTATCAGTTTTAGAGTTTCAGGTCTTATAGTAAGATCTTTGATCTATTTGGAATTGATTTGCACACTGGGTGAGAGACAAGGATCTAGTTTTGTTCTTTTACATAGACTCTTTGATAGTTATACATCTGACTTAGGACTAATGTCTAGAATATATAAAGAACTAAAAAAATCAAGTAACAAGAAATTAGGCAACCAGTCAATAAATGGGTGAATGAAATGAGCAGACAGTTCTCAAAAGATGAAACACAAGGCTGGGCGTGGTGGTGTACATCTTTAATCTCAGCACTTGGGTGGCTGAGATAGGTAGAGCTCTGTGAGACCAAGGCTAACCTAGTCTACATAGTGAATTCCAGACCAGCTAGGGCTATAGGGAGATCCTGTCTAAAAAAACAAAAAACCCACTCTCCAAAGATGAAATACAAATGCCAATAAACATATGAAAAATGTTCACCCTCACTAATCATTAGAGGAATGCAAATAAAAGACACACTAAGATACCATTTCACCCTAGTTAGAATGAATGACCACCATTAAGAAAACATATAACCACAAATGCTGGCAGAGAGCAAGGATAAAAAGAAATCCTTCTATACTACTTGTGGGAATATAAGATAGACCAGCCATTTCACAAACCAGTATGGAAGTTAAAAAAAAGAAACAAACCAAAAATGAAAAACAACTTAAAAATAGAACTATATAAGAACCAGATATACCAGTTCTTGAAATTTACCCAAGATTTCAAGTCAACATATCATAGGGATACTTACACATCAATGCTTATTACAGCATGACTCATAATAGCTAAGTTGTGGATTCAACAACAGAGGAATGGATATAGAAAAAGTGGTTTATGTACACAATGGATTTTTTCAGCCATAAAGAAGAATGTAGTTAATGTCATTTGCAGGAAAATGGATACAACTGAGGATAACCATATTAAGCAGATTAAGTACACCAGAGAAGGACAAATATCACACATCTTCTCTCACTTGCAGGTCCTAGACATCATAGATGCATAACACCATGTCATGAATGTGGAAGCAAAGCTGTCTGGGGAACAAAATAGGAAAGATGAAGGATGAGAAAGGGGAGGGTAGTTTGGGGTCAAGTAGTCGAAGTACGTGAAGTACATTATGTACTTGCGTGAAAATGACCTTATAACCCTGCATAATAAATATTGTTTATATACTTGTATATTTTAAAAGTTGCATTTGCATTGGCTTGTTGAGTGCTCATCAACTTTGCTTTCCTGGAGAATGAGATCATGGACTAAGGCTTCAGAAGACGTGCTGGAGTCCTAGCACCACCCTTACTGGCACTGTGGTCCTAGGTGAATATGTTGACTGATTTTGGATAATTTCTTCATTATAAAATTAAAATAATTATAACACTAATATTTGCCAGACAGACAAGACTGCTAGAAAACATGTTTTGTGGAAAAAACTAAATTAAAATAGTTTATGATAGCCTTGGTCTTTTGAGTAATCCTTATAAGAGTAAAATGGTGGGAGATTAGTGACTTTAAAAGTCATATTATTAAAAAGAACAATGATATTTCTTTACATGCAAATATCTCTTTCCCCAATTTATGTATACCTTTGATCTTTTTTAAATTCAGCACAATATCATTTTTATGTAGCAATTCAGAATCCCAGGAGATTCAAATGCATTTTACTTCTATTTTTGGAAAAGATGGACAATTTTATGCATGTTTTATTATCTGTGAAAACCTCATATCTCCTAAATACTAGTTGTTTAAGCAAATCAGTAGAAATTGCCCAAAGGCCTTCAGATCTTTGGTGCTTGGTAGCTGTTAAGTCAGGTTTGTCTTTTGAAGATGAGATACAAGGAGCTTGGTATTGTGGTGTCAAATGAAGCAGGCAAGGACATTTTCATGGGGAACTGCCCTTCTCCAGCCCCCTGTAGCACCCTGACCCCATAATTCAGAGAGTAGGTTAGGTCTAACAGGTAAAAGAGTTATGAATTCCTCTTAGGTACACTGTGTTTACTGCTGAATTCAGATTGTAAAAATTAATCTACTTTTCTAAGTGTAGAAATTAAAAGGAGCATATTTTCAGTATTCTGCAAGGTGAGTGTAGGTCACACCATCAAATTTTCAGTACCATTCTATCTTAATTTTTATAGTTATTGTGTAAGTAGGATCAACTGGGATGATTATAGTCACTTAAGACCTCTTTCCATGAAGAAAGCATTTGTAATATGAGGATGAGCCATGCTTGCTATGGGGCTGTTCTCAGTGATACCTGGAAAATGGAAACTGGGGACCAAAGTTGACCATGAGGGAAGGGCTCATCCTCAATGGCTTCCAAGTCTTTTAATCCCTATCTAGCTACCTAACATTTCTCCCTAGGGCTGAGGCTTTAAAATTATTTAGGAGATAGGAGTTGAAATCATCTAGCTACTTCTGGCTGGAATATATGGTATAGAAGGGTTCAATGTCTCTACCCTTGCTAACTCTTAGGCCTTTTAGGGAAATCAAAGGGACCCAAGTAGATGGAGCCTTAGATTGCCATAGGACCATCTGAGTTTGGATAGACTGTAAATGAAAGGAAACAAAATTAAGGCAGCAGTTGAGTACACAAATTGCAAAGTTTAATAGCATTACTTCTAAGATTTTAACAGCTTTACCTGATTTCCACCAAAGAAACCCAGAGAACCACTTCTAAACTTTTTACCAAAAGGGGTGGTGACATATAGATGGAGTTTCAGTTACACCTTCATGTATAGTTTCCAGACAGGTGTGCCAAAGAAGGTGCAAAAGAAGAAAGATTACAAGAAGCCAGACCAGAGACCAGCACCCCCAAACACTTCTGGTGGTTTTGTCCCCTGGCCAAGACAAAGCCAAAGATATTTCTGGCTTCTAATCAAGGAAAGGAACTTGTGATTCCTGTCCCTGAAATTGCCTGACTTGTTTCCAGCTCCTGCTCTTATCATCAGGAACCAATACATATCAGGAGCCTAGATAGGGGAGATGGTAAAAATCAGTGGGTTTGTGATGAGTTTCATCTCTAGTGATATCCTGAAATCTTCAACACAGTAGCTATTTGTTTGAAGATATAGTCCTTAAGAGAGCTAGAACATATTCTATCAAGCTGGTAGGAGGCCAAGTCAGAGATAACTTTGGAAAAGGAAGGTAGGGAGTTTCAAGTAAGTGCGGGAGGGCTTTGGGCTTGGAGATGGTTGCAAAAGAAGCTAAGGAGGATTTCTAGGGGCAAAATAACTTGAAGTTTGGTAGATTGGTGAATTCTATTTAGTATAAATATTGCTTGGGGGTGGGAAGATGGCTCAGTAAGTGTTTGTTCTGCACCCTTGTAAAGAAAATTTGGGCATGTTATCACATGCTTGTAATACCAGAGGGGATGTGGAGACAGGAGGATCCCTGGGACTTGCTAGCTAGCCATTGTAGCTGAATCAGTAACCTCCATTTTCAATGAGGGACCCTGTCTCATGTAATAAGGTGGATGGTTGGAGAGACGGCTCAGAAGTTGAGTACTTGTTGATCTTGCAGAGGTCTGGAGTTCAGGTCCTAGCACCCATATCAGGTGGCTCACAACTGCCTATATCTCCAGTGCCAGGGGATATGATGCCCTCTTCTGGTCTCTATGGGTACCTGTCTTCACATGCACATAACCATCCCCACCCTACATACACACAATTAAATCTTTAAAAACAATAAGGTGAATAAATAATTGAGGAAGACACAAGACACCCTGAAAACACATGAAACCCCTCCCCAACCCCCCCAATCAACCTTCCCTATAACTAGCACAGAAATATAGAAATTGTGCTTTATAACACATTGAGTGCTCTTATATACATCAGGTCTTATTTTACCCTCCCAAGGAACCTGTGAAGGAAGTAGTATTGCTCTCAGGTTTGTTATGAGGAACTTGAGGCTTCACATTCTTATTTAAGCTGTGTAGGCTTCCATGGGTAATTAGTAGCAGAAATTGATGTGTGACCCCATTTAGAGCCTTTTCTTTAGTTCTGTACCTGTTCTGATGATACTTTGGGAAGGCTAATGATACCTCTTCATTTTTATTTATGTTAATTTATTTTACATGACTGGGATTCTCACCTAAAGATAAGAAGCTGAGACTTGTGGTGTCAGTTTTGAATTCTATCTTACAGTACCAAAGTGAAAGCTTGCATTCTTTATTGCTTTCTGGGTTTCTATGACTGAAAATATTACTTAATGTTTTCTGCTATTTGCAAACTTAAGTCAACATAGAGAATCAAGATTCAAGAATCAAGATGAAATCTGAAATCACCCTGGTAATCAGTTTTTTTCTCCCAAGAAAGAATTTTTGTTTTGTAGCTGGTTGGCCTGGTTGCTACGTGAAAATCAGATACTGCATGGAAAACTAGTCATTAACATAAATACACGATTCTTTACTACAATGGATAAACACTATTTCAGAAGCATTAATTTAATCCAGACTTAGATTTCTAAAGCCCCAAAAGTTAATTTAGTAACAGATGTAGCACTTACTATCTTTTAATGGGTTAATGATGGGAGGAAAATAAAATTTTTGTAAAATATAAGAAAGATTAAACAATTTTAAGAAGAGAAGAATGGGATTCTGAGCTGGTTGCTATGGGGGAAAGTCAACCCTGGTGTGGAGCATTGGAAAGAACATGCACTCTGACACACAGAGTAATCATGGCTCAGCTATTTTCTCTGGGAGGGGAGAAATTTTAAGCCTTAGGAGGTTTTTAAGTTATAATGTAAGTAAATTCAGTAGTAATTTTAATGAGAAGGGATTTAACAGGGCTGGGGTTTAGGGGAACAAAATGGCAAAGGACACTGGACACTTAAAGAGACAGGATAATGTCTTCATGAAGATGGTGGGGAGCAGTCTGGTTCATGAACTTTTGGAAGGTGGGGTAACAATAATCTTGTCCAATTTCTTATCTAACACAGACAGGTTTAATATCCTGTAAGCAAATGGTGAGATAAAAAAATATAACTTTTTATATTAGTTGGGTTCTTGATACAAACAACCAGTGTGGTCGGACTGCTGTTCTTTGTTGATTAGGAACCCTGAACTGCTGAGGCCAAAAATAATTTGTTGATGGTAAATTTTGCCTCTTGGAAGAATAGTGCCTGTGGGAGACAAGTTTGAGCCTAGGGTGATATTGCAACTATCAGGGTCACATGGTTTCCAGGAGTCCAGGCTCTGTAATCTGAAACCTAGTATGCTAATGAGGCATCGTACCCTCTATTCTGTGATAGGACGTTAAGTCTGTTATGCTAATAGGATGATGCTAACAAGGTATCCTACTTGCTGTACTGTGATAGGACGCTAAATCTGTTATGCTAATGAGGTATCCTACTTGCTGTGCTGTGATTGGACCACTACTCCTATATAAACTTGTGCCTTCCTGCAATAAACCAGACCTGTGTCACTGAACCTGGTCCCTTGTGTCTGAATGCAGCTCTGCTGACACAGTCTCCTCACCAGCCCTTGGGTCCAGGACCGAGCAACAGGAGGCAGCATAGGGCAAGCAAAAGAGCTGCCTCAGCACCAGGCGAGCAGAAGAGTGGCCTCAGCCTAGGGTAGGCAGAAGAGAGGCCTCAGCCCAGGGTGAGCAGAGGAGCAGCCTCGACGCCCATGAGAATGAAGGAGTGGCACCCATGAGAACGGAGGAGCAGCTGCCACTGGCAGTTACCGCAAGTACCTGCATATGTAAAATTGTGAAGTAAGCTAAGTTAACATTGTCTATTTATTTATTCATGATCTTCTCACCTGCCTTCTGTCCCCATGTCTAGATCTTCCTCCCATTTCCCATTTCCTGGTTCTTGATCTCTCATTTTCTACACATGCCTAGGTCCCAACTTGTCACCCTGTGGGTGCTATGTTCTGTCTTTTCCTTGTTTAACTGCTTTTCAAACCTACATGGCCTGTGTCTAGTGAGCTTAGGATTTTTTTTTTTCTGTTAGACTGAGAATTTATCTGATGATAAATTATCTCCAGGTATACTAGAATTTAAGAGGTAGCATTGTGTACTCCTCCAGATTTCAGTAGATACCACTTGGCAAGATTGCAATATCCTGCATGTTGTGTCAGTCCTTTGAAGAATTGTGGTGCTCATGGGCATTAAAGGCTTGGAGAACTCTTGCATAAAGAAACTGGTGTAATGAATTTAGTATGGGTTCTCTATCACAACAGAATCTAAACTAAGGTGTGCCTCTTTTATTATTCTCATCTAAAATATTTAACATGAATCTATAAAAGAACAATACCTTGACATTGAGTAATGACTCTAGTATAAAGAATTTCAGGGGTATTAGCACATAATATTTGACATAGAGATTTCTGGGGTGCAATTCAAATTAATTTTGTTTTGTTTTGGCTACTGTTAGCTTAACTAGACTAAACAAGAGTCCTAGAATAATCTGAATGCTTCTCATCCATTCTGACAATAACAAGACAAAACTTGTACAAAGCCTAAGCTTCTTAACTCAGCAAGTTCTATGTCCATGTGTGTCTAGCTTGTCTTTTGAGAAGTAAAGTGTTCTTCCCTTTGCACTGAAGCTCTAATGTTAGGAAATTCAGCAATTTAAAAATTGGTTTGACCTGAGTTTGGAGCCTTCTTTTTGTTACAGGCACCCCAGGTCAGGAGCAGAATACTCTGATAATGTGGTCAGATGGCTAAATTGCAATCCCTTTCTGACCAGTACTCTGCTCATAAAAACATTTCTGCTTACCTGGGAATTGGGATATTGTAGAAATTATATTTTAAAGTGCTTGTATTAAGACGATGCCTCTGAGAAGCTTCAAAATGAGGTCACAGTCTTGAAAGAAATGTATATTGCCTTGGGAACTTAAGCTGCTGAATGGAATCTGGAGGAAATTGCTGGCACTTTAGTTTCCTTCCTCCCTTCCCTCTGTGAGACTGGAATATAAGATTTATTTTCTCTCTCTCTCTCTCTCTCTCTCTCTCTCTCTCTCTCTCCCTCTCTCTCTCTCTTTCTCTGTCCCCCTTTCTCTCTCATTTCTTTCTTTCTCTGTGTCTCCCTCCCTCTATCTCCTCTTTCCCTCACTCTATTTGGAGGCCAACTCCTTACTCCATAGTATAGACAATTATGAATTATCCATTCTAATACATTTTAAGCCAAACATCTTTGGATTAACTTGTAATTGTACACATTAGTGGGCTGTGTAATGGTTCAGCAGATGTATATGGGGTGTACTTTTCAAATTATGGTAGCATTTCCCTCTGCTTATCATTTCTTTGTGTTTGGAACCTTCAACTTCCTCTCTTCTAGAACTTCATAAAATATACAACTGGTCAGATTTGTTCTTTGTGGCACTTGTGCTGTTTAAGTGTAATGGAGACACTCTTATTTCTACCAAGCCTGTGAAGGAATTAGTTGAAATGGGTATAACCATGAGCTTTTCTTTGTATGCTTTTAAATTATAATTTTAAAAAACTTGCTCTTTGACAATTTCATAGGTGCATATAATGCATTCTGGTTGCGCTTACCACCACTCTCCTATCTTCTATCCTTGTCATCTTCCTCTTTTCTTCAAGTCCTCTTTTCACATTGATGTCTTTGTATTTTGTTTTGTGACTAATGGGTCTCATCAGGGTCCTCTGTATAACCATGAATTTGGAACTGTCCACTGGAGCCTGGTAGACTCACCACTAGTACATAAATGTGGACAATGACTGCCCCTTCTCCAAGGCCCATTGGTAGCCTGGAAAATTTAGGGTCCCATGAGCCATTCTTGATCCATGATTGAATGTTGACTGGCTCAGTCTTATGCAGGCTCAATACAAGCAACCACAGCAGGTGTGAGACCATGATGGCGTGGCTATCATGCATCATAGCATTTCACAGCTTTTCTCTGTCCTCTGGATTTTACATTCTTTCTCTTTTGCTATATCCCCCAAGCCTTAGAGGGGGTGGTATAAACATTGTGATTGAGCACACAACAATCGTTTATTCCCAGGACCTTTAGAAGCCATGAGTCTCTGTATTCATTACCATTCACTGGAAAAGAAGCCTCTCTGATTAAGGTTGAGAGTAGCGATCATCTATGGGTATAAACATAAATATTTAGAAGGTAGGTTAGCTCAATGTCAATTTAGCTAATGGACACTAGTAATCTTTCCACTAGAGCCTATGACTTCTAAGCTATGGTTTTTTGACTGGTTTTATAGTACCAGGTGTGATTTCATCCTCTGGAATGGGACTAAAATCCAATCATAAAGTGATTGGTTACCCCTATAAGAGTCATGCCACTATTGCACCAGTGGATATGTCTTGCCTGCCAGGTTTGTAGGGTTTATAGCTGGTTAAGATCATTGATGCCTAATTTCTTCCCTAGTAGCTTGCATAGCACTTTCCAGTACTATGAAAGCTAGGCAGCAATAGAAAGTTTCCAGGTCAGCTTCAACTTGATTTTTCAATGTCTTCTAATGAAAATGTGCAGTGTCTTCAGCAACACATTCTTATCGACGACTTCTGGTGGACAGCCAAGAAGAAAAAAATTGTTTGGGGGGCCTTTGAGACTTCATTGTCCATTAACTCAGAAGGAGGTATCCCACACTTGGTAGTAGGAATTTTGTTTAATTACCCCTGAGTTCTAGGGACTGTATTCTCCAGCCTATAAGGTAGTTCACTTCTAACTCTTTAAAAAAATCATATTTTTAAGTTGACTTACAAAGTAGGAAGTTTCCATATGAGTTTCATAAAACCTTTGTTGTGTTTAATTATCCCTCATCATCCCCTTTTCCTGTATCCCCCATCCTATCCCTGCTTAATTATTTCCCCTCTCTACTTTAAAATTATGTATGTTCTACTATCACCCCTTCCTTAAGGCATCCCCCACCACAAATGGTCCCTTTATAGTTTCTTTGCTTTCATTCCTAATTATACATATAAATATAAAGATTCGAAGCTAGGATCCTCATATGAGAGAGAACGTGTAGTGTTTGTACCTGGGTTACTTCACTCAGCATAATTTTTTCTGTTCATCTTTTTCTCAAGACTTGGGAAATTTTCTTCTATGACTTTATTGATAATATTTTTTATCTTTGATCTGGAATTCTTCTCCTTGTATGCTCATCACTCAAAGTTTTTGTCTTTTCTATAGTGTTCCATAGTTCTTGCATTATTCCATTCATGAGTTCTCAAAATTATTATTTTCTATGAATGATCCAGTTCCTCTTTCATCTTCACACTGTGATACCCTGTCTTCTACATGATCCATTTTATTGGTGAGGCTTTCATCTGAGCTTTGTGCTAGACTTTTTGGATTTTTAATTTTGATTTTGGTTTTCTTTAGTATTTCTATGTCTTTATTGTGTTCAGTTTTTATATCCTGATTTTTTCCTCATTATTTCATTCAGCAATTTATGTTTTCTTAAACTTCAGTGAAGAGGCTATTCATGTCCTCTTTAAGTTCATTCAGTGTTTTTTTTTAAATTTATGTCTTCTTTGAACTCTGAACTTTTTGAACATGTTCTTTTGAATCCTATGTCTTGAATTTCAACTAAGTTGCTTTTATTGGGGACCATTAATATGATGTTTGTAATTTTTGGAGGGGATATATTTTATTATTTGTGCTTTTGTGATGGAATCTGGACATCTTGAGAAAGGTTGTTGGCTGTGTATTTTGATACGAGATTTTAGCTTATTGGGCTACAGTCCCCAAGGCAAGGCAAATGGATGGGTGGCTTGGGACAGTTCTGAGGGGACGAGGCTAAGAAGAACAGGTTTCTTATTGGGTCTACCTTTGTGGTGAAATTCCCTTCCCTTACTTTTGTTCAGTGTGACTACAGATGATTTTGTTTCTTTTTTTTGTTTGTTTGTTTTCATTTCATTTTTATGGTTTTACTAAGTCACACTGAAAATCCAGCAGAGCTATATGAAATATTGGGTTTGGTGACTTTCATAGAAATATGTGGATGGTTTTTATCAAACTTATTCAGTCATGCACTGTAAAATTCTCTAGCTCACCAAAGTAAATCCTCTATTCAAGATCTCCCTGTGAAGTACAAGGCTTCTTGAGCACACCAAGCATGTATACCTTTATATTTTCTAATGAAGACATACCATTGATGCTTTATCTTATTAACTTTATCATTTTTCTTATTTCTATGATTTACATCCCTCTGAATCCATGTAATGACTATTTCTGCTCAGAATATTAAGTTTCAGGCTTAGCATACTCTAGAATTTCTAAAATGCCAACATGATTATAGTGCTCCCTGGAGTCAAATTATTTTAATTAAAAGACTAAATCTCATTTTCTGAACAATATGGTTCTAATTCTAATTTCTGTCCTTCCTTTGAGGAGATAGAATTCTTGGTCTGTCATCTTGGAAGTTATTTTGTTGATGGCATTGCTTTCTACTATGTCTCCTAACTCTTTGTCTGGATTTGACCAAAGGTGATGCCATAAGGACCATGAAAATAAACAACACAGAGTCATTCACAAAGTACCATCTAAAGCCCACTAAAAATGTTCACAGAAGATAAACCGCAGCACCTCTTACACCTGTAGATTTTCCCTGCCATAATCATCACTAGTGAGGTAAACAGATGTTTATTAATATGATTATTTGTTTATATTGGTTATGGTTAGCTTACGGGAAAAGTCAACAGATTTGTACTACCCCAAGCAGACCATGCCCTCACAGGCTTAATTAATAAACTTACCTTTACTTGGAACTTAGGGCTATTTGGGTTCCGTCCTTCACCTATCATCCTGTCTCAAACTTCTTTCTTTTTCTAATTTCCATCAAGGCGGGCCTAGACAACATTTTGTCTGTATTTGCTGGCTGCATTTTTCCTTAATATAACATAAATAGCACTAGGTGGGTACTTCTGAATGGAGTCAACTAGGAGCACTATACAGGATGCAGTCTCAGAAGGACTTGTCCTCACAGCTGTTCATTCTAGTCTAGTGAACAGAGGAATGTAAACTGTGCTCAGGGTTCTCCTCTTTTTGCTTGCAACTTTCCTGTGAATTAATCTTCATAGCACATTCTATTTTTACTAACAGAGCTTAATTCTTCCTTTATTTCCCAACTGGATGGGTTTTACTTCTAATTAGTACCACTCAAGAAATACTACTCAAGAAAAAGAATTGTCAAGTACTTCTCAATTTTTAGTCTAAAACATTTGGTATGACAAGACATGAATAGATATTGTACTAAAGGGTTTTATAAGATTAAACATGGTTGAGAAATAATATGTATCATATCACTATTGGAATCATCATATAAGATACTTTATTAAAGACTAAAGAAGTCTTAGAATCAGAAAGACCTGTTAATTTTGTTCAGTCTAATTATCATTAAATGTACTTAAGCAAATACCTATTTCTCACTCTATCCTAATTAAAACACATGTGATATCATTGCATGAAACAAATGAGTCAAAATAATTTTAATATTATATCAGAGCCAGTTTTGACTCCTGTGGAATGATCTGCCACCTGCTAGCTGGGTTATTTGGGTTCCTAACAGTTCTATTCCTCAGCTTTCTTTAGAATGAAATGTAGATTATATTACCAATATCCATAAAACTGCTAGTAATGATCATCTAGAGAAATAGAGCCAATAGAAACACATACATCCACACACACACACACACACACACACACACACACACACACACACACGGAATTGGATCATGTGATTATGGAGCCCAAGAAGTTTCAAAATCTGCAAATCTGCAACTGGTGTTGATAAGCTGGAGAGCAAGGACAAATCAGTTACAACCTAGACATCAGCATGCTCAAGACCCAAGAGGAGACAGTATTTTCAGTTGCGTCGAGTCTGAAGGCTGGAAGAGATGGATGTCTCTGCTCAAATCAGTTAGAATGGGAGAATTTTTCTCCTAATCAGTTTTTACTCTATTCCTTATTGAATTGATAGAATGAGGCCCACTGATACTGTGGAGTGCAGTCTGTTTTGCTTGGTGTGTCTCCTGATTCAAACCCTAATCTCATCCAGAAATACCCTCAAAGATACACCCTTAATGTCAGAATACATGGTGGTGACCTAGTCAAGTTGACAAATTAGTCAGCACAAGAACCAAATGAGAAAATGTGAGTAAAATGCTTTGTAAAATGCTGTAAGCAGAGGTTGTAGGAGGGGAATGTTGGATGCCACCAGTGTGATCATCACTCAGCACAGTCACTGTCACCCAGCCTCATCCATCCTTCTAGCCTAATGACTTCATGTTCCTATCAGAATTTTTCTACCTCAAAGACTTTTTTAGGAAACAAAACTAGAAGAGCTCCCCAGAAGATCTCCAGAGAGATAGAATACTCATTACTCACATTTGGGACTGGCCTGGGAACTTATCTTTGAATCAATTGTCCTTTCTTCCCTAATTACCACAGCCAATTCCTAGTCCTTGGACTCTTTTCCCAAAATAAACTGTTTGCCCTCAAGCTCTCATCTCAGCTTATACTGTCTTTTGGAACCTAAGTAAGAAAAATAGCAAAATATTAGAAGAATTAATAAACATTTACCCCTTGACCTAGTCATTGAAATGAATACATAGAAACATTTATGATGTATCATGCTAAGTGTCTTCAGAGTATAAGAATATTATTTTTTAAGTAGCATTCAGTGCAGAAGTTACGCTTTTCTAACAAGAGTTATGACAGATACCAAAAGTCCTCCAAGGGCTGAGGAAAAAGATATTTTATTTTATTGAAACCCAGACTATTGATTGGCACTTATAGCAGAGCTATCTGTAAAAGCAGGCAAGCATTGCAATATAGATTTGTGTGAACCTGTGCTTTTTCAAACTGAGAAACCCATCTTTGAAGTCTGATCTTTGAATAACTGTGGGCCGAGGCCACAATTATTGCAGTGCATGTATTAGTCCTGATCTCAGGCATTGAACAATCTGGCACAGCCTGATGTGGAACTGAAGAGGGACAGCATCTGAATACTGAGAACCAGCAGTGAATTACACAACTAAAATGACAGCAGAAAAAGGAAACTTGAATGTTCTTTTCTCTATTTACTGTCATTGTTTTGAGACAAGGTCTTCCTGTAGCCCAGGTTGACCTAGAACTCAATATGTTGACCAGCTGACCTCTCTCTCACAGAGATCAGCTTACCAAGTGCTGGGATGAAAGGCCTGCACCACCACGTCTGGCAGATATAAGCATTCACTAATGTGTTTGGGATATTGACATCAGAAAACACCCAACTCACTAGTTGCACATTATTTTTTGCTATAGACATATATGTCTATATTTAGTTATTTAATGAAATATGCATAATTTAGGTCAAAATATTGCTTTATTTTTTCTCAACTCCTTTATTTTAGTTGCAAATTAAAAGTAGCCTTCCATATTTTGGGGAGGTTGGGCCTCAGGTGACAACAGAAGCCATGAAACTGGTGCCCAGGAGAGTGTTGAGATTATGCATAAAGGCTGACTCAGCTTGCTCCTCTTAGAGTGGCCACAAGAATGCACCATGGTGAAGCTGAACAGGACGCTGAGCTCAACTCTGATGAGCCTGTTTTGTGCTTTCTCTGAAGGACAAATGAATGTTGCACAAGTCTTCTTCAGAGACAATGGCCTGTTACACAGTTGCCGTAGTTGCTCTGAGAGTTGAACTGAGAACAATACAACAAAGTTAATTTTTCAAGTGGCTGGAAGCAATGATTTTTTTTCTCTTCATTTCAGGTTTCACAAACGGATTACTGGGATCTGAGAAGAAAACAGTGAGGGATGAAGAGTTAGAGAAAGACTTTAAAGACAAAGTGAGTTTGGAGAAAAATGGAAGCTTTCCCTAATCATAATGATGACATCCATTCTTCTTCCTTCAGCTGCTGTTCTTACTCCCCCTTAAAAATATTTTTATTGATTCTTTGAGAATTTCATTCAATGTATTTTAATCATATCTAGACCCCCTTCTACGATGTCCACCTCCATGCTATTACCTCCTCCCCTGACTTCATGTCCTCTATTATTATTTTTCCTACTGAGTCTGCTTTCTGTTTCCCAAATGCTCTTGGGTGTGGGTCTATCCCTTGGGGTCTGGCTAACCTTCCAGACATCAAACACTGAAGAAATAAGGTTCTTCGTCTCCCAGCAACTATCAGTAGCTGAGCTGGGCTTCTTGCCCACCTTCCCGATCCATGCTGGGTTTTTGTCTGGCCTGAACTTGCACAGGTCTAGTGCATGCTGTGACAAGTGCTGTGGGTTCATGTGTGCAACTACTCTGTTGTGTCCTAACTCTTTTTATCAGCTCACTTTCTTTTTTCATTGTTAAATATTTTCTTCCATATCTCACTAAGAACATGGTAGATTTAGATCATCCTGAATCATGTGAATACACACTTAGTGACTTTCTGGTCTAACATTGCATGTGAGTATGTTTTCTAATTGTGACTGGATCTATCATATGTTTTAAAGAAATGTCTTTCTTTTAAAATCCTTCTTATTGGGTTATTTAATTGTATGAATAATTCACATAGAAAAATACAGATAAGAAAACATCTGTAATTCTATCATGCAGTGACAACTCCCTTAAAAACTTTATCCCCTCCTCTTCTGTTTTTGCTGCTGCTGGTTATTTTTTGACAAAGTCGCACCATGTAGCCCCAGCTGGACTGACTGGAACTCGCTATGTAGACCATCTTTGATCTCACAGAAATCTGCTTGTCTCTGCCTCCCAGAGACAAAAGGTGGCCACCTTGCTTGGGTCTTTATTATTTCTTGATGTAGTCTATGGAAGGTGAAGGGTGGTTTAAAGACCACCTCAAAATCAACTGAAGACATTGTTCATATATAAATTTCTTTTAAAAATTTCTTACTGCAGTTTTGTTTTTTTCTCAATGTATTTTTATTGGTTTTTGTGCATTTCATATAATACATCTTAATCATATTTAGATTCCCTCCCCATCAGCTCCCCCATAGCTCCCTCCTCTACTGAATTTCATGCATTCTGTCATATATATTAAGGTCTAGGCAACTTCCTGGGTTCTCAAATCCCACTGCATCAGAATTCCTGGAGTGTGGGTGTTGGAAGTATGTGGTAATTGAAGCAGAAGGAGGATGCTGAGGTGGAAGAATTGTCACTTCGAGGGACTTTTATGTATATAGGGGTAGGGAGGAGGTGACGAGGACAAATCCAACTTAAGAAAGTCACTTATGGGCTGGAGAGACAGCTCAGTGTTTAAGACCATTTGCTGCTCTTGCAGCAGACCAGGGTTCAGTTCTCAACACACACATAGTAGACAGCTCACAGCTGCCCAGTTCCAAGGGGTCTAATGGCCTCTTCTGGATTCCATAGGTGCCTGCACATACAAACAAGCAGTCATGCACACACATAAAATAAATAAATAAATAAATAAATAAATAAATAAATAAATAATACT
>NW_008331125.1:2577846-2580154 GCF_000622305.1 Nannospalax galili | reverse complement strand
AATAAATAAATAAATAATACTCTTTTTTAAAAAGAAAAAAAAAAAACTGTAGAACTCAGTGTCTTGAATTCTGGCCAGTTCTTTGCAGTGCTTAAGGGAAACAAGCCACATGCGCCACAGAAATAGTAGCTACATTGAGGCCTGAGGCTTCCTTTTGGGACATTCTTTAAGTTAAATATGTGCTTGAGATGAGCAACAACTTCCACGTGCCAAATGTGCTGATAGTCTGGGTGAGGACATATTCTAGCCGCCTCACCCCCACCCCATGTGAAATAACATTGCCTTGTTGTAGCAGCTGACCAGGACAGGGTCATGATCAAAAGCAAGTTGCCTTTCTAAGGAGCTCCTCTCTGCTCTAGGCTGTCATCATGCGTCTCCTGTTTGTGAATCTGTTTTTCCTCATAAATGAGTTGTTTACTCACTTTGAATGTCCAAGGGAAAAAAGGAAGCATAATACAGTGATCCATGCAAAGGACAGAATTTAGATCTTCCCTCTTCTTTACACACATTGCCTCTCTACTCTCAGCTTTTTAGGGGCAAGTAACTGGCTTTGGTTACACGTGTAAAATAGATATTATGAGAATAGTTTCAAAGGCATTGTACTGTCAAGCATATTTGCACACAATTTATATTGCCAGAGTGTTCTGAACTGGGGAAAGGTGAGGTAGCTTTGCTGTAATTGCTTTCTTACACTATTCAAATCTAGTACCCTTTCTATTCTTTTGAATTAATGTGGGGGCTCAGTAAGCTCTCTTCTAAGTAATTTGTTAAGTATTTCTAGAGAGAACACTCCACAGTAAATTTCTCCTCAGTCTCCTTTTGTAACAGCCTCTTTTGTTCTTGGTACTTAATCTGTTTTGTACAAGTTTTATATGAAAGTGTGCTTTACTCCTTGGATTTATCACTGAAATCACCATTTACAATTATTTACCTGCTGGTCAATTATTTAAAAAACTTTTATTTATTTTAATTCTAAGAGTATGAATGTTTTGCCTCCATATAAGTGTACCCATGTTTGTGCAATGCCTGTGGATCCCCTGGAACTGGAATTACAGACTGTTGTTAACCACCATAAGTGCTGAAAACTGAACTGGATCCTCTGTGAGAGCAGCCGGTGCTCTTAACCGCTGAGCCATCTCTCTAGACCCATTTTTTTTAAAAAATAAAAATTTTATTATTTCTTTGAGAATTTCATACAATTTTTTTGATCATATTCACCCTTAATTCCTCCCCTAACTCATTATCTCCCAAATTACTTGTTCTGTTTTAAAATTTAAATTTAATAACCCATTGACTCCAATCTCTGCTGTTCATATACTCCAGAGTGTGGGGCCATTCACTGGAGTGTGGGCTGATCTACCAGGAGCCAGACCCTTAAAGAACATTAACTCTCCCTCTTCCAGAAGCCATCAACTGTCCGTATCTCCACACTTAGGGGTTGGGGGCTCATGAACCCCTTCCCACTTAAATTTTTGAAAAAATAAGAAGAAAAGACATGGGAACTTAGAGTATTTGACTCAGTAACTGGCATTTGTGTTTGTGTGTGCCTGTGTGTGCATGTGGATGCTGGAGGTAAACCTCAAGTATCATATTTTTAGGCACAGTTCACCTTAGTTTTTGAGGTAGGGTCTTTCACTGAGACCTGAGGCTCAATGATCAGACTAGGCTGGTCAGCCAGTGAGCCCCAGGGATCCACTTATCTCTCCCTTTCCCCAGTGGGATGACAAGCATGCACCATCACACCTGGCTTTTTACATGGGTGCCGAGGATCTAATTCAGTTCCTCATGCTTGTGTGGCAACCACTTTACTGACGATGCATCTCTCCACTCCCATAATTGATATTTGATATGACTTGAGTCTTGAGGAATAGCCTAAAATTTGTAGCTTATTAAAAGACCCTGCTAGAGATAATTTTAGGACAAAGTCTGGCTAGGTAAATGTCAAGCACATAGGGGATATCCATTAATATGAAAAGTTTCCTTCATATACAACATGTGTCATTTTATTTACTTATTTATTTTAAGGCAAGGTTTTGTAATGTTGTCCAGACTCACAGGCTTACATGATCCATTGTCTCTGCCTCTCCAGTGGTGGGACTACAGATATTCACTGCTCCGGTTAGCAACAGTTTTGGTCGTATTAGATAAGTATTTGTACTTTTCTATAATCTAATAATTATTTAATATGTGATTAATAAATGGCAAAAATAACTTTCAGCAAGTGAAAATGAGTTCTGAAGCATACAAACTTGCACAGAAACAAACTGCTCAGAAACTTAAATTATGAGCTGTTGAGAGAATAACAATA
>NW_008331125.1:2554549-2574133 GCF_000622305.1 Nannospalax galili | reverse complement strand
GTATTTGTACTTTTCTATAATCTAATAATTATTTAATATGTGATTAATAAATGGCAAAAATAACTTTCAGCAAGTGAAAATGAGTTCTGAAGCATACAAACTTGCACAGAAACAAACTGCTCAGAAACTTAAATTATGAGCTGTTGAGAGAATAACAATAATTTATAGAAAATCCACTGTGACATTAAAGACTGATACTCCACTTAGGATATTCAGGGTTTGGACCTTACTTTAGTGGAACTCCTCTATAATAAAAGTGACTGTACAGGGTCACAGGGATCCTTCTGAGATTTTACAGCTGCTTGTGCCCTGGATTCATTTCCTTCTTCCCAGTGGATTTATCATGTTTCAGGAAATGGAGAACAAATAAAATTCACGCAGCACATGGAAACAGGCTCAGCTGCCCAAGGCAATTCAGAAACAAGATTAAAAAATGGTTGAAGATGAGATTTTAAAAATTAAGATATTTAAAAAGATTTAAAAGGCATATTTTCCTAAAGGGTAACAATATTTAGAATTCTGAATTGCATCAAGCAGCTGATATAGCAATGCTGCATGGTCATTATCCAAAAAGTTTCACTAGCATACAGTTATAAACATTTACCTTCCTCTATGCTCCTGTAAACTGACTGAGCCTCAGATGATCTGGGCTGGACATGGCTGAGATATACTTCTTGTTCACTGTTCTGGAGACAATGAGTTTTTCTTTCTTTGGCTATAGCAGAAAAACAGGCTGGCAAGCCCTAGTTCAGCATATTCTAAACGTGTGATACTCACTGAACATCCATTCCATCGGCCAAAGCAAGTCAAATGACCCAACTAAGCATCAATAAAGTGGGAACGCTTCTGAAGTGTCATGTGTGTGTATGTGTGTGTGTGTGTGTTTGTGTGTATGTATGTGTGTATTTTCTGGATAATAACATCTTCTATAATTACATTTTCATGACTTGATAAAATCTATTTTAAATTTTAATTAGTTGTACTCTGTGGGATAATAAAGTGGAACAAACTTGGCCTGCTGTAACTAAAATGGCAAACTTTCTTTGGCTCTTTGGGAGCCACTGGCTGTGACAGACATCTAAAAAGTTCTAAAAGGTGAGTTTTAAAAACTATTTTTGAGAATTTCATGCATGAGTCCTGTATTTACATCATTTATATTCCTTCTTCCTCTTCCCCTCCAAATCTTCCCATGCCCCTCCCCTAATCCCTGCCAAATTCATGCCCCTTCTTCGTGGATTATTATTGTTATATATACATGCATACATTTAAATGCACACATAAAATCTACTGAGTTTAGTGGTACTTATGTGTACATGTGTTTAGGGTTGATCATTTGTGGTTGAATAATGTATCAGATAGCTTGTTCCTCGGAAAAACTGATTTCTATCTCCTTCAGCAGCCGTTGATTACCTGTAGCTCTTCATCTAGAAGTGGGATCCTGTGAAATTTCCCTTATCCATATTGGCATGTCAACTGCTGTTGTCATTAGGCAGTTCTTGTTTAGGTAACCACATTATGAAGATTTCATGAGTTCAGCTTCCCTGTCATGGCTAGAAGACACTAGCATCAGGTGTCCTGACCCTCTGACTCTTGCAATCTTCACAGCCCCTTTTGGCAATATTCCTGAGCCCTAGGTGTAGGGGCTGCATTGTATATGTATCATTGGACTGGACACCCCCCATTTACTTATTCTCAGCAATTTTTGAGTCTGTCTTTTGAGACAGAGTTTCCCTGTCACCTCAGCTGGCCCTGTCCTCACTATTTAGACCAGGCTGACCTTAATCTCACTGAGGTCCAACTGCTTCTGTCTCCAAAGTGCTGAGATTAAAGGTGTGGACCACCATGCTCAGCTATTCTCTGCATTTTGAGTGAGCTTTTGAATGTGGCCATAGTTGCAGTGTTAAAAGTTCTGTGGAACAAAGGCCTTGGGATGAGATCACACTAGAAGAGATCTCATGAATCTAGGCTACTAAGTAGAATTTACAAATGTAGTAGGTAGTAGTTAAGCTTTCAACTCAGTTCTCGAGTCTCCCCCAAGGAACACAACACATGTGCACAAATTCAGAAGCAAGTGAGGAAATAAGCACCCAGCTGAAATTCCTGTGTTCTAAGCACAACCATGTGGTAATCATTATTAAATGTGGGCCAAGTAGGAAGAAGACAGAAATTATTTGATTTGGTTTTAAATATTGTTCTAGTCATTGGCCAGGAAGTTGCTATATTTTATGAGATCCAATTTTCCCAGCTATGTCAATATAACATGTAATTACTTATTAATACATGTATTAGAAGTAAAATGGAGAAAGTAGCTTGCGATAATTTGAATCCTATCTTTACCACTAACTCAAAGTCTGAACTTCCATGTGCATCTCTGAGTTAGGTTCCTCAGCTATCATTAAAATGATCACAAACTAGATGGCTTAAAATAATAGTAAATTACCTTATAGGTTTGGAGACCAAAAGCTTGAAAAAAAAAGTTTCAGCAAGGTTTGTAGTCTCTGGGGCTCTGAGAAAGAATATAATCTGTGCCTTTTCTAGCTCCTAGTAGTGATGACAATCCTTCACTTCCTTAACTTGTGGCAATGTAACCAACATCTGCTTCTACTTCTGTATGGCATTTTCACTATTTCTTCTCTATGTTTCAAGCACTCAAATGGATTCCTCTGTGTGTCTATTGCTGCGTTCTTTGTCTTGATGAGGATAATTAGCGCCACCCTAATCCAATATGACCTCATCTAATTTCATCTACAAAGATCTTATTTCCCAAGCAGGTCATGTTCACAGGTATTGGAGCTTAAGGCTTCTGCATATCTTTCTGAGGTCCATAGTTCAAACAAAAATTGCCTACTGGTGTCACTAGCTGACATTATTTCATAATTTGGCCAAAATTTCCAAGATTTCATAATAAGGATCACCTTTCCTCCAGTAACAGTAACATGGTCCCCATTTTCTCCTCAGGTGTTTCCAGAAGCATCTGTGAAATCTGTATTTCTACAAGGCCAATATTCTAACCTTTAAAGTGAAGATGATTATATCCACATTTGGGGATTGTTTTGAGGATTAAATTCAATACCACACAAAATGTGGTTAGCTTAGGAAACAACACATTGCAAGTGCCTAATGAGCACTGGTGTTTACTTAAGCACTAGGTTGAACCACAAGAAGTGAAATTTTGTAGGTTGAAAATGCTCATACATCAGTAAATCTCTGTGGCCTAATTTGAAGTATATAAAATTCCAATTATCATAGCTCAAATATTAAAAAGGGAATAATTCCATCTTATCCATGAGGGATGTGTACCAAGGACTCTAGTGCATTCCTAAAACTGTGTAGGAATTCTTGAATCCTTTCCTGGTTAATTTGTCTTATATATGCATAACTATGATAGAATTAATTTATAGATTAGGCATAGTAGGAAATTAACAATAATTAATAATAAAATGGAACAATTATGACATTATGCTTTAATAAAATTACCAGAGTTCCTACTCCTATACATTGTGGGCTATAACTAAGTAAAATATAAGCACTGTGATAAACTGAAATAACTAAGCGACTAATGTACACAGTGTAGATATAGTGGAGAAAAAAGTGACTCACGTTCTTGGTGGGAAAGAGTGGAATGGTCCAGTGGTTCCTTATGCTACTTAGAAGACTGTACAATTTAAAACATGCAAATTATTCTGAAACATGGAAAATGAAACTTCGGGTAAGATGAGACAGCTGGAGCAATAATTCTAAATAGTCCATAGATCAATAATTCTAGGTAGTCCATTTAGTATGATTCTTGGTGTCAACAAAGAATTGCTATAGCAAGGCATATCACTTTTCCTGAAATGAATGACAGAGAAACTATTTCCAGTTAAAATAACTATTGCATTACTATATGACTGCTTTATTATACTGCTGTTTAAAAACAAATGAATCTCAACTTCTATATACGGCAATACCACACTCAGTGAAAAAAACATGAATCATACATATATTCTGCTATTTAATTATTAACAGTATTTGTCAATGAATTTAAACATATGTTTAAATTAGGATGTGAACTGTCTTTGAACTCTCCCTACTTGGGGATACAGTGGTTTTACAGCCTCATCTACATTATTTAAAAAATTTAGATTCAAATAGAAGAGATAAATAACAAAATAACTTTCACAATTATTCCAGTGGTCATGCAGAGATGTTATATAAAGAAGTTCTCCCCAGAAGAGAGGGGAACTACAAGTAATATAAAAATCCAATGCTGTTGAAACGTTTTGTGGAGACAGTGGTTGAAATTAGTTGAGGATAACACTGGAAAATTAAAGTGTTTCCCCACAGTGTCCTCAAGGCAGTGCTGTAAGCAAAAAGTCAGAAAGTGAAGTAAATATTGCACTGTGACAAAGTGGGAACCAAAGTATATAAAAATAAGATGCAAATGCTGTAATGTAGGTGCTGGGATTTGAACCCAGGTCTTCTGCGAGAACAACCAGTGTCTTCTGCAAGAACAATTGCTGAGCCATCTCTCCAGCCCTGTGTTGGAATGCTTATAGCAATGCAGATAGATAGAATGCCTGGGAATCAAGGTATGTCACGACTTTTCCTTAGGAATCTAATGCTATTCACCCCTAATAGTACAATGACAGCCCCAAAAGGTAATTTTAGCCATGTCTAGGTAAGTGACCAGTGAGTTTATAGGAGTTACCTAACAGGGGCATAGGCAATTTATGAGTAGCTATACCACCAAAGGGCCTTCTCCTCACAACAACTGCTAACTGCTTATCTAAACTTGAGGAGGAGCAGAGCATCCAGAGACTCCCAAGCCTGCTTAGTCTCAGCTTTCCTTCAGGAAAGAAATTAAGTGCAATCTTGTGAAGAGTGCTTGAGTCTGATCATAGCTGCTCTGATCATGTTCAACATGGAGGAAAGAACAACACGGCAGGGTGAATTTGGGGGAAAAGTTACTGAGTACACTGAGGATCCCATAGATTAGAGGGAAGGGTAAATACAGAAAAATAAAATCAGACTCTTGAGTCAAACAATAAATTAATTTTTCTCAAAAGAAAACTTATGGCTATTGGTTATTTAGCTTGTCTGTTAGGTAGACAAATTAATATAACAGATTACACTATTAAGTTGGAGGTACCTCTAAATTTATCGTATAGCATGCAGATCAAATTAACAAAGATAAAGTCAGGAAAGATCACTAAAGTTTTTGTTTTTTTTTTCTGCAGTAAGAATAGAGAATTGAAGTGGGTTATAATATCACTTTTAAAATACCTTCAATGAAATCACTACCCACACCTACCCTGCATATATGGTGATACTACTGTAATAAATTAGGTTAGGTCATTAAGTTTAATGGAAATGATTGGTGATTTTAATTTTTATTAATAGAAATATAATTGACGGGAGAAATTCAAAATTTTACAAGTGTGTGAACAAGTAAACTTACAACAGGTATTTTTCTTGTTTGCATGCATATATAATTCCTGTTGATTTGTGAATTTGAGGTTTTAAGCAAATTTTCTAGGTAGTGGTGACATACCTGATTTCAATTCTACTTTCATCGCATTGCTTTGTAAGCTAGAATGCAGTTGGCTAATTTTAATTTCATGCCTCTGATTAGAAATTGCGTGGTAGAAATGAATTCATCATAACAGGTAAATAAATTTGACCAAGATATTAAATAGGCATTTTCGCTGTGACAATGAAAACTGAGGCTTCTTGCTCTTTGGTGCTTTAGTATGTATAGTAACTAACCCTGAAAGGGAAGCCAGGAGGCTGAAGTGCTGCCCTGCAAAGAAGTGGTCCAACCCACTAGAGCCTGTGATGTGAAGGGAGAACGAGGGATGCCTTCTTCTGAATGCTTTTTCCATAGACGCTGTTACAAAATCATGATCAGCAACATATATGGAAAAGACTGATGAATAATTTCAGAGATAGCAGTGTTTGGGAATTTTGAAAGATGACCGTTTATTTTATAAATCTTTCTGCAGCCACTGTGCTCTTTCTGCTTTTTTCACTCTTTGCATATTTTTTCTTCCTTTACCTCTTGCTCATTCCTTTTTTTCTTATTTTTCTCAAGTCCTTTTGTTTTTCAAACTTCCAGGGCTTCTTTCTATTTTAATGAAAGGAAGAGACATTCCATCAAACAGTAGGGTCATAATTGATTGTTCTATGTATTTTGATCATTTTGTGTTTGGGGGTTATCTTTAATGTTTTTAGATATTTATTTTAGAAAATTGGCGAACTGACTTAAGAAATGTTTTTATCAAAATTTTCCCCCATGGAAGAGATCAGTAATTTATTTATAATCAGTGGGTTGAGAATGTTGCTAACTTTTATGTGATAATAACCTCTGCATTTAAATGTAAGTTTTTCTGTCCTAAAGTAAGGAAGGAGAAGTTGCCTCATTAAATAAAAAAAGAATTCTTGTTTTAGATATATAAGTTTTAGAGTAAGGAGAGGAGTGTAGGCAAGTTTTAAAGCCAACATGGGGTGTGAGCTGAGGAGTCAGGGAAGAAAGACGTTTAGTGGATGAAAAAATAGGAGGAAGTCAATCATGTAACACATCTTTGCCATATTTGGAGGTTCCAGGAACAGGACAGAAAGCGTATTTTCCATTGTTTTATTCACAAAACTCTCTAATTGAATGTCTTCATGAGTCGAGTTTCAATGTGCTTCATAAGTAAAATAGTTCTAGTGAGAGAGAGCCTACTGTCTTGAAATAGGTTTCAAGTGAACCTCTGTCTTGGCAGAGCACAGCTTGAAAACCACCCTGATAGCCAGCCAGGCATTCCTGTTTTGTCAGAAAGCATAGTCAATGTGACTACTTCCGGTTGGCACCATCAGCCAGTCCTTTACCTAACAGTGAGACGTACCAATGGACACAACACTGCTGTGCTGTGGAGAGCAGCCATGGGAGCAGATGACATACCTGCATCATGGACTGCACGTTGAGGCAACAGAATAATAGCTGAGTACTACAGAGATGTGATTATTCCTAGCCCTTGCAGTCTCCCTTCCTCAACGCAATAGCTCAGGCCAGTGTTCTGAGGCAGAGCATGTTAAACATTCTCATGGTCTGAGATGTTCTAGCCCTTTACATGGTTGATGCTTCTGGCCCTTCAAGTGTTCATTCATAGATCACCTTAGAAAGAGACATTTTCATCTGCTCTGTCTACTTTAGTTTTCGTCTTAGTAGCTCTCTTCTTAACTCATTACTAATCACCACTGTAACATTCTTTTTCATTTTTTAAGAACTTTAATAATTTTGACTCTTGGTCTTTCTCACTAGAATATAATCCCAATGAAAACAAAGATCATGTGTTTATTTATTCTTATAATGTTAATACATTGTGAGTACAGTAGTAGGATATTTGATATTTATTGAGGGAACATAGATTTTTATATGAGAGGTACAAAACAGTAGAAGCAATGTAACAATGTTTTTAATCTTTTCATTGTATAAAATCATGAAACTTGACTTTAGCATAGAAAACTGTCCTAGTTAGCTCTCTGTTGCTGTGATAAAACACTCTGACTAAAATCAACTTGGGGAGGAAAGGGTTTATTTGATGTATGCATCCCAATCACAGTTCATCCTTGAGGGAAACCTTGGCAGGAACTCTGGGTGGAACCTGGAGGCAGGAGCTGAAGCAGAGACTACAAAGGAATGCTGCTTATTGGCTTGTTCCCTTGGCCTGTGCTCAGCTGCTTTCTTATGCAACCCAGGACTCCACCTACCCAGGGGTGATACCACCCCCAGTGGGCTGAGCCCTCCCACATCACTCAACAATCAAGAAAATATCTCACAGACTGGCCTACAGGTCAGTTTTATAGAGGAGATTCCCCAGTTGAGGCTCCCTTTTCCCAGATGTCAAGTTGACAGTTGAAGCTTGTTTAGCACAAAACCTTAAAGCTAAATAAATACTAGTAAAGCAGAGCATGTACATAGGTTTTAAATTGATCATTTGTTGTAAAGGAGAGGATACTCATATATAAGACAAAACAAGAAACGGGATTATCAGGCTGAATGGTTGAGATTTTAGGGTATATATTTTCTCTCTTCTTTATTATAATCAAGTCACGTTAAAATTAATGCTATAATTTTACTTCTAGAAGTAGTCCCATTTCATATCACTTACTTTCTGGTGTGGTACTTGGTTGTGCTCAGGAGGAAATGATCCTCTTCTAAGAACAATACCTAGAGCCCTAGGTCTCCTGTGGTTCTCCAATATGGAGGGGACATGGTGCAGTGCAGAGGACACCTAGCACTCGCTGGGGGAACCATGTATGCTGATTGCATAGATGTGGGACACTGAAGAGAGTAGAAGAGTTGGCTCTACTTATTTGTACATTTTTTTTGAGGCAGTAGAGTTTTTTCACATTTTATTTCAAGAGAACAGGCTTAATAACAATCAGGTGAGCCAGCAAGGTTGGTGAAACGATGGGAAGAGATTATAAAGTACCTGCTGGCTTCTGAGCTAAGCAGTTTTATGTCCATTATCTTCTAGAAGTTTCAGGTGGAGGCTTGAGTCTGTAACAGCTGACACCTGGAGCTTAGATTCTTGGCAGTGAGATGCAGCCTAGAGCAGAGATTCATCTTTTATTACCATTATCAAGTAGTTATGAATGATGTTAGTGTCTGATTTTTCTTAACAAAAAGCAAGAGTTAGAATTTTGTTGCAGCAAGATTTTGAGTTAACAAAAAGCAATCAGATGTTTTAATCCCCCATAATTGTGAAGAGAATTGGAGAGATGAGTTATTATTGAAAACCATATCCCATATCCACACCCTTTTCACATGCTGCAACTGAATTTATTTCTCCAGGTTCATCTACTAGGCAGCTGTTGTCAAAATGGGCATGGGTTTCCACTTTGTAAGTATCAGTGCTCTAAGAAATTTACTCTCTTCACTGAGTACTGAAAACAATCAACATTAACAGTGCATATGTATTTTAAATTAGACCCATGCAAGTTGTTAATGATGAATAGGTTTAAGAATTTGAGTGTCTGATTTACAACTGAGTTCAGATTACAGAATTTAGAAAATATAATCAAGAATGAAGGCTTATAAAAATAAGTTTCTAAAAGCAAAGCCAACAAAAGTGTTATAAATATAAGCCTGCATTCAGTTAGGTTATTAAATATAGAAATATTCAATATCTGATTATATTGTAAAGAACCAGTTTCTCCTCATTCATTATCTGTTCTCTAAGAATCAAGGGCACATGGATACACAATGTTCCCCTGTCCCTGCTGCTGTTTCCTTTCCAAAAATTCCCATGAGCCCCCAAATTGTTATAGGGGCTACATGATTGTAAGGAATGAAATGAAGTTTGCTTTAGTTTTGAAAAGACTATGTGACACTGCTTAGATACTTTGAATCTCACTCCTGTTGTGTGACTGGAGATCCACTGCAGGGTCCCAGGACCCAGGTGATTCCAGCTCTTGTGTGGTCAGGTTATCACCTTCAGTGAGCCTAGTTCAGGCCAGGCAAATATCTCTGATCCAGGACTCTGCTGCTATCATTTTTCAGTGTAGCATGCCTTTGGAAGTCATTAAACCTTCCTTTCAACGTATCTTCCACCTAGGAGAACATCGAGGCACAATGGTCTAAGAAGTATTTTCCCTAGAATTGCTAGTTGAGGCAACACAACCCCCAGTTCCCTTGCTTTACAAGCCAGGCTACACTGCCCTTACCAGGCTCTCTTACTTCCTGGACTCACCTCAGCCTGTTGCTCTATGTGCTGTTGTTGAGGATACTACCATGGATCCTGCTCACATTACATGGCTTATGAACAAGACACTCAGAGGAGGAAAAGAAACCTGGCCGTCATTTTTGAGCCAGCTATCTTTCTGCCCTGATGCAGAACTGTCATGAGCCCTGATGCTTGCTTACTAAGACTGCTTTGCATCTTCTTTTTCCTCATACCTAGAAAATCCTCAGACTGTGTGGTGGGCTGGGTGGATTCTTCCTCTCTCATCTATCTTTGCTGTGCACTGTGTTGGGACTGTAGATCTTGCTCAAGAGCAGAGAAAATTTCAATGAATAATCCATTAGGTTTAGGTTTGCATATTGATTTCTAAAAGACTACTCCACTCCTTTTAAATCCTGAGCCTGAGAATAAGTGATGCATTTAATGGAACACAAGCTTACTTGTACATGTTTTTAAATGAACCATTATGACATGAATTACCTTGACAACCTCATGGCACCAGGTCAGAATGTTAGTACCTTTTTGCAGGCTGTCATCAATTGTGTATACAGATTACAGGTTGAAGAAAGGTCATTTCTGCTCACTAATTCTGACAGATTACTGTCAGGAATGAGAGGTGCTTTTAGATGCTGGCTAGTTTGAGGAAACAAAATCCTTCTATGGCCTCATCTCTGAGGTGGGAGCTATTTGCATTAACATATTTATTTATTCATGAATTTTCCAAAGCATTGAGAGAGTGATTGAAATTTCCTTTCTCAAGAATGCATGAATTTAGCTTTATTAGTTGTTATCTGCACCTCGATTTCTAGTTGGAATAACTCAGACAGTTCCGATTTCTTGATCTCAAGACACAGGTCTTGGAGCTAATCTGCCAAAGGCAATTACCTTCCTTTGAAGGGCTTCTGGAAGAACCCAGTGAAGGTCAGGACACCAATTCTCACCACACCATCTCTGTTCAGATATCATCTCCAACTCCAGTGATGGAATTATATTTATAGCTTTTATAAATTAAGGCATTTGTGAAAAATTAATTTGGATGAGGAAGTCATTATCCAAGGGAACAACACTGAGGGGAAAATCATAACAGAAACAAAAAGCTGTCCTTTATTAGGGTCAGAATGGAAGTAGATGCTCAGATATAGGTGAGGGCTTATTTGGTTGTAGACAACCAAGAAATATTGCCCTGGGCAATCTCAGGGTGTTGAGCTCTGATGTGTAGTCCTTCCTGCTGATCCTTGGAGAGAGAACTAAATTCAGGTACCAAAAGCAAGATGCTGTTGTGGGCATCATCTCTGAGCAGATGAAGAGCCTCCTGCTTCCAGAGAGATCATCAAGTAAAACACACGGAACAACTCAGACAGAGCACAGTAGGGTTAAGAGGGCAGTTTCTCAGACAACCTTGAATGGATTGGAAGCATCAGACATAGCTGTTCATAAATAGATTAGTGACTATAGAGAAGAGACCCAGGGGTGACCCTGACTCCTTAATGCTGGAGACAAAAACTGCAGAATCACAGAATAGCTGATAGGAAAATTCTGAGTTCTGTTGGTTCCATTATAGCTTTTTATCCCTAATATGAGAAGCAGCCAGATTGCCTGATTTTTCTTCAAACTTTCTGGTGAATTGTTCTTCACGGTTCCTTATTTAGGGAGCGGTGCTATATTTTATTCATTTGTCCATGTGAGAGTAACTATAGAAGGGAGGGAAAGTCATTAAAGGAAGAATACTCTAATTTTACTCCTTGTGTTCTAAAAGTCTTTAGGAAAAAGAACGCTAGGGACTTCTGTTTTAGCAGTAGCCCTTGTGTCCCTGAGGCTGGCTGGACAATTTTTCTGACCAGAGGGTGGTTTTTCAAGTATTAGTAAGAACTTCTGTCCATAGATGATGCCTTAGAATATTCTGTGAGCTTCTGAGGCAAATGACAGATATGGCTGTCCCCTGTAGGATCTGCAGACATTCCTGAAAGGAAGGCCAGCAACTCAAATTTCTCTAACATATCATAGTTAAATTTTTGATTTTTTTTCTCACTTCCTCAGAACCCAGAGCCCAGGGTAAGATAAGTTCATCTCTGATCTATTGTGACCCTGAGGATTGTGCATATACTTTTCTTAACCATAAATGCCACAGGTTTATAGTCATTAGATGATGTGTTCAGAAGATACCTTTGTCATTGTGAAGCTGTGTTACCATTGAAACACAATGTCAGAGGAAGCATCAAAATGAAGGCATGCTCTATGTGTCATTAAAACGAAAGAACAATTTTGTTGCAGAATGTAGTTTCTGAGTAGAACGAAATCATAAGTATGAATTTAGTATCAACCACACCCTTTGAATTGAGTATAGCTGGCCTCATGTTCCAGGGCTAGAAATAAGGCCAAAGCATCAGCTCTAGACTCAGAGACATAGAGTCTAACATGGCTCCTTGACCTTTTTCTCTTTTTTTTGTTTTTTCTTAACCCTTGAAAGTAAATGTTTCTACAATAGAAATACAAGTAGGATTGTAGTATATACATGTTCATATCTTCCTTGTGTTCTCTAGTTTGGCATCAATATGCTGGTATTCTTATTGTTGTTTAGGTTACAGGAGCTCAGTTTGCACTTGTGTTCTGGAGCAAGAGACAGTTTTAAAGGGGAGGTAGTTCCTATTCCCCAGCAGCCCTCACAATCACTAGGTGCAGCAAGTAGGGACTGGAGATCCTTAGAGTGAAGAATGAGTGGGTATGAAGTATTGACAGAAGACCATGAGAACTGGAGAGCTCAGAGACAAGGCAGGCAGGTAGATGCTTCTGAAGTCCTCCAGGAAACAGTTGCTGAAGGTCTCACCCAGAGGAGGCAGATTAGGGATGAACACAGAGGGGACGTTTGAGAAGTGTTTTAAAGGAAGTTCTCTAGCATAGCCATGCCTGTTAATTTTTGTACTTTCTGTTCTCTTTTTGGTGTTAAGTGGCATTTTGGGGAGAGTTCCAGATAGATGCCTAGAGAATACAGGTAACCCCCTTCTAGTCACACAGTGTGTAGGTTATAACTCCTACCATGGTTACCACCAACATTTATTTACAACTCCAAGTTACTCATATTCAGCTGTCTCCTGTGTTCTCTTTAATCTCCACATTCCCTAGGAAGTCATGTGTCCCAGTTTGAACCATCAAACTTTATAAATAATTGTGATTCACTGGGCCACGATGTGATTAATTTTTGTTTTGGTTTGTTTTTGTTTGGCTTTTGAATCAACTCTTCTCCCCCTAGGAGTTACAGCAATGATAGAAAATAAATGAAACCTGTACTTATTACAACTACCCTACATAAATCATCTTGCCCTTGGTGAATAGGTAAGTGGCTATTTGTGAGGCTGCAAACTGAATATGCTCAGCACATACAGAAGCAGACACCAGTGAGTAAGAAATGAGGGTAATGTTTCAAAAAAGATAGTTCTAAGACATTTCAAGGCCCCCTGCCCAGTTGCTCCAAAATATTGTGTGCTTAGCACTTGTCTGGGTGTGGAGAAGAACAGCTTTGACAGTATAAGTTTGAATGTGAATATGTCAGTCTGTAGACTCTAGGAGACCCTCAGCTTATTCCTCGGGACCACGAAAAATGTGATAATCATCACAGAACTGAGCCAGAGCAGAGTTGGCAGCAATCAAAGGTAACAGTCTCTGAAGAAATTTGTTTCTATTAGGAGCTCCAAAGCTGACTATACAGTTAAGTCCCCCAAGAGGATAAACTCAAGGGCCAAAACTAAAATTTAAATCAGAATTTTTATGGTTGGTCCCTGGAAATTTGAATTTTAGAGAGATAGAGTTTTTAGCTGACTCTGGTGTTCAATCAAAGGATTCCAAGGACATGTTCCTTTTGCAGAATATCTTTTAGACCAATTTGCTTTGAGTTTCCAGTATTTTTTCTTTAGATAGAAAGGTTAAGGTGAGGTTTAACATCAAATAAATCAGGTTTATTAGGAGCCATTAAGCTGCATTGGCAAGTTAAGGGCTTTATATAAAACATTTTAGCATTTTAAGCTACTTTTTCTGTGGTAACACTTGTGACTACTTGTGTTCAAATGTGTCTCACCCTCACATCACATTGTTAGGAAAAGCCCAACTGTAACTAGTGTTTCCTGCTGCTATGAAAATATCTCAGAATGGAAACAGTAGGAGTGAAATTATTACAATAACTGAATCTCCTTAAGTTTATTTGAAATGAATAAAAATGTGATGTGTTTTCTGATTGTGATTTTATTAGTATTCAAGGGCTGCTATAACAAAGTTCTATGAATTGGCAACCTCAAACAATATAAATGCATTGCATCATAGTTCTGGAGGCTAGGAAGTCTGAAACAAGGTATCAACAGGATTGGTTCCAGCCCGCTCTTTTGGACATATACATGGTTCACCTCTTCCTTGGCCTTTCCACGTTGTTGCTTTTTAGACTTCTTTCTTTTTTAGAATTTCCTGTTTTTAGAAGAACACAATCATATTTCATTAGGGTAATCTCTAATGATCTCATTTTAACTTGATCGCCTGTAAAGACATTTCCAAACAGAGTTACATTCACTGGTATTGGTAGGACTTCAACTTCTTTGGAGTGGTTTCATTCAACCCATTAGAATGACTTTCCATTGTGGAATTAAAGGATGAAAAACTAGTGAGTTGGGTCATGGCCTCAATTTTGGTAAATTAATACAAATATAGACAAGTTTTTCTGGTATGAGCAGGAGAGACTGAAGATGCAGTAGGAACAGCCAGGGGCATTACAGACTCAGACTGAAAGGTCTTGAGCTGCCGACACAGTAATTGGTAATGAGTGATTGTGAGAAGTAGTTCTATAACTAGAAGGCCTATTATAATGCAGTTGCAAAGACACTAAATACCAGCTTAGCTTTCTTCATGGGATGGTGAGATATTGCTCCTTCAGGTATATATAGGATGGAGAAGATTATTTGAGATATTTTGGGGTCAGAGCTGTTTTGCATCTGCACTCCTGAGCATTTAATAATAAAGTAGCATTAAATTTTTATTAAATAACGTGATTACTCTTATCATGAAGATGTTAGTCGCGTTAGTAATTTATATAAACATTGGAAAATATTTATATTGCACAGTATAATTATACAGAACATATATTGTAGGCTGATGTATTGAAACTAATTCAGGAAATAGTCTTGAAAATGGGTGTGTTTGGAAATAGTTTGGAAATAAATAGTACTGTACTGGCCCCTGTCTGCTATTATGCGGGATTTGAGTACCCTGTCTCTTAATTCCATGGTCTATGTTGGTGTCTCAAAACTGGTCAAGTTGAGAGAATTTACACTCTGATAATTGGCAAATAATATAAATTCAAATGTTTATTTTTGTTGTTGTTTTGGAGAGTTGACTCTAACATCAGTAGAACACCACTGTAAATACACAACAGTTTGCAAACAAATCGATCTACTCTGATTTGGGGGTCATTCACAATACAAACTGTTTCTCCTGATGAACAGAAAGCTAATGCTTAGTGCCATATTTTAGAATAGTTTGTAAAGACTGAACTACAGAACAACTTAGAAAAAAGATGACAGGAGATTGCACTGCAATTTAGTAACATCTTCTAAAGCTGTGGAATAAATTGCTGAGGTAATTTTGGGTGGTGAAACATGTTTATTCAGAAGAATTAAAATTCAACTCCCTTTTTCCCTGACAGCAGGATGATCAATGGCAGGGCTGGAAGGTTCAGCATTTCCTTGGGAAACCCTGGAAATCATGCGTTCCAAAGCTGTCATCTGTTCACTTTTCAGGCTTTTAAAAGGAGGAGGGAGAGCAATAACTAACGAAGCAATTATTAATCCTACCAGCATACTTTACTGGTTATCTATCTGACTTCAGTGAAAAAAAAAATGAGCTCAGATCTTAGAACTGTCTCCTGTGTGGTAACTGCAGGGAACAGATTTGCATTTTCGTACCTGGAATCTCCAAAGGACTGAAGAGTCACAGAGCTGTCATTCTTTCTACATGAGGGGACTCCAGTGCTTCTCAGACTTCATTGTGTTTACAGATCCACTGGGGAAACTTGCTGAAGAATAGCTTCTGATTCAGTACATGATGGTGGTGGTGCTGGCAGGAAGGTCTTCTGACCACATTGAGTAGAAAAGACCTGAAGTCCCTCAGAAGAAGCTCATGTGGCGACAACCCATGCATCCTCTCTACAGCCCACCATCCTCTAGCTTTATAGAATAACAAGCATGAGGACTGGGCGTAGCTTCCCTTCTTCCATTCCCTGGCACTTCTTTTTAGGTTTCTTTAGTGGTTGTGATAAATTCCTCCTCTGACACTGTTTCTCAATATTTAAACCTGTTCTGTTCTTTTTATTTTCCCTCTTGCTCCTTTACTGGGATCTCTGTAATTCTGCAAAGCTTCCAGTAGAGGTCATTGCCTTGTTATAGAAACATTTTCCTCCTTTCTTTTGCCAAGAGATAGCTCAGTGGCTGGAATGACTTTGCACACTGTGTGTGGGAGTAAGAGCAAGGGGCGCGGTATGCCCAGTGGCACCGGTTTGCCTACAATAGCACCTCCATTCCAAAGTGGGTGGCCTTTTCCTTTCTTCTGAAGAGCTAATCCAGTGCTCAAATCGAGCAGGCTTTTCTCGGCACCTGGAGCTAATGAAGGCTAAACAGACTAAAGCACTGGGCTACCGAGATGTAGTAACATGTGCTGGTATGCTTGAGTATCCCCAAAAGTGCCGCAGACAGGGAGTCCTAACAGTGGAAGTTTATTTTCTCACAGTTCTGGAGCTAGAAGTTTGAGATTAAGGCATGAGCAGATTTGGTTCTTTCTCAGGTCAAGGGAAGTCTCTCCTCCAGGCCTCCTTGGCTTGAAGCTACTACTGTCTTTGTGCACTCACACTGCCTCCCCTCTGGACTGGGCCTCAACTTCTTCCTTTAAAAGACATCAGTCAATCTATTTGGGCCCATCCTAATAAACTCATTTATGTTTAATTATTTCTTTGAAGGTCTTATCTCCAAACACATTTATATTTGAGAGACTCAGAGCCTCCTACAAATGAATTTTCGAGGGGATGTAATTCAGTCCATAACATGTAATAAGCCAACTGTTCTAATAGATCAAGACCTCCCTGATGAATATGGTTACTGCTGTAATTTGGAAATCTTAAGTAAAAAAATGTACCTGTAAACTGAATTCAAATAAAACCGAGTTCAAATAAAAATCAACTTCTTTCACTTAAGCAATTGTTGGCTTCTTTTAAGAGCTATATACTATAGGCTGATCTTGGAAGAAGGTTATAGGGAAAAAGGGCTCTTTAGGAAGAGGCAAGATACAAAATTTGCAGCCTCTATTCCCGGACGATGAGTATTTTCCTTTAAATTTCTTCCCCACACTATCTCTTTCTATCACAATTCCTTTGTTCTTTCAGGTTTGTTGAGTTAGCATTTTTCTTGAAAAAAAATTTTTTTTGGGTCGCATGAACCGAAAGTTTCAGTTCTCTGAATTCATTAACCTATTCCAAAAACATAGCCCATAGCACACAACATATTTTTAAGACCCTGAGAATAGCAACTTTAATATGTTGTTCCTTCTCTCTGGTAACTTACTGCAATGGAATAGATATGTTGGTTAGGAATGTACGGCCTTACACTATTGAAGAACAGCTTGGAGAGAGGCTGAAAGGATGGCTTAATGGTTAAGAGCACTGGCTGCTTTTGCAGAAAACCTGGGTTCAGTTCCCAGCACCCACATGATGGCTAACAACTGTTTATAACTCTAGTTCTGGGGGATCTGACACACTCTTCTGCACAGACATGTTGCACTTACATACATGTAAGCATAACATTCACACATATAAAAATGAATGAATAAATAAATAAATAAATAGCCTGGGGAGTAACCTTCTGGGGAATCAGATGATGTTTGATTTCCTGTTCTTTGGTATTTATTCTTATGTCTTCTATGAACTAGTAAATTGTCATTTTGGTGTTTCTCTTAAAAGTGCATATTGTAGGTGATCAATGAATACTTTCAGAGAATGAGCAACACAAGATGTTGTGGAATGCATACTCTAGAATATGTGTTAAGGTGCTATTCTGTAAAATGGGACTCCATGTACAATCTGCCCATAGTCCAGCAGGGTTCACATAGCCCTATTCTGGAAGGCTCTCATGAGGCCAACAGAAAGATCTGTAACTGGCTGAACTCATGCCATAAACTTCAGAAATATACAGAATTGGCTATGTACTTATTTGTAGATGAAACGAGTAAGGTAGAGGTTTTAAGTGAAGTAAGACTCAGAAAAACAAATGATGTATGTTCTCCCTCATATGTGGCTCCTAGCACCAAATCCTTTTTAAATTCTAGGTCCTTTTAATAAGATGATGTTATACAGCAGTCCTTTCTGCATGAAATAACTACCACCATCACAATTCCACCTGAGCCTGATTGCTAAGCGTAGTCACAACTGGGCTTATTCATAGTGCTCATTCATTAAAGGAGAGCCAAGCAGGGTCACTGGACCCTCACCTGAGTATCCAGCCACTCTTCCCAGCCAAGTAGTCCAGCCTTGGAGGACAAAAGAAAAATGAAGAATAGCCTAATAGAGGGATGCTTTTGGAAGCCCTTGTCAAGAAACTCCAGTGGACTCTCATATGAACATTTGAAAATGGCCCTGTTCTGACGTTTTTCTAGTTCCCTGTCTAGAACTTGTAATGTTGATTACTCTTGCCTTTACTTCTCCTTTACATCTCCCATTCATGATTCAAGGACCTTCTTCTCCTCTTAGAGACAAAAGTCATGCAATATGGGAGTCTTTTAGGTAGACCCACTGAAGGGGTACTCCAATTCCCTCACCCTGTGTCCCTGTTCAACATGGAAGAAACCAGAGTGGTCTGCATCCCTATACCCTACTGGCAATTTGGGTAACCCCTTCAGAGGATGGCATGATAAGAATAGGAGGTAGGAATTGACTAGGCAGTTAGGGTAAAAAGACACCAAAGAAAAGTAGCCAGTTTCTTGGCTAAAAATCAAAGTGTATATCTAATCCTTAAAAGATTTTAGGGTTACCTCTTCAGAGGGGGGAATGTTGGAGGGGAGGGAGTGGGCATGGATTTGATCAAAACACCTTATATACATGTATGAAATTCTCAATAAAGATTTTGTAAAAGTTAAAAAATAAATAGCTGCTATGTGGGTACTGGGAATCAAACCCAAGTCCTCTGCAAGAGCAGTCAGTGCTCTTAACTGCTGAGCAATCTCTCCAGCCCAACTCCAGCTCCAGGGGAATATGAAGCCCTTTTCTGACCTCCGTGGCATTGCACGACATGGGTGCACTCACTTAAATGCAGGCAATACACGCATACATATAAAATTAAAAATAAATAAATAATTAGCCTTTTACTTCCTTCTTTCTAAGAAAATGATCAGTGTAGACCTTAGCCAAATCTGATTGAGAGAATACCTGTTTTGATTTACTTTCAGATATTTTTTTTTTTTAGTTACCCCACCTCTGATTTTTCTTCCAGTTCTCCTTGTCTGCTTCATTCTACCTGTTTTTGATGTTAGAGTGTTCATTTACAGTGGAGTCCCTTTTAATTATGAGTTTCTAAATTTCTCTGGGCCAATTTTAAATGCAAAACTTTCATTAGTTTGTGCCAGAAGCTTTCCTAATACATCTAGGAACTTTGTTTTGCTTTTTAATCTGATTGTAGGATCTTGCAATATTATGTTTTGTCGTGAGTATATAGATAGCTACATCAAAACATTCTGTTTGCTTTAGAGAAAGAATATTTCAATTTGATCCAAAATAAATATGACTCTTAAGCAGGAATAGTGTAAGATTCCAACTGATTTTACCTGAGGCAATTATAATCTACAAGGCCTTTGTTCTATG
>NW_008331125.1:2534346-2554519 GCF_000622305.1 Nannospalax galili | reverse complement strand
TTTTTTTTAGAGTAGATGTCATATCTTGAATGAAGAATGATGAAAGAGAGAGTTAGGGACTCTTTCCATTGGAGTGCCTCTGCTTGACTTCATGGCTTATTTTCCCTTAACAGACTCCTCCTGAAATTAATGGTTTACTTGCCTGTTGGTTCTTTTCATTTGAATAGTCTCTACTTTGAGGTGCTATGATGGAATGAATGCTGCATCCCACTTTCATGGCCACATGGAAGTTCCCAATATAAAATGTTATGAGCAGCCGTTGAAAGCTGCATCTCTAGGATATCAAACTCAAATACAGAAAGAACCAAACAGAATTGTCGAATTTTTCCCAGGTGTTTTATTTCTTATGAAATATTTAGTATTGTGTTTAATAGTTGTACAAACTGACTGTCTCATAGATTGCTTAGATCTGAATCAGTTAAGAGTTTGGAAAACTAGTTGAGGCATTTTAGTCATCAGAACAAGGATACAGTCTTTGTGGATTCTCTTTCTGAATGGTGTGTGCTGGGCCCATTGTGCCCCAGCAGTTATTGTTATTATTGCCATTTACACAAGTTAAAGGTTTGGATGAAAATGGGTACTCTGTGTAGGAGCTGCTCATGAGGTTTATTTGCAGTTTAACACAAGCTGCATCTCTATCTTCAGGGGGAATACGTTGTCTGTTTCCTTGAATCTCTTTTATAAGAGATGACAGTGTATATTAATGAAGGGCAAGAATAAATCATTAGGTTTAAGTGTTAATGATCATCTAATAATAAGATGTGATAAGATTATATTAGAATTGCAGAACTGAGCTATTTATTAAGAATGGCATGCTATCAAATTATAAGCCTCAGAGGACACAGGGGTAATTATAGTCATCTAGAAATGCAGGAAGTTAAAATCTTTTTGAAAGTCTATTTTATTATTTTGCTGTAAGTTGTGACCAAATAAGGTTAACTCAGAAAATATCTGCCATGTGAAAAAAATATTAGCGTTTAAATGAGGCTCCTATCCTCTAATACTTCCTAATAATTTTTAGAGAAATTTCACGTTTGATGTCTTTGTTATGCATAAAAATGCTAAAGTATGATTGATAATATAGAATTAATATACTTTTAAATTGATAAATTCTTTGACATAGATTATTAGCTGCAATTATATTATGTTCTCTAATAGCTCATTGCAAAATGTTGTGAAATTCGTTACTAAAAAAGTTATATATTTGGTCTGCGATGACTTGAAAGAAAGAGCAAGGTGATCAGTAAGCTGAATAAGGGAATTCAAAAGTGGGAGTTCAAATCCTACCTAACCTTTTAATTGATTACCTAGAGATGTTCCTTTACCAATGGAACAGCCACTTCAGTTGTTAAGTAACTTCTGAATGTTCTTTGTGCTTTTCTAAATGACTTTGACCTAATTCATTGTTTGTTTTCCAACACCTCCAATCCTGCTCAATCTCCCATTGTTCCAGTGTTTTCAGTTTTTCTTTCTTGGCCCCTTTATTAGAGTGTCTCCCTCCTTCCTTAAAAAATTCTTGAGGGATGTTCAACCCTAATTAGTCTACTTTATTTGTAATCTCTCAACTCACTGCATCTTGGCACCAGTTCTCACCATGGAACCAAAATCATTCTTAATTACCTCATGCAGCAGTCATTTGTTTTCCTGTCAATGTATTTGTAAATATGTGAATGTGATGCAGTGAATCTCTGTTTTTGATGAAACACTCTTGGTTTCTATTCAGCAACAACTATCACTAGGCACATGTTGCTGCTCACTTAGATTGTAGGCTGACACTTCCCCAGGGTTAGTCACGATTCTGGGACCATAAGAGAAATACCTAAACTACTTTTAGTTACCTAAGTGTTTATGTGTGCCTACCTAATTTGCAATTATGTTACTAGACTTTTTCAACAACTTTGGCAACTCCTGTCCTAAATTGTATAGCTATTCTGAGTGTATATGATCACCAAACACTACAGAGGATCGTAAAGTGACAGTTTTGGTTCCTTCTTGGGTAAAATATCATATTATTTAAATTAAAGATAGCAAGACACCTGAATGTTAGTCTTAAAAACAAAGTACTGTCCCAAACCTAGAGCCCTGATTGTCGGAGCAGGATGTCAATTCTAAAGACTCTGCCAAACACTGTATGTGTTACTCAGGATGTAAGGAATGTAATTTATATATCAATGATCTTTTCTCCCTTATGAGAGTTTAATTGCTATGATTATTATACTCTGAGAAAACACAGGCATTATATTTAAGTATGCTGACAGGGGACAGTAAGCACAGGATGATATTTTTGCAGGGTGGCAAGACCTACAGACCTATTTTATGATATTTTTAGAAAAAAGTGTACTGAAAGTACTCTTGAGAGAGTCTTTTGGGATTCTAACAATGTGTCTCATTGTTTAAATATGACATAAATATGATATAAATATGTTTAAACATGTCACATCATTTAATATGAGTTCCTAGAATCTTGAGTCTAGATGTAAACTTAGAAATGAATGCCAAGTTTTTGAAGATACAGGTTCTTTGGAGTGACCTGTGCCACAAAAGCCTAAAAAGTAGAGGAGAAGAACATAGAAGAATGTTCATCCCGATTGTGTAGTCTTCAGAGGGTGTATAAGGACATCTATACTTCTGTGGGATGTAATGGGATGATGTCTCTTAAGTGGGAACATCTCTGGCCTGCTGATGGGACTGAAAGCCCAGGAAGACCTGGAACACCAATAAGGAGAAAAAGGAAGGATTCAGAGGGAAGAATGCATGAAGAGACTGCAATGACTGTCTCAGAAAAGTGATTTCAGTGTGGGTAACTCTAGTTAGGACAAAAAGTAGGAATAGAGTGAAATTCGAAATAAATGGCACCAAATGTTAACACAGCAGGCTAAGGTACTGAAATAAGGCTTCCTAAGTGAAAGTGACAGAAAAGTGACAGAATTTGGCCAAGATATCACTAAAGAGTCTCCCAACTAATAGAAAAAAAAAGAGTTTCATCACATCACAACTCTGGAAAAATAATGGGTAACTGTTTAATCCATGAAATATTGAGACTCATCAAGGAACATGGTTTAAGCATTGTGATTCTTTTTAAAACTCCACAAATGCCTATTATTGACAATAATACTGTCTGCATAGCATACTTTTCCCTAATCAAATGAATTTTATCTTAATTTTAGGCGATTTTGGACTTAGATTTTTAGGTAGTCTATAGGACTATGGAATTCCAAAACATTTAAGAATGATGAATAGGAGCTGGAGAGATGACTCAGTAATTATGAGCACTGGCTCCTCTTGCAGAGGACCTGGGCTGGGTTCCTAGCACCTACATGGTGGTTAACAACCATCCATAACTCTAGTTCCAGGAAATTTGACACCTTCTTCTGACCTCCAATGACATTGCATGACACGGGTACACTTACATACATGCAGGCAATATACTCACATACATAAAATAAAAATAATATATAAAATATTTAAAAAGAATGATGAATAAATGGAAACCTCAGCTCTTGAGAAAACCAAATTTGTATTGCCCTGGCCTCCCCAGCACTGTGGAAATCGCAGACAGCCAACATTTACATAAATCTGCATAGAGATGCCTGGGGCCTTGAGGAATAAAATATTTAATTTACCTTCATTTTCAGAGCATCTGTCACCTCTGCCACCTTGCTGCTCTGAAGGAAGGAAGGGAATAGCAGTTTAAATTACAGGCACCTGCTATTTGCACCATCAAATGCTGGTCTCTACCCATTGATCATTTCTCTGAAGTGGAACTTAAATGAACAGACCTCCCCTTTTGGATGCTCTTATAAATTGGTGCCCTTATGTGGTTACTGATTGTGACACCCTTGTTTTCAATGAACTTCTCAGGTATAAAAGCCATTCATTATCTGTTCATATCTGGAGTGGTAAGACTTAGAGTGGAAATCTTTTGAAATTTGATTGTTCTCGTCCTGTCAGCTGAATTCCACCCCTCTTTTTTTTTTTTTTTTTTTTTTTTTTTTTTCATAAGCCAAAGCGAAAAAATACAATTGATCTGTGCCTGGCTTGGTAAGATCTCCCACAATTTTATATTGTATCTATTCACATGATTTAGAAGAGGAGGCTGGGGATTATTGCATATTGTATGAGATTTTAGATTTAGAGTTGATATTTGCATGGGTTAGGACTTCTGTAGATGTTGAGATGAAGTGAATGTATTTTGCATTTGGGAAAGACATGAATTTGGAGAGGAAAAGTATACTTTATTATGGATTGAACTATATATCCTTTAAAAAGACATGTTGAAGTCCAAACATGTGCTACTTTTGAATATAACCTTATCTGGAAAAAGTCTTCATAAATGTAATCAGTATAAAATCATGCTGGACTATACAATGACTAGTATTTTTATAAAGAGAGACAGATTTGATGATATACAGGGAGACACAGGTAAGAAGTCCTTGTGAAGACAGAAGTATAGCTTGGAGAGTAAGCCAACTATTACTGAAAACTATCAGATACTAGAAGGAAAAGGAGATACTGTCTTCTTGAGTTGTCAAGTTCAGACTGGTCTTTGCTTTTTGATTTTAGAATTCTAGCACCTAGAATTTTTATAAAATAAAATTTTGTTGTTTCTAGCCACCTGGCCTAGGCTAATTTGTTATGGCAGTCCTATCAAACTAACATAGTGGCAAATAAGCTTGAACATTCACATGCAAGTTCATGTATAAGCATACACTTTCATGTATAAGCATAAATTTTCATGTCTCTTAGGTAAATATCTATCACCTAATGACTTAGGAATTAGACCAGTGACTTCCTGGAAATTTTCATGGGGTTTGGGGGCAGAGAAAAAGAAAGAATTATAAAGAGACATGAGGAAACCTTCATAGTGATGGTTTTTAATTTTTTTTTTGTTGAAATTTTATGTATTTCATACAGAACATCTTATTCATACCCCCTTTATACCCCCTTTCCCATTGACCCCGTCCCATAGTCCCCACACTGGAATTCATACATTTTTGTCATTTGTATTAAGGCCTATCAAGTCAAGATACTGTATCCAGATATCCCCAAGTACAAGTTCATCCACTGGGGTCTAGTTAGCCTACCCAGAGTCACTTCCTTAAAGATCAGCTTTTCCTCATCCAGCAGTAATCAGATGCCAATAGTTCTTCAGCTAAAATTAGAGCCTTCTGCCATTTTCCCCAGTTCCATGCTGGTTTTTGTCTACTTGAGTTTGCATGAGTCTTGTGCATGCTGACACCATTGGTGTAGGTTCACATAAGGAGGGTCTCAGGAGCTGGTAGAACTCTATTTGCCTATGGTCATGCACCTCCTTCCCAGCTCTTACAATCTTTCTGCCCCCTCTTCCACAATGGTCCTTGAGCCCTAGGTGGGTGCAGTTTAATATAGGAGTCCTGTCCAAAGACCTACACTCTGTAGACTCTTATTCTCTACATTTTGGTCATTTGTGACCTTTTGTGTTCCTGGCCCTCTGTTGCATGAGGGAGGTACATTGGTAAGAATTGAAAGATGCGTTATTGTTCTCTTCATCCTTTGTTCTAAGTTTCATGAGTCTTAGGTGTATAGATTTCAGTGCAGATGTACCACTTAGGCTTGGGACATTTACAAAAAATCTCTGCATGTGCCAGTTGTGGAACTTCATAATAAACTCTGCTTGTTGAAAAAGAAGCTTCTTTGATGGGTGGTGGTTGGGATACCTATCGTAAATTTAAGGATCCATATTTTGCACATAGCAAGAAATTACATTTGTCTAGGGATATGACAACCTTGGAGTTTTCTCTAAGATCTATGACCTCTCCAGCTGTGTATTTGACTAGGTTTATGGTAGTACCATACATGAGTTTCCTCCCATTAAGTGGGCTTAAAGTTCAATTCGGTAGCTGTTGATTACTCTCAAGATAAAAGTGCCACTACTGTACCAATTTCATTTGCTATTCAAGTCACTGATGTGGTTTTTAGACCTTGAAGGTGGGGTTGGACCATCAATTAATGTTCTCCCTTAGCAGCTTGCATAGTGCTCTCCAAAGCCATGAGAGCTAGCCTTCAGGGGAGGTGGCTTCTAGGTCAGTTCCAGCTCCATTGCTTCAAACCCAGTGTCTGATGTATGCCCTGTTTCCAGCAATAGGGTCTTACCTTCAGGTTCTGGGAGGCAACCAAGAGCTGTGGCAATAGTCTGTGTGATTTTGGTTGTCCCATAGACTACCCTGGCCAGCAACTAAAAGGAAAGTATCTCATGTCTGGCACTGTTTCTTGTTATGTAGCCTTTAGCCATACACAATGACTCATGTATGAGTTTTTGGATTAATACGATTCCCTCTTTTTTATATTAGCTAAGCCTTTTTTAAAAATCTCTCCCCCTCCCCCTGTCTAACACTCCCTCCATGCCTTCCCCATTTAAAGTATCCCCATTTTCCCCATTTCTCCCTTGATAATTCCTTTCCCTTGATAAAACCTCTTTTGAGCTCCTTAATCTCCTTTATCCCCATAGTTCCTTGTATAACCTCCCCTTCCCCTCCCACTTACCTATGCCCATTTTGTAGATTTCTCCCTTAGTAACACCTGTCTCCTACTGTTCTTCTATCTCTGGTTCCTTCTTTCCCTTTACTTCCCTGGTTGCTTTCCTTTTTCCTTGTTCCTGCAGTTACATCAGAATATATACTCACATATAAGGATTTGGTGCTAGGATTCATAAATGAGGGAGAATATACATCGTTTGTTTTTCTGAGTCTGTGTTACTTCACTTAGTATAACAGTTTCTAGTTCCATCCATTTACCTGGAAATTTCATTATTTAATCTTTCTTTACTGCTGTAAAGAACACCATTGTGTAAATGTATCACATTTTTGTTATCCACTCTTCAGTTGAGGGACATTTAGGTTGCTTCCATTTCTTAGGTATTGTGAAAAGAGCAGCAACAAACAGAAAGAAACTAAACAAAGGTATAATTGTGAAAACACAAAATTAGTTCAAGACTCCAAATAAAAATAAAATGATGGCAATCAATACACATCTTTCAATAATAACTTTAAATATTAATGGGCTGAACTCCCCAGTCAAAAGACACAGACTAGTTGAATGGATTAAGAAACAAAATTCATCCTTTTGTTATCTGTGTGAAACTCATCTCACCTTTAAGGACATGCACTACCTTAAGGTGAAAAGACAGAAAAGAATATTCAAAATGAATGACACTAAGAAACAAACAGGGGCTGCAATTCTAATAGCTGACAAAATAGACTTCAAACTAAAACTAATCAGAAGAGATAACTTCATTCTGATCAAAGGAACAATTAACCAAGGAGATATTTACAATCATGAACATATATGCACCAAACTCTGGTGCACCCAATTTCATAAAAAACAGTAGAGTGTTATAGGACTTTAAGATAAAGATTAACCCCAACTAAGTAGGAGCCCTCAGTACCCCACTGTCTCCATTAGACAGGTCAACCAGACAAAGAATAAACAGAGAGACATATGAATTAAACGATATCATACATCAAATGGACCTAACAGACATCTACTGAATATTACACCAAAGTACCAAAGAATACACCTTCTATTCAGCACTGCATTGGATTTTCTCTAAAACTGATCACATACTGGGACACAAAAACCCACAACAAATAGAAAAAAACAAATAATTCCATGCATTCTATCAGACCACAACTCAATAAAGCTTATAATAAACACTGAAAGAAGCCCTAGTATCTACATGAACTCATTGAGTGATGAATGGGTCAAAGAAGAGATTAAGAAAGACACAAAACTATTCCTGGAACTAAACAAAGAGGATAATACAACACAACTAAACCTCTAGGACACTTTAAAAGCAGCCCTAAAAGGGAAATGTATAGCTCTAAGTATCTACATTAAAAAATCAGAAAGAGCACAAATGAATGACTTAACATTGCAACTCAAGACACTGGAAAGGCAAGAACAAATTAAACCCAAACCCAGCAGAAGAGAAGAAATAACAAAAATCAGAGCAGAAATTAATTAACTAGAAACAAAGAAAACAATACAAAGAATCAGTGAATATAAGAGCTGGTTCTTTGCAAAGTTAACCAAAAGAAAGAAAGAAAGAGCAGCTCCAAATCAACAAATCAGAGGTGAAAGGGGAAACATCACAACAGACTCCAAAAAAATCCAGAACATTATAAAGGAATACTTTAATAACCAATACTCTATTAAATTTAAAAGCTTAAAAGAAATGGATGGATATCTAAAATCATGAAAACCACCAAAGCTAAACCAAGAGGGGATAAACAGCTTAAACGGACCCATAATATATAAAGAAATTAAAACAGTAATACAAAACCTCCCAACTAAAAAGAGCCCAGGCCCACATGGGTTTAAAGCAGATTTCTACTAGAGAGCTAAAGAAGATCTACAACCATTACTACTTAAATTATTCAAAAAGATAGAAACAGAAGGAGAAGCCAAAAATTCCTTCTATGAAATCAACATCATTCTAATACCAAAACCAGGTAAAAACACAACCAAAAAAGAAAACTGTAGACCCATATCCTTAATAAACATAGATGCAAAAATTCTTAACAAAATACCTACAAACCACATACAGACATACATGAAAATGATCATCCACCATGATCAAGTCAGCTTTGTTCCTGAGATGCAGGGATGGTTCAGCATACTCAGGTCAATAAACATCATCAATAAACGGACTCAAAGGAAAAAAGAACACATATTATCTCAATAGATGCAGAAAAGGCTTTTGACAAAATTTAGCATACATTCAAAATTAATTCCTAAAGGGAATTGAATCAGAGGGAACATACTTTAACACAATTAAAGTTATATACAACAAATCCACAGCCAACATCATTCTAAATGGGAAAAACTGGAAGCATTCTCATTAAAATCAAGAATCAGACAAGGCTGTCCACTATCTTCATTCCTTTTTAAATAGTGTTTGAAAGTCTTTCTAGAGGAATAAAGCAAGGGAAGGAAATTAAAGGAGTATTCATTGGAAAAGAAGAGGTCAAATTATCTTTTTTTGAAGCTATGATGCTATATCTAAGAGATCCCAAAAGTTCCACCTGAAAACTCCTAGAACTAATGAACATTTTCAGTAGTGTTACAGGTACAAAATTAGTCTACAAAAATCAGTAGCCTTTCTATATGCCAATAACAAGCAATCAGAGAACGAGTACAGGGAACCCCTCCCATTCACGATAGCCTCAAAAAAAAAAAAAAAAAAAAAAAAAAACCCTCAGAATAATCCTGAACAAAAACTTCAAAGGTCTCTACAATGAAAAATTTAAATCTTTAAAGAAAGAGAGTGAGGAAGACACCAGAAGATGGAAGGACTTTCCATGCTCATGGATTGAACGAAATAATATTGTGAAAATGATCATCCTACCAATAGCAATATATTAATTCAATGCAATGCCAATCAAAATCCCCATGACATACTTCACAGAATTAGGAAAAAAAACATACTAATAATTTATATGGATGCACAAAAGATCCCAGATAGCCAAAGCAACCCTGAGCACAAAGAGCAATACTGGTGGTGGTGGGGATTACTATACCAGATTTCAAACTATATTACAGAACTATAGTCTTAAAAAACAGCATGGTACTGACACAAAAATGTACACATAGATCAATGGAACATAAATGCATGAGTACTCAACATGAGTAAATGCAATTTTAGCCACCTGATATTTGACAAAGATTCCAAGAACACATAGTGGAGGAAAGGCTGATCTTCCACAAATGTTGGCAAAACTGGATCTTCACCTGTAGAAGAATGAAACTAGATCCATATTTTTCACCTTGCACAAAAGTCAACTCCAAACAGATCAAAGACCTCAATGTGAAATTTGAAACTCTGAAACTTTTAGAAGAAAACATTGGCAGTAGTCTACAAGATATAGGTGTAGGAAAGGACTTTCTAAATTTGACACCAGTTGCTCAGGAATTAAAGCCAAGAATCAACCAGTGGGACCTCATTAAACTTAGAAGATTCTGTACAGCAAAAGAAACAACCAAGAAAGTGAAGAGCAAACTCACAGAGTGGGAGAAGATCTTCACCAGTGACACATCTGACAGAGGTTTAATATCCACAATATATAAAGAACTCAAAAAATAAAGAATCAAGAAAACGTATAACCCAATTAAGACATGAACTAAAGATCTGACCAGATAGTTCTCAAAAAGAAATAAAGATGAGTAAGAAATGTTTTAAAGTGTTCAATATCATTAGCAATTAGAGAAATGCAAATTAAAACCACCTTAAGATTTCATCTTACCACAGTCAGATGGCTAAGTTCAAGAGAAAAAGTGATACCAAATGCAGTCGAGGATGTGGAGAATGCGGAATGCTCATTCACTGCTGGTGAGATTGCAAACTTGTGCAACCCCTTGTTGTATACCGGAGTTCGAAAGATCACCAACACCACTCAAGTAAAAGCAGCAAGGTAAATTTTATTATTTTGACAAGCCGGGCTGTCTATCTCGGGAGTAGAAGCACCCCTGAACATCAATTGATCAGAGTTTTTATAGGGTTACAAAAAGCATTGTATGAGCAAAATATCTGTGCACCAATCAGGTTTGTACAACATAGCAGGATTCTAATTTTAGTAATCAAAAACTAATTATTATACAGACAAGTGATGTAGTCACATAATTTGGCATTCAACTTTGTAACCTTAAAATTAGCCAACTGTCCTAGCCATAACAAGTATAATAAGAAAGCCAAAGTCAACAACTTGCAGGTGTTCATACAATAACAGGATAATGAGGGTGGTCTTATGTTTTGTGTCAAGGTGACCTAAAATAGCAAGTGAGTTACATAAGTGAAAACAAGCAGTTAGCCAGATGTAAAATATCTGGAATTGACACATTTTCCATGGGTTTGTGGTTAGGACATTTTCTCAAGGCCCAAGGTTGCCCCCTTTCCTTTGGGTATGGCACAAAGTTACTGTTAAAATAGCTCTGAACAAAATGGAGTAACTTAGGTTAGTTTGCTGAGCCAGTTCATTCCCCACTCCTGTTGTGAGTAAGGTTAATTCTTTGACCTATTAGGTTAGGCTTTCTTCTTATACTGGTATTAAATGTTCATACTGGGTTCTTAATATCATTAGTTTCACTCCCTGGAGTCTCTGGTTGATACATTTTACAAGGGCATTCAGGAGACAAGGCCCAAGAGTGAAAATTAGAGGAATAAAAAGCAAGGGCCTAGCAAAAGCACTTAATAATGTGGTCAGCCGGGGTGACCAGAAAAATAAGGGCTCATACCAGTTCTGGTGATTACTAAGTTCCCTCTCTCAAGTATTAATTCATTGCTGGACAAACCTAATACTATCTCTGATAACTCCAGTATGGTTAGCATAGAAGCAACATTTTTCACCCAATGCCATGCATAATCCTCCCTGTTGCATAAAAACAAGAATGAGCCCTCAATGGTTTTGTAACACTACTTCAGCTAATGAATCGAGTGAATAAGTTAAATTTTTAGTTTGATGTTCCATATCTTTTAAATCTAGATTTATTTGTCAAGTGAGAGCTTTGAAATTTATTTCTCCTTTAATAAGGGCAGCAGTCCCTACTCCTGTGGCTCCCACTATACCTGATAATATTAATACAGGTGCCAGGATAGCTGCCATAATTCCCCTAGAAAACAGGGCACCATTAGGAGGCATCAAATGCTCCCAACCTTCTGTCCCTGAACAATAATACACCTGGGGAATAAGATAGACCAAAATACAGAATTCACCAGTAACAGTTAAATACCTTTTACTTATATAGGGAGTTAACCTGGTGGTACAAGCAAACCAAGTTCTTTCTGGTGGAACTAAATAATACAGTCCTTCTGGAGGTGAAGTGAGGGCATAAGATTGATTACACATCTCGTTATAGGGTGACAAAGATAAGTCATAGGTATGACCATAAAAACAGATTCCTTTACCTGAAAAACTACCAAGAATAAGCATAGGTTTAGAACCCCAAGGACAAAGGTTTTTTTCTAAGTACTTCATTACAAGTCAGATTTTGAATATAGGAGGAATCTACTCCCATGGACCTAATAGCTCCTATCCCTACATAGTAGGGGGGCTTGGGGTCCAAGCAGAGCCAGCAGTCTCTAGTGAGACTTGGTACAGTAGCATTGAAAAACTCCTAAGTATAGCACAAATACTTATATAATTCAGGGGAGTCCCATCAAGAAACACTATGGGAACTAACATACTTAGTAGGGGGTGGCTTTGGTATAGTAAGAAGGGGCTTTGGTAAGGGAGGACTGAGGACTTTGTTAGTACCTATAGATACTGGAAGGCTTAGAGGAATCTCACTTTTGAATAGCAAATTCTGATCCAAGATCCTTTCCTGAAGCATACATTCGCATTCCCCATGTTTTCCCTGCCAGCCAACTTTTATCATGTCCATTTAACACCTTTAAGACTAAGGGGTTAAGTTTTCCCACTGTTATACCAGGAGTACCATGCTGGAAGGAAATCCATTTATCCTTAGATCCAATCCATGGTGCAAATGTTTCACAACCCAAGTCCCACAATGCCACTCATTTTCACAATTACATTCTGGACTCCCATCTGCTGGACACCCATAGACCTGTAAGGCTATAAATACCTTTCATGACTAGGAGTTCCACATCCCCAGAGTCGAAGAGATGGAACATGGATAGTTAACTTTTATTCTTAAAGAAAACAAATCCCACAGGTCAAACAAAAAGCTAGGGGAGTGGCTAGTGGTAGTGTTAGTTACTAAGATCTTACCATCTGAAGTTCTTTTTATTACCCAATTATCAGAAGATGGCTCATGAGGGTTATGGTCATTGTACCCTGTAACATTTTTTATTGCCCAAAAGAAAATCATGAGAATTAAGATTCTTTAATCAGTTTCACTTTGAGATGATCACCTGTTTTCTTTATTTTCCATGTCCGAGGAATGTGGTCTGGATGAGCTTTCTTAACTTGGGAACAGTGAATCCAAGTGGGCACGTCTGGCAGAAATAATTGATCACAGCTTTCTACAGTCATTACAGGCTCTACAAAGCACCTTAAACTAAGTACAAGGACTAGTATGGGAGATTCATGAGTCTAATCACTACCCACTGAGCACTGAACAGACAGATCTGGAGCCTGGTGATTGGATTTGGGTCTGCAGACATCAAACGCCTAACCTCAAACCCAAGTGGGCTGGACAGTACCCAGTCATTTTGCTGACCAACTGCTGGGGATTGAGGGGAAAAACCAAGGTCACATCATGCCTCCTTAATAGCCAAAGCAGTCTCTTTTCCTTTAGAGTTTGGGCATTCGCCCTTCCAGTGGCCTTCCTCTTTGCAGTATGTGCACTGATTCCGTCTAAGTCTGGGTTTGTCAGACCCATCCTTTTGTGATTTACGAGGGTCCCACCTGTTCCTCTGAGGCTACCTAACGTCTCTCCCTAATGAAACTACTAACACCTTCCCTATCTCTTTTCCTTGCTCTTGAGTGAGGGGGTCTCAGTTAATATAGACTCTCTGGGCTATCTCCATTAACTCAGATGTTAATTTTCCTTCTAAACCTTCAAGTTTCTGCAACTTTTTCCTAATATCTGGAGCTGATTGAGAAATGAAGGCAATATTTAAGGTTCTTCAAGTCTCAGGCACCTCAGGATCAATAGGAGTATAGAGGCGGTAGGCTTGATAAAGCCTCTCAAGGAAAGCAGCCGGAGGCTCACCTGACTCCTGTATCATTTGACTGGCCTTGGATAGGTTTGCAGGCTTCTGGGCTGCCACTCTCAGTCCCTGTAACAGAGTCTGACCGTACCTGGAAAGGTGATCCCACCCGTCGGGGGTGTTGGGGTTCCAGTGTGGTTGAGTTGATGGAAAGACCTCTTCGACAACTGCCTGGTCCTGTGATGGGAGGCTGGATAGAATGGGCAGCCTCCCACAAGATTCTGGTTCGCTCTTCAGAAGTGAAGAGCACCTGCAAAAGCAGATGAAAGTCGTCCCAGGTGGGATAATGAGTTATAAAAATAGAACTAAGTAAGTCAGTAAGTTTGGAGGGATCCTCTGAAAAGGGAGGATTCTAAGACTTCCAATTATAAAGATCTGTAGTGGAGAAAGGTGCATAAACAAACATAGATTGGCCTCCTTCACCATCCTGTCCACGTGCTGGGATGACCTCTCATAGGGGCAAGAAGACTGCAAGAGTTGAAGAGGTGGAAGCTCCAGCGTGAGGATGAGAGTCTCTGGATTTGGTCCCAAACCCATCTAAAGGGGAACTATCCTCATCATTATCATCAGCAGCTGCCACCTGTGGTGGGGGGTTGTAGGACCTGAGGAATATAAGGTGGGGAGTCTAGGGGATCCTCAGTCTCCTGAAGAATAGGATACAGCTTCTCATGCTTAGAAACAGGGAGGAGAGCTGGGGGTGCTGAAGGACGAGGTGGAGGAGTCTTTGAGGAACCTGTAGACATTGTTTAAGCCATTGTCGGGGGTGGGGTGGGGTGGGGGTGGGGGTGTGTCATTAAGTATATCAACCCAAGTGACTATGTACAGGATTTGATCAGGATGAAGCTGGGTACAAACCCTGTGAACAGAAATTGCAGTAGTTAAATAATAGGTTCCTTCAAGGGGCCAATCAATCTCATTAAAGGTAAGCCACTCTAGCTCACATAGGGTCTGAAGCTTGGGGGCTTTGACTCGAAAGTCATAACTTCCTGCTCTTTTCCTGAAATCAGAGAAATTAGTCAACGTACATTCCAACAGGGTAGCACTCTTGGACTCAGTCTGACCCATGACAAAAACAAACACCAATCCAAAACACAGTACAAGACAAGCACAGACAAATAGCGCTAACCAGGTTGCCACCAAGTCTATGTTCCAGAAAAATGACTGGACCTCAGACTTTGTGGCCAGGCAGGTCCAGGGGTATCCCCTCTGGTACCTGACTAGGGGGATATTCGCTGCGTTCAGCTTTCCCACCTAGTTTCTCTGATCAGAGCCCAGAACCAGGTGGCAACAAGTAGCTGGCTAGCCAAAATCAGCAGAGAAACCGAAATGAAAGTGGTTTCTTGATCACACTCTTACCTTGCTAATGGTGTGGAAGGAGAAACCAGAGGGCCGGGGAAACAGGAGTGGTCAAGACTGAAAAGCAGGTCCCCTTTAGGGGGAGTTTTTATGGGATTACAAAAAGCATTATATAAGCAAAATATCTGTGTACCAATCAGGTTTGTACAATATAGCAGGATTCTAATTTTAGTAATCAACAACCAATCATTATACAGACAAGTGATATAGTCACATAACTTGGCATTCAACTTTGTAACCTTAAAATTAGCCAACTGTCCTAGCCATAACAAGTATAATAAGAAAGCCAAAGTCAACAACTTGCAGGTGTTCATATAATAACAGGATAATGACGGTGGTCTTATGTTTTGTGTCAAGGTGACCTAAAATAGCAAGTGAGTTACATAAGTGAAAACAAGCAGTTAGCCAGATGTAAAATATCTGGAATTAGCACATTCCATGGGTTTGTGGTTAGGACATTTTCTCAAGGCCCAAGGTTGCCCCCCTTTCCTTTGGGTGTGGCACAAAGTTACTGTTAAAATAGCTTTGAACAAAATGGAGTAACTTAGGTTAGTTTGCTGAGCCAGCCCACCCCTATGGAAAGCAGTGTGGAGAACTTCTGAAAAACTGAAAATGAACCACTCCTTGGCATATACCCAAAGGACTCATCCTATTGCAGCAATACTTGTACCACAATAGTGATGGTTTTAAGGGTGTATAAATACGTCAAATCTTAGCTCACTTTCAATATGTGTGATTTATTGTATGCAAATTGTACATTAAAGCTGTAAAGTTGTTTCTAGAGACAAGACTCAAGTTTGGACTGGAATTAAGAGAGGACTGTTGAAACAAATTATATCTAATCCATTTTGCTTCTTTTCACAATATTGCAGTTTCCTTTTTTCTGAGAAACAGAGAAAACAGCACACTTCATTAAATTCTTGGAAATTAGCTCTTAAGTGGGTTTAAATGGCCTAGCATTAATCTCCCTTGGGCACTTTTGCCACTGTCCACTTTTGGCACCTTTAGCCTAACATTTTGCTTTAAGCTGGGTTCTAATCTCCTATCAATGTAATTGGGTCTCCATTCAGAAGAGTATTTGTGTTGTCTCATTTTCTCTGAGAAACATTTTCCAATGTGCCCATTATACTCTTAGATACAAATCAATCTGTAGAAAGTTTGTCTTAACTAGTGCATCCTTAGTCACAGACATTGCACTCATCAGAGGGACAGGCAAAATTAACTTGTTTTCTATCAAGGCAAGTAGGAGGTGGAATATTCCTTGATGCAGGTGGGATAGTGCTGGATTACATGCATTACTGACCTGTGCAGCAAATTCTCAATGAGCTTCCAATTTTGACTGCTGAAAGGGAGGCAAAAAGGGAACTGAAACTTTGCGGTCTTTCATATTGTCAAATATTTTATTCTTAAAATCTTCAGTAACAGAAGTCTCCCCTAGTTGTTCTGTTGTTTCTCCACTGTTCATTTCTGAATCCTTTTTGTATTCCTCTTTCTTTGTGTCACTATCACTTTTATTTTGAATGTACCTTTCTGTAATTTCTCTTGGGCTGACCTCATGGAAGTAGTGGCTTCAAGCAGCCTACTCATTCTTGCTTCTTGCATCTCTGCTGAGCTGCACATGGGTATGCCAGTTGCCTAATGTAGTTTTCTTTGCATGCCATACTTCCTGGGGTGAGATGTCCTGTATCCATCCAGGCCAGGGTCCTTCTATAAACCTAAGCATCTTTGATCATGCTGGGTCTCCTTTATAGGCAATACACTGCAGGTATTCTGCTTACTTATTTTAACTTTAAAGTCTCTCATAGTTCCTTCCTTTTCTTTCCAATCCTTTTGTATCTACTATACTATATTTAAATTATACATCACAAATATGAACTGCTTTCTATAATATAATTTCCTTCTAGTGTATTCTATAGAAATATCTTTCAAAATGGAGATAAAATTTATTGGAAATCCTTTCATGCTTTCCACGATGCTGCTGAGGAAATTCAAAGCTCTCCTTTTTTTTTTTTTAGCTTAACCCATTCTGACCCACATCTAACTGTATTTCTGTGTTTGATATGTGCATTGACAATACCATTTCATCAGGTTAAGATAGCTCTCTTTTACTAGCCTGGTAAATACTTCTTAGTTTGTATGGTGGATTGATTTTCAAAAAAGTAATTGATTGCATTGAATTATGTTCGTTAATTGTTGATGAGATTCTATTGTTTCATCCTTTAACATGAATGTAATGAATTGGATTTTTAAAAAATGTATAAAAAGGTTCTCATAGAAAAACATCACACCTTGTTTCTGATTGACTTTTCCTGTGGTGTCTCATTATAGTCATCTCATAATTTTGATTTTCTGTCAAACTATTTTACTATCTGGGTTCAGAGATTTCATTGCAGCAATATAGTTTTGAGCTGGATAGCTTTAGTTGTGAAACTGACACGCTTGGGAAGAAGGACTCTCAATTGGGGAATTGCTTCCATTGGATTGGTATGTCTGTGGGGCATTTTCTTGATTGTTGAGTGATGTGGAAGGGCCCAGCCCACTGTGGGAGGTGCCATCCCTGGGAGGTTTGTCTAGTGTTGTATTAGAAAGCAGGCTGAGGATGGACCAGAGGAGCAAGTCAGTAAGCAGCTATCCTCCATGGCCCATGCTCCAGGTTCCTGCGTTGGCTTTCCTTGATGATGGACTGTGCTTATAAGTCAAATAAACCCTTTCTTCCCCAAGTTTGTTTTGGTCAGTTTTTATCACGGCAGTGGAAAAGCAGGCTAGCGCAAGTTTCAACATTTTATTAAAATTATGTAATACTTATTGGAGCAGTAAAACTTTCCATTTCTCTTTCAGCCAGGCTTGGGAAGTTAAAACTTCATTTTGGAATTTTATTATTCATCTAAATTCTTATGTTTACTAATCTGTGATATAAATAGGCTCTTCTAAATCTTTGAATTTTGATTCATTTGTAAGCAGGCTAGCGCAAGTTTCAACATTTTATTAAAATTATGTAATACTTATTGGAGCAGTAAAACTTTCCATTTCTCTTTCAGCCAGGCTTGGGAAGTTAAAACTTCATTTTGGAATTTTATTATTCATCTAAATTCTTATGTTTACTAATCTGTGATATAAATAGGCTCTTCTAAATCTTTGAATTTTGATTCATTTGTAATTCACCTAATTTTTTTTTTAATTACAAATACTACTGATTTGTGCTTTCCTTTCCTGATAAATTTCACAAGTTTTGTCTTTTATTGGTCTGTTTAGAGTGCCTACACTTTAAATTATTCTTTGTTTTATCTTTGTTTATGTCCCATTAATATTAACTTTGTTCTTTATTTTATCAATTCCTAATCTTTGACTTCATTCTTATATTTTTCCTTATGACCCAATTTCAATGTTTCACTTTGTGAGTTTAATCCATTCACATTGATTTTTATAATTAATATATTTGGACTTATTTTTGTATCTTATTTTGTGATTTCTCCTTGTTTTACTTTATTTTGAAAACTTATTTGTTTTGGGCACTGTATTAGTCAGGGTTCTCCAAAGAAACAAAACCAGTAGAATGAATATATATGTATAGAGATTTATCAGCTTAGCTCACAGGATAGAGTCGGAGTAGTCCAACAATGGCTGCACCACACTGGAGAGGCTGAGAATCCGTAGTCGCCCAGTCCACAAGGCTGGATGGCTCAGTAGTCCCAATCTGGCACTGAAGGTCTGACAAATTCCAAAAGATCAGCTAGTCTTCAGTCTACAGCAGCAAGACGAACCCACCAGCGAGAGAAAAGGAAAGCCACAAAAAGCCTTGGTCATTTATACCGGCTGCCATCAGAAGGTAACACCCACATTTAGGGTGTGTCTTCGGCTTTAGATGATCCAATCAAGAAGTTCTCTTTCGTTTCAGTTAATTTCAGATCAAATCAAGTTGACACCCAGGATTAGCCATCACAAGTCTTCCCCTTGTCAACTTGACACACAATAGCATCTCTCTATGTCATGCTTAATTTTCAAATGAAAACAATGTTGAGGTCATAATTTCACCTAACATGATATAACTATCTCATCATACAATGACCAATGCATTATATATCTTAGAGTAGGTGATAAGGTCTTCGAGGAATGCTTAGTCCTTTAGTGTCTCATAACCCAATATAATCATATAGGTTCACAACACTTAACCACTTAACACATCTCGATTACATATTCAAAAAAGAATAACTCAAGTATCTGCTTAACATATGTGTGTACATGCACAAGCCTATTATTAACCAAATAGGACAAAAATACTCATGTCAATTATAATCCACGTTTCTGCAACTGGTCACGTGGCCTAAGTTGGTATTTGTAACTACCTTCCTCTACGACCCATTCTGTATTTCCTCCACCATCAGCAAGCACCTCTGCAGGTCTTGGCTCGTTCCCTGGAGGAGTGACCCATACTTTCATCCATGAAGGGTCTGGGCCATTTGTTGTCCTGTCTGGATTGGGTTGTTGCAGTTTCCCATTGACCTTAATCACAGGACATGGTAACACCAAAAGTCGTCCTAAGGAATCTCCTGCCTTCCAGATATAATCTTCATTACATCCATTGTGGAGAACAAGTCCAATTTCCCCCTGGTAGTCTGGGTCAATCACCCCTCCTAATACTGTTATTCCTTTCTTAGCCTGCTGACTTAAGGGCATCAGAAGCCCAAAGTGTCCAGGGGGAAGCCTTAGCTTCCAGTTCAATGGAATGTTTATTGTCTCTCCTGGCAGAAGCACTCCCTCTTCTGGAACCAAAACATCCAAGCCAGTAGAGTGCAAAGTTGAGGGTACAGGAAGCAAAAATTTTCGTAGAGGGTCACCAGGGGTGATAGTGAGTGGAATCATTCCCACTTCCACCCCTTGATTCCTGGACCCATGAATCCTGGCTATAGGAGAAACTGTACCATATATTGGACGCTGATTCAAAGCATACACTGCTTTCTGGAGGACCCTGCCCCAGCCCTCCAGGCTATTGCCACCTAATTGGCACTGTAACTGTGTCTTTAAGAGACCATTCCATCGTTCTATCAAGCCAGCTGCTTCAGGATGGTGGGGAACATGGTAAGACCAATGGATTCCATGACCATGGGCCCACTG
>NW_008331125.1:2527879-2528291 GCF_000622305.1 Nannospalax galili | reverse complement strand
CAAAGCTTTACTCAAAAATCCCAATGGCCTCTGCTGTGATTCCCCTATGGGGGCCTGCCAGAGACTCCAAACAGCATCTTTATCTGTCACTGATACCTCAAGTACCATTGGGTCTGCTGGATCATATGGCCTAAGGGTAGAGCAGCTTGTACAGCAGCCTGGACCTGTTGAAGGGCCCTTTCCTGTTCCAAGCCCCACTGAAATTCACTTGATAAATGGGTTGTAGTAACACACCCAGATGAGGAATGTGCTGCCTCCAGAATCCAAACAGACCCACTAAGCATTGTGCTTCTTTCTTGGTGGAGGGAGGGGCCAAATGAAACAACTTATTCTTCACCTTAGAAGGAATGTCTCTGCATGCTCCATACCACTGAACTCCTAGAAATTTCACTGAGGTAGAAGACCCTTGAAC
>NW_008331125.1:2525783-2527724 GCF_000622305.1 Nannospalax galili | reverse complement strand
GCTTAACCAACAAGTCCAGACTGTCTGCTACCTCCTGCTCACTGGATCCAATCAACATAACGTCATCAATATAGTGGACCAGTGTGATATTTTGTGGAAGAGTCAGGCAATCAAGATCCCTTTGAACCAAGTTATGGCACAATGCTGGAGAGTTAATATACCCTTGAGGCAGGACAGTAAAGGTATACTGTTGGCCTTGCCAGCTGAAAGCAAATTTCTTCTGGTGGTCCTTATGAACTGGTATCGAGAAGAAAGCATTTGCCAAATCAATAGCTGCATACCAGGTACCAGGAGACATATTAATCTGTTCGAGTAAGGAAACCACATCTGGTACAGCAGCTGCAATTGTAGTCACTACTTGATTAAGTTTTCGATAGTCAACTGTCGTTCTCCATGACCCATCTGTCTTCTGCACAGGCCAAATAGGAGAGTTAAAGGGAGATGTGGTGGGTATCACCACCCCTGCATCTTTCAAATCCTTGATGGTAGCACTAATTTCCTCAATCCCTCCAGGGATGCGATACTGTTTTTGGTTCATTATTTTCCCTGGGAGAGGCAATTCTAGTAAAACTACTGGAATTTGGCCTTCCCAACCATAATAGCCCTCACTCCACAGGTCAGGGAACCAATGTGGGGATTCTGACAATTCCTAAGTATATCTATCCCAATTATACCTTCTGGTACTGGGGAAATAACCACAATACTACCATCTGACCCCTACTCTGAGGCCCTGTTACACCTATTGTATTTACATTTAATTTATGCAACTGAGCAGCAGCATCTCCAACTTTAAGATTTGGCATAAGGAAAAAAGCAAAAACAAAGCTCTTCAAACGTTCTGGTGTCTCTCTCAGTACTTTCCATCTTATAAAATCAGTAAAAGGCATGTTCTCTGGGGGGGAAACATGGTAAGACCAGTGGATTCCATGACCATGGGCCCTCTGTCACACTTCTTTGGCAATGAAGTGAGTTCCCTGGTCAGAAGCAATGTTGTGAAGAATACTATGATGGTGAATAAGACATTCTGTAAGTTCTTGGATGGTAGCTTTGGCAGAAGCGTTATGTATAGCAAATCTATAACTAGAATAAGTGTGTATTCCTGTAAGGACAGAGCACTGTTCCCTCCATAATGGAAGTGGTCTAATGTAGTCAACCTGCCATCAGGTTGCCGGCTGGTCATCCCTGGGAATAGTGCCATGTTGGGGGCTCAATGTTGGTCTGCTGTTATCCGATCTGGTACTCAGCAGTAGCTGTAGCCAGATCAGCCTTGGTGAGAGGGAGTCCATGCTGTTGAGCCCATGCATAACCCATTAGACTTCTGCATGAAAGAATTAGCAAATTCACTAAATTCTTTAGTGGTGTAGCACACCTCCTCATGGACCACACTTTCTCTCCTCTAGGGGCCTGCTTAGCTTTGAGTCTGGTTATAGGTCTAGAGGCAACAATAACTGGGCCCTTAGGGACATCAGCTTCCCCTTGCTGAATGGGATTAGCTTCCTCAATGGGATTAGTTGCCTCAGGCAAGGGTAGGAGGGTGGGTCTGCTGAGGGCAGGGCTATTAGTTCATCAGGTGAATCAAATTCCTCAGCATCTGAGGATTCTAAATCCTCAGCCTCCTCAGGGTTCTCCCACACATCTCCATCCCACATGTCAGGATTCCAATCTTTTCCTACCAATGCCTGCACCTTTACTGCTGACACCCTTCGAGGCTAGGAATTAAATTTGCATTGTAGGTCAGCCAAATGTGTAATAAGGGGTCCACCTTGGTTTTCTGCAGCTTTAGCTCTCTGGCTGCTGGAGAGATGATTCTCTTCCAGGGCACACTTGGAAACATTTAAACTGTTGATTTGAATCTGGAGGTTGTCAATTTTATCATTAAGCTCATTGTCTATCTTCATCACTTTATCCAGAGATGCTAGAAGTAACCAGCCAGCATTACTA
>NW_008331125.1:2523786-2525665 GCF_000622305.1 Nannospalax galili | reverse complement strand
GTCAATTTTTTTATGTAGTCACTAAATTTTTTGCTCCTCACAAGAGGTGAGTTAGGAGATTCAAATGGGTCTATCTCCATAATTGTTTCAAATAGTCTACACCATGGATTTTCAGTACTCTCCATGCTATCTGAAGACTCTGAGTTGGAGAGCCTGCTCCAAATACCAACAAGCCCATTAAAGAAACTCATCCTTTCAATTCTGTTAGTCAGAATCTGTTAGTCAGAGTTCTTCAAAGAAACAGAACGGGTAGAATGAATATATATGTATAAAGATTTATCAGCTTAGATCATGGACAGAGTCTGAGTAGTCCAACAATGGCTTCACCACACTGGAGAGGCTGAGAATCCATAGTTGCTCAGTCCACAAGGCTGGATATCTCAGTAGTCCCAATCTGGTGCTGAAGGTCTGACAAATTCCAAAAGATCAGCTAGTCTTCAGTCTATAGTAGCAAGACAACTCACCAGCAAGATTGAAGGCAAGCAGCAAGAAGCCTGGCATTCTCCTCTGCCTTTGCCTTTTTTACTGGCTGCCATCAGAAGTAAACACCCACATTTAGGGTGTGTCTTCCAGCTTTAGATGATCAAATCAAGGAGATCTCTTTCATTTCAGTTAATCCCTGTTCCAATCAAGTTGACACCCTGGATTAGCCTTCACAGGCACTGTTTTTTCCTTGTTCATATTTTTCCATTTCATTTATTTTCTTTTAGAGTCTGGCAATTTGTATATCATAGTTCTATAATTCAGTGATTTATACAGAAACCATTATCCATTCAAATAAAAAAATTGTGGAACAGTGTTAGGTATGGTAAAGGGTGCATGATTCATATTCATATTCAAGGAAAGAATAAGGGAAAAAACATGGCAATAAATTGATAAGAATAAATTATAACATTCTAGAAAAATATAATTATCAAATACAAGTTTAGAAACCTTAATATATTTATAAATACTGAAAATTAAAAAATGATTAAAATTAACATATCAAAATTTAAGCACTGCAATCAGACAATTTTCTGAGGGTTTGGCATAGTGTTGTGTCTGGCATAAAATTATTTGTTGGATGAATCTCAAGGATTATTCAAAGAATAAAAGTAGCATTTTCTAGTAAAGTTGGACTTCTGCTTTTTGACAATATTACTCATGTACACTTATTTTAAAAAGTGGAACATAGAGAAAGTTTCCCAACATATTTTATTGTACTAATATAAGTTTTCCTCTCTGTTAAATTGATTTTATTTTGTTATATTTTTAAATTTTTTGTGAACATCATGAATGAAAAATATCTTTTCACTTTTTTCATCCCTCCTAGTCCCCTCTAAACCCTCCCACATCTCCTCCCACTCCCTCTCATTTTCCTATCCCCTTCCTTGATTATTTTTGTTACATATACATGCATATGCAATATTTTAACATAAAAAGATAAATACAGTTTAAAAACGGAAAATTTTAGAAGAATTTAGTCTATGAACATACATGTTAATATCTTTGGAAAGTAAATACAGGCTAAGAAGCAGAAATAAATAGCATAAGACAGTATGACCAGGTAGGATTTAACCCAGTGAAATAAGAGATTAACGAAGAAAGAATAAATAACACTACTAACATGTAAAAGTTCCAGATAAACAACAACAGCAACCACAGCAAAACCTTCTACAAAATGAACAGCAATCCATGATGGAACAATCCATAGAGCATTAGAAATAAAAAGAATACGTTTTTATTTGATAGAAAGAACTACCAATAACCATGACTAATGAAGTCAAATATTATCATTGCCTTTAAAAACCAGGAACCAGATAATTACTTATGTCATCATCTTTTCTCTCTTACATTTTATTGAAGTTTTTAGCCACCAATATTTTCTGGATCTTTTACA
>NW_008331125.1:2523102-2523760 GCF_000622305.1 Nannospalax galili | reverse complement strand
TGAATTGTTCCTCTAGGAAGACACAGATGACTAATAGTCCCTATTTTCTGCAGTTCAAATTGCATTGTCTGAGCCTTTACAGTAAATAGGCTACTGGCAGCTTAGATGGATGCACGTTTTTTGGTTTATGGCTGTTTTGTTATTTTTCCCCCCGAGTACTATCTAGGTGTTGTGTATTATCATGTTGGCTGCTGCAGAAAAGAAATTTGATTAGCTGCTTTACAAATGATTTGATTATTTTCCTTTGTTGGCCTGGATTTGTACAGGGATCTCCATCTTTAAAGCCTACTACTGTTTCTGGCATGTTTCTTGGTTTTGATTACTTTTGAGTCAGTTGTTTTCTAGAAACTCAGTACTCCTTTTCAGCATTCTTTTATTCTTTTTTTTTTTTTTCGTTTTCAGGTTTGATCATTTTCTTAAACTATATTTTAAAGCTTTTGTTCTGTTTCACTATTTTAGCACCTCGCCCATCTATCTGTTTGTCTTCTCTGCCTTTTGTTTAATTTTTAAACCATCTCTGTCTCTCTTTGTTCACTTTTTTTGTTCTGTCTTCTCTTGCTTACTATGCTTTCATCAGATGATTCCTTGTTATTTAGTTTTCATTTCTAAAATGGTCTTTCTTTTCTATTTAAAATATTCTGCCAGTTCTCTCTCTCTC
>NW_008331125.1:2510725-2523050 GCF_000622305.1 Nannospalax galili | reverse complement strand
TCTCCCTGTAGCCCCAGCTGTCCTGGAACTCACTATGTAGACCAGGCTGGCCTTGAACTCACAGAGATCTGCCTGCCTCTGCCTCCCGTGTGCTGGGATTAAAGGCGTGAGCCACCACACCTGGCCAGTTCTCATTTTTATATTCTGTAGTTCTGTAGTTTTCTGGCCAACCTCACAAGCTGTCTGCAGTATATTTCTTGAGTTTACATATTTTTTCTTTATAAATGAGATTACTTCTTTTCTCAGGCTTTATGTCTGTTGGCCCATACATTTTTATATTCAATTAAATTTTTTTATTTTGAGTTCCTGAGTTTTTAAGGTTTATTTGTTTGACTTTTCTTCAGAGTCTCTCTTTATTGAATTCAAATTTTATGTTTTGAATTGTTTTAATATTTTGTTCAATTGTTTGTATTTTCATGGTTTATATTCAGTCTTTTATTCATAGCCTCTTTTGAGTACCTTGAACATATTTATAATCATTATTTGGAAATCATTGTCTTGTGCATTTGTTAGGTCACCGTTCTCAGGAAATATTATGGTGTGTGTGGGGATAATTTCCATAGTAGACATATCATCTTGCTTATTCATGTTTTTTTTTTTTTTTGAGACAGGGTCTCTCTGTAGCCCCAGCTGGCTTAAACTGTCTAATGTAGATCAGACCAACATAAACTCACAGAGATCTGCCTGCTTCTGCCTCCTGAGTTCTGGGATTAAAGGTGTGCCGCCCTGCCTGGCACTTTTGATGAGACCTAGGCATCTGGACTTGTATCATTGGCGGTGCTTCTTGGTTACCTGATCTCATCTTTGCTGAATGATTGCTTGTATTTTTGTTTGCTGTTTGACCAATTTGTGAGATTATGGCCCACCTGAGCAGTGCTTGGTGTTCAGTTTTGGGGCCACGTTATGTTGATGTATAAATGAGGTGTTAGAAGTGGTTTCAGTTAAGATAAGGATAGTTGCAACTTTTGAGGTGAGGTTCCATGGTTGACGCCTCATAGTCCTGGAACGGCAGGTAGATTGGGCTGGGTGGTTGCTAGGAAAACAGGTTGGCTGATATATCAGCTAACAGGTCTTGGGGTGCAAGGATCCTAGTAACCCAAGCACATGTGAGAGCTGAGATGGTGGAATTCATGGAGGTATGGGAAAGGAAACTCACTGTGGCAGGTTTGGGGGAGCTCCAAAGTGTGGGGGGCATGCAAGAGTCCTAGAAGAGCTAATAGGGAGCAAGGCAGTGTGGGAAAAAGGGGACTCACCAAGGCAGGTCTGGGAAAGCTCCCAGGGTGGGCAAAGCTTCTGGCAGAGCTGAGATAGCAGGATGCAAGGAGGTTAAACTTTTTCTTTTAGAATTGTTTAGCTTTATGAAAAAAGTTACAAAGGTAGAACAGAAAGTTTTCGTATATCTTGTGTCTAGTTTCTCTTGTTGTTATCATCTTTCATAATTATATATGCCGTGCTAATGGAAAAATACTGAAGCATTGTTATTAAAGACACTTGGCATTTTATTCAGATTCATTTATTTTTTCTTATTATTTTTTATTATTTTCCTCCCTGAGGATCCTATCCAGGATACCACACTGTGCTTAGTTATTATGTTTGTTTAGGATCCCTGAATTGTGACAATTTCTAATCATGATGGTCAGTTTTCTGTTTGGCTAGTTATTTAATTAAAACTAATCCTGGTGGTGCTATGAAGTATTTTATAGATGTGGTTAACATATACAATCAGTAGGTCTTAGGTAAAGGAGATTATATTTAATATAACAAACTTCTTTTCAAACATAGAATAGAATAAGAAATCATGACATGGAATGGATAAGTTATGTAAATGCATGTAGCAGTGAAAGAAGCTAGAAAACAGAGAAAGGAGATATATGGTTTTACAAAATCTTTTTTCTTCTTCCTTCCTTCCTCCTCCTCCTCCTCCTCCTCCTCTTCTTCTCCTCCTTCTCCTCCTCCTCCTCTTCCTCCTCCTCCTCTTCTTCTTCTCCTCCTTCTCCTTCTCCTCCTCTTCCTTCTCCTCCTCCTCCTCCTCTTCTTCTCCTCCTTCTCCTCCTCCTCCTCTTCTTCTTCTCCTCCTCCTCCTCCTCCTCCTCCTCCTCCTCCTCCTCTTCTTCTTCTCCTCCTTCTCCTCCTCCTCTTCTTCTTCTCCTTCTCCTCCTCCTCTTCCTCCTCCTTTTCTTCTTCTCCACCTTCTCCTCCTTCTCCTCCTCCTCCTCTTCTTCTTCTCCTCCTTCTCCTCTGGGGCTTTTTGCTACTCTAACATTCCCCCCTCTGAAGAGGTAAAGAAAAGTAGCCAGATTCTTGGCTAAAAGTCAAAATGTCCTTGGGCCTCTTAGCAACATACTCTGTTCCAAAGGCCAAAAATGTCAAAACTATTTGGGAGCTTGTATCTAATCCTTAAAAGATTTTAGGGTTACCTCTTCAGAGGGGGAATATTATAGTAGTCAAAAGCCCCTTAAAAATCAATCAATCAATCTTCTTCTTCTTCTTCTTCTTCTTCTTCTTCTTCTTCTTCTTCTCTTCTTGTACAGTACTGGGAATCAAGCCCAGAACCTTGCAAACACTAGGCAAGTGCTGTTCCAGTGAGGTACATCTCCAGTCCTCCTCTATGCATACATGAGCTTAAGTTAGATGGTGGTTATCCTGGGATGTAGTAGTTAGTGTAATGGCAGGACGGGGTTGTAAAGATGGCTTCTGGGATGTGTGTGTGTGTGTGTGTGTGTGTGTGTGTGTGTGTGTGTGACATTCTCTCATTCTATGTGATATTTATGTGAGTTTAGTTTTTAAAAAGTTATAAGCTAATGCTTAAAATGTGCACACTTAATGAATTTATTATTCTCTGTGGAAATTTCTAAAGAACACTTTGTGATAATTTACAGGAATATCTGTTATTTAAATCAGGTAGGCTTTTCAACCAATCTCCTTTACTGTATTACCAAAAGCTGTGGATCATTTTACATCCCAAGTTCCATGTTTCCATGACAAAGAGTTTTAATGAACTAGTGATTTACAAACATGACTGTGAATCAGAGAATCCTGGAGAATTTTAATAAAATATGGATTTACCCTCTTTGCTAGAGCTAAGGAATAAATAATATAATAAATTCTATAAATAAATTTCATAAACAGACAGGTTTGGGAAGTTTAGGATTAAAGTACTCAAAATTCTCAGAGAGATTCATCAGGCAAAAATGTTAATTTATAATTACACGAGTGAAAGTCAGTGATAAAAGTCTGACCTTGGTTATTTCACGCCTTTGTACTGATTGGACTCAGTGGAATCCATACTAAGCAGATGAAACTTAGCTTGTTTTGATAGCAGGATCCTAATGACTCAGAACCTTCTTTTAGAAAATTGTTCAAATTGCAATCAAATTAAATTGCATAATCTCTTCAAACTATAGATCCACATTCATAATTGCAGGGTGATACTTGTGTATGGTTGTTTAAAGAATTAAATGGATGCCATAGTAAAGTACTTAGCATAGTCTAATGTCTGGGATGTAATCAATTTGTTGAATAAATTTCAAGGATCTCTGCAAGAGTGAAAATACCATTTCTCAGTAAATTTGGATTTTTGCTCTTTCAGAATAGTGCTATAATGTGAATACCAAGTTGAGACAATGCTCCCCTGGCATCAGGCACAATTTTGGGTTGTATTTTCTAGCTGTGGTAATGACTGTACTCATTAGCCATAATCTCTTCAAGTTCCTAGTATTTATTATCACAATCCTTTTGTAAAATTTCTGGCCAGTGACTATCTAGAGTCTATGGTCATCAATAAACTTAGCTCTCCAAGTACAGCTTAAATCCTCTCAGTTTTTCCAAGCATCATTATTTAAGCAATGAGCCAACCAGCTACAGGTAATTAAACAAAAATCAGGTAATTGACAAGAAATGCTCCAATGCCTCAGAAGAACAATTTGGCCACATCTCTTTGATTTTTCAATTAATCACTTCAGTACCCTTCCCTATTTACCTTGAAGCCTAGAGTATCCATCTTGAGTCTCCCCTTACCCCTAATCTGTTCTAGAATATTTATCTTACCCAGTCCCAGAGCAGTTTATATATCTGCACTAATGACAGAGAATTCCAGGTCTAACTAGTCTGTTTCACACCTACTGCCTCACAGTGTGACTTTGAGGTTTAGTTCTACTATGTCAGGAATGAATGGAATCATTGGTGTCTCGAGGCCAAAATGATTCACATTCCTGTAGAGAGCACTGTGATTTAAAGACAAAATTTTGTGTATTTGTTGCATGTTCATGTGTGTGCACAGGTAAGTGTGGAGGCCAGAGGCTGAAATTGGGACATTTCATTGATTGCTTCTTCACCTTATTCTTTGAAATAGAACTTCTCATTGAACCTGAAGTTGGCCCTTACTTCAGCTACATTATTTGGCCAATGAGCTTCCAGGATCCACCTCCCTCTAGCTACAGATATTTCTTCCTCACCCAGCCTTACATGGATGTTGGGAATCTGAATATGAGTCCTCATTCTTGCCTATTGAACCATTTCCCTAGTCCCACTGTTATTTCAGTGTGATGAATCTTTTAGTCTAAGTTTGTTTACCTGATTTCTAGTGTCTAAATATTTTGGTCCCCTTTATAAGCTAATTTCTATCTCACAAGTGCTAAGGCAGAAACAATTATGGAATATTTGTCCTTTTATAGATCCAAAGCTCCTGCCCTCTTTCCCTGCATAGGGATCAGCACTATATTCAGGCTATGTGACATCTCCTTTCCTTGGACTATAGTACTATTAATTCAGCCTTCTAGAAGAGACCACTTTCCATGGTGTTCAGGTCCATCTGTGTACTTTTTGCATTTATCTGCCAACAACATAGAACCCAAGGAGAAATTCACTCATTCCCATACTTGGTACTCCAGTTATTGCCTTTTCTGTGCCTATTTCTGCTCCTGAATCTACCTCTTTTGAATATATTAGACAGTGGGAGTATGCAAATATTTTCTTCCTTCAAGGTAAACCACAGTATGGAGGTCATGATTCCCTGTGTGGCACAACAGATAAAATTCTTCACTATCAGTACTGCTATACCTGGGATTTTATGTTTAAATCACACAGTCTGTGGGAAAATACCAGCATTATAGTTAGGTTGAGCATCACTTAGTTTAGATCAGAGCTTCTTAAGCCTTTCCATTCATAATCTCTTTTGCCTAAGAAATTTTTATATGACTACATAGGTGTTTGAAATAAGGATATAAATATAATGTTTACTGATGTTAAAACATAAAGAACTTTATTTTAACATAATTTTTTGTTTTATATACATATATAACTTTACCAATTTTTAAACTAAAAAGCAGTTTTTCATACTAATGAGATGGAAGTGCTTTTTTATTTATAACATAAAATTAAATCTTGGCTTACATCTGACATTTCATTACATGGTGCATCTTCAACATTTTTGGAATTGATGGATATTTTGATTCCACAATTTTCAATGTTGAGAATGATGCTTTTCATAAATATGTAGTACAAAATGGAAGAAGTATGTTTTTGGACCATTTCAGGAATCAATGTAATTGAGTCTTAACCCCAACCCCAAAGTTATCTAATTAATTTTTAAGTGAAACTAAAGTTAGCAATTAAACTAACAATTTTTTTCAATCAAACATCCTAATACAATGCAATCAAATGATGCTACTTTGATACTTATATGCTGGGGAATGACAGCAGCAAAATATTAAAAGCCTATGTTACCTATCCTTAGCCATGGACAAATACAAATGAACACTGCTTTGAGATTCCATCTCACCCCAGTGAGAATGGCTATCTTCAGGAAAACAAATAACAGCAAATGTCAGCAAGGAAATGGGGAAAGAAGAATCTTTATTTGCTGTTGGTGAAAATGTAAACTTGCATAGTCGCAATGGAAATCAGCATGGAGGTTCCTAAAAAACCTAAAATAAAACTACTGCATGGCCCAGCTCACCCATTCTTGAGCATCTACCCAAAGGATTAAAGTGCCACAGAAAGACTTGCTTTTTCGTTTTTGTAGCTGCTCTATCCATAATAGCCAGGGAATAGAAGCAGCTTAGATGCCCATCGATATATGAATGGATAAAGAAAAATTGATACAGGGATGGGGAGGTGGTTGAGTGGTTAAGTGCTTGTCATGCAAGTATGAGGATCAGAGTTGGAATCCCCAGAACATGTGTAAATGCTGGGTGAGTGTGGCTGTCTGCTTGTGAGGATAGGGGATCTCCAGAGCAAACTAGTGACTAGCCATATCAGTGAGCTCTGCATTTGATTGAGTGACCCTGTCTCACTAAATAATGTAGAAGAGCAAGTGAGGATAATTGGTTTATTTGGGACAACTGTGTGGTCTTAAATATCCAAAAGGAAAGTATAACCAAAGATTAAAGAGATCAATATATTTCTTTAAGAGTCCATGTGTATAGCTAAAGGCTACATAACAAGAAACAATGCCAGACAGGGATACCTTCCTTTGTGTTGCTGACCAAGAGACCCCCAGACAGTAACCCATCATAGAACTGGGAAAATGAACAGCAGACCCCAATCTTATCTAAAGGAATGTTGGCAACTGATTACTGCTACACGAGGAAGAGCTGATCTTCCTAAAACAAGGGACTCTAGAAAGGCTGACTAGACTCAGCGGATGGACTAGCACTGGGGAATGGCTGGGGGCAACGACAGCACAGTGGACAGTAACAGGGATGACAGAGTATATGGATTCCAGTGGGGAGGCTATGGGAGGGTGCCATTTGGGATGTTCTGTATGAAATACAAATAATCAGTAAAAAATGAGCTTTATTTGAGGAAGAAGCATAAAATTTTGCTTTATGTTAATTAGTAGAGATGAAAAACATTGCCATTGAAATCTACCTGATGACTTTATATCCATACTCAGGTGCCAAGGATCCCAGAAAGTAACCAACTGTGACTAGTAATAATAAAATATATAAAAATTAGAGACACATGTGCAAACATCTATTTTTTTGCATTAAAATGAGTTTTTTTTCTGTATGAAATAGGATATTCTAAAATGAAATGGAGATCTTTTTTAAGGTTAAAACCTCATTTAATTTTATTTCTTATAGGGTTTATACTAAGTACAATATTGTATAACTGTAATTCAACTGTAAACCTAAAAATGTACAGTCAATTTTGTAAGAGATGCAGCCTAGCTCAGAAAATTGTTATTGAATAAAACTGTTATTGAGTATGTCAATGCTGTTGTAATGAAATGCTTCTACTAATTATGTGGCTATTAAATAAACTAAAAAAATAAAATTACACTTATATTCTCCCTCATTTTCAGATGGTAACACCAATCCCTTATATGTAAATATATATCCTAATGTAACAACTGGAGCCAGGAAACTGGAAAGGAAACACTGAAGTAAAGGGAAAGAAAGAGCCCCAAAGAGGGGGATATTAGGGAACAGGGGTTACTAGGGGTAGGAGAGGAGGTAATTCAGGAGAGGGGGTGGGTGTTATCAGTGGGAGGGTGGGAATAATGAGAGTGCTTGGACTGGGAGGGCGAAGGGAGGTTGGACAGGAGAGAGGAAAGATTAATGGATCATTGGTAGTGTGGGAAGATGGAATTGTGCTGACTTGAAAACCTCTGAGAAATACATGAATGGTGTCTGAACATTAGTGCATGTGTATACCTGGGTGCTGCAAGGCAAGGGTCACAGTGCCAGACAGGAGAGACCTCTCTTTGTTTGAGTGTTTGGTCAGAGTAGTACAAGAGACTTAAAATGAGGCTATTGCCGGAGCCCTTGGTTGTCTCACAGAACTCAAAGTTAAAATCTAACTTCAGAGGCAGGTCTTAATTCAGACACAAAACTTGGAGCAATAGAGCAGGAACTGACCTGGAAAACTTTTCCCTGAAGACTAGCTCTCATAGTTCTAGAGGATACTATGCAAGCTGCTAAGGGAGAAAAGTCAATGATCCAACTCAGCCCTAAACCCTAATAACCATAATGACCAGCACAGCAAACTATCCCTACTGGTGCAGTAGTGGCAGTTTTATCTAGGGGGTAATCAACAGCTATCTAATTGGAATTAAAGCCCTCTCAGTGGGAATGAACTCATGGGTGACACTGTAATTATAGTCAAATATACATGGCTGGAGAGGTCATAGATCCTAGAGAAAACCTTATCTCTGTCATATCTCTAGATAAATGAAATTTCTTACCATATGCTAAATATGGATCCTTATATTTATAGACAAGTATACAGTACATCACTCATCAAAGAAGCTTCTTTTTGCAACAGGTGGAGACTACTGCAGAGTTCCACAGCTGGTCACACACAGAGAATATATGTCTGGGAGATGCCTAACCCTAGGTGACAACTATGGTGAAACCTCAACACCTAAGGCCCATGGAACATAATGGAACAGGGAATGGAGAGACTGCTGGTGCATCCCTCAACTTTCACCAGCAAAACTTCCTTATACAGCAGAGTGTGACACACACAAAAGGCGAGCTGGATAGCTTTAGTGTCAACTTGACACACCTGGGTTGAGGGAACCTCAACTGGGGAATTGCCTCCATAGGACTGGCCTGTGGCCAAGTCTGTGGGGCATCTTCTTGACTGTTGAGTGATGTGGTACCACCCCTGGGCAGGTGGGCCCATGTTGCCTAAGAAAGCAGGCTAAGCAGGGGCCAAGGAGCAAGCCAGTAAGTCACATTCCTCCATGGCCTGTACTCCAGCTCTTGCCTGCAGGTTCTTGCCCTGAGCTCCTACCTTGGGCTCCCTGATGAACTGTGACCTTGGAGATGTAAGCTGAATAACACTTTCCTCCTCAAGTTGGTACTGGACAGAGTATTTTGGTACAGCAATGGAGAAACAAGCTAGAACAGAAGTCCAGAAATGGCTAAGTTTTAGAGAATAATAGACTGCAGAATAAGTTTCCTTGGCTAAGACTCCTATCTTAAATTTCACCCACCCATGGCTCAGGGACCATTGCAGAAGAGGGGAAGGGAAAGAGTGTAAGAGTCAGGGCTGGTCCATGAACATAGGGAAACAGAGACTTTCAGGCTACTGGAAGCTTGCTCATGTGAACTTTTGGCAATGTTGGTGTCAGGCACAAGACCCATGCCAACTTAATCAAACAAGGGCTCAGTGTGGTGCAAGGAAAATGGGTGGCAGACTGGCCCTAGCCTGAGAACTGTTGGAGAGTAGACCTTCCTTAAAATTTCTAGATAGACTGAATAAACTCCAGTGGATGAACTGGCACTGAAGGACATCTGGGTAAAATGCTTGACCAGATGAGACAATATGTATGGCAGAATAAATGGGGCCCAGTGTAGGGGGGTGGGGGACATGGATGAAGGATGGGTCTTAATTTGATTAAGAACTGTTATATGAAATGTGCAAACCTCTATAAAAATGTTTAAAAATAAAATTACAGATGTGTGTATTTATATGTGTATTTGTATAGTTCATAGAGCTAGAAAGAGAATTACGAGTGGGGGAAGAGATCTTAAGGAAGCTGGGAAATAGGGCAATGGGACATGATAAAGCAGAAGGGAGAATAACAGGAAAGAAATGAATCAACTATGGAGGGAGGGGATGTGGGAGTGGATGAGGGGCTACCAAAGTGAACAAGGTACAATGAAGGGGTACGTATGAAGATATCGTGATGAAACTCTTATAGTGTCTACGAACCTAAAAAATTAAAGAAAATAAAAATAAGAAATACAACTTATTAATGCACTGTAGAGTATGACACTTTAAGTATGGTTTTAAGAAATTTTGGAAGTCAGTACTAAGGTCTTTGTTTTCTATAATTAAACCCTTATGCTTCTATGAGAGCAGAGAACTTTGTATGAAGAATAGAAACATTGCAATTTATAATATCTAACACCCTTGAATATGAATTGTGGTTTTTCAGGAATGTTTTGTTGTGTAATATGAAGATAGGTACCAAGCAAAGTTCATATGTTGAGTGTTTGCAGCCAACGCTGAGGTGGAGTTGGACGTGCAATGCATGTGAGCATCTTCCAGAAGTACCTGGGATGCCTGATGTGTATGATTTTAAATAAACTTCTGGCTTATCTAGAAACCTTTTAATATTGCCAAATTTTAACAAATCCCATTCAAGATCTACTAAATTAGAAACTTTGAAGGTGGATTCAAATAGTCTGTTTCAATGAGCCCTCTAGAGGTTGTGATTCTTTAATTACAAAGTTTTGAAATTACTGGCCCAGACAGTAATCTACTTTCAAATGATTTCTGCAGTGGGAGGTGAGCTGATATCTTCACTTGCTGCTGTCCTCTAAGTGCCAGCAACTCTTCAAACATACAAATAGGAGTCTCCTCTAGAATAAGCATGTCATGGAAAACTGGTACAAACTGCTTGTTCTTAGAGCTTTCTCTATCTGTGCCTACTGGCAGTTCTGAGTTGGAGTTTCTGTGTGTCCTAGCTGGAACATGCAGGAGGCATAGAGACTGAGAACCCCTTGGCACATTGTTCTCTTTTCTGGGGCTTCTAGGCTGTACAGGCCTTTTCAGTCCCTAGGCTTGTTTGTTTGTAATGCCCAAGGTCTGCTTTTGTTGTTGCTGTTGCAAGCAGGCCTGGTAGGAATGGAGTATCTTCATCTGCCAGAAAAGCAGTGAATGGTCTAGGAAGTTCCTTAGACCAAGTTGTCAAATATTGTGTTAGGGTTTTTTTGTTTGTTTTTGTTCATCTTAGATGTAGTTTTGTTAAAAAAATATGGATTAGAAATGGAACTATGACCTCAAATAGAGTATGCATATATAAATAATGAACTATTGAGCAATAAAAGTAATATGATTTATAAACTGTTGCCTCTTGTACCCCATGATCTATCATCAAAGAATGCATGACCCCTGAGGAAATATGGCACAAGAGCAGACCAGGAGAGCATCAAGAAGAAACAGTGGTACTGCAGTGTTTTATTACTTCTAGGCGACAAACTCACAGCAAAGCGTTACCCACATCCCTGTCTATCTAACTCCAAGGGAGGGTAATAATACTTGAAGAACCCTGGGAAATGCCATCCGCAGCTCGGAGCTTGGTTGCCTCTCACTAGGAAGGAGGAAGAGCTTTGTGAGAAAGTTCCTGCTTTCTGGACCTCCTCCACTTCACTGCATAGTTAGCGTGAATTTGACAAGGAAGAGACATTTTTGAAAATGAGCAGTGCAGGCGTTTAGAGCTTCCCTCTAAGGACGGCTTTCAACGTGTCCCAGAGGTTTTGTTGTGTTGTATTTTCCTTTTCATTTAGTTCCAGGAATACTTTTATTTCTTTCTTAATTTCTCCTTTACCCATTCATCATTCAGGCATGTGTTGTTTAATCTCCATGTGTTCATGTAGTTACTAGGTTTCTTCCAGTGTTGATTTTAAGCTTTATTGCATTGTGGTCTGATAGAATGCATGGAATTATTTCAATCTTTTCATATTTGTTGAGGCTTGTTTTGTGGCACAGTGGTGTACGGTCGATTTTGGAGAAGGTTCCATGGGGCGCTGAATTGAAAGTATATTCTTTGGTGCTTGGGTGGAATATTCAGTAGATGTCTGTTAGGCCCATTTGATGTATGTTATTGTTGGATTCAGATGTCTCTCTGTTAATTCTCTGACCTGTTGACCTATCTAATGAAGACAATGGGGTATTGAAATCTCCTACTATTAATGAGTTGGGATTAATCTGGGTCTTAAAGTCCTGTAGTACTGTTTTTATGAAGTTGGGTGTACCAGAGTGGATTGGAAGAATTAATATTGTGAAAATGATCAGCCTACCCAAAGCCATTTATAGAGTTAATGCAATGCCAATCAAACTCCTCATGACATTCTTCAAAGAATTGGAAAACAAATCCTAAGATTCATATGGAAGCATAAAAGATCTTGGATAGCCAAATCAACCCTGAACACTAAGAGCAATGCTGAGGGGGATTACTATACCAGATTTTAAACTGTATTACAAAGTTAGAGTCATAAAACATGGTACAAAAATAGACCCATAGATCAATGGAATAAAATTGAAGACCCAAATATGAGTACATGCATTTTCAGCCACATGGTACTTGAAAAAGGGGCCACAAACTTTCACTGGAGGAAAGACAGCATGTTCAGCAAATGGTGCTGGTGAAACTGGCTCTCCACCTGTAGAAGAATGAAACTAAACCCCTGTCTTTCACCTTGCACAAAAGTCAACTTCAAATGGATCCAAGACCTCAATGTGAAGCCTGAAACTCTGAGACTGTTAGAAGAAAACATTGGTAATAACCTACAGGATGTAGGTGTAGGAAGGGATTTTGTAAACCAGACATCAATTGCTCAGGAAACAAGGGCAAGAATTAACAAAT
>NW_008331125.1:2448336-2510685 GCF_000622305.1 Nannospalax galili | reverse complement strand
ACCCACAGAATGGGAGAAAATCTTCACCAGCGACACATCTGACAGAGGTTTAATATCCAGAATATGTAACGAACTCAAAAAACAGAGAATCAAGACAAGAAGTAACCCATTAAAAGATGGGCTAAGGAGCTGAATGGAGAGTTCTCAAAAGAAGAAGTAAAGTTGGCTATGAAGCATCTTAAAAGATATTCAACATCACTAATAATTAGGGAAAGGCAAATTAAAACCACTTTAAGATTTCATCTTACCCCAGTCAGACTGGCTAAGATCAAGAGAACAAATGATACCAAATGTTGGAGAGGATCTGGGGAAAGGCGAATGCTCATTCACTGCTGGTGGGATTGCAAACTTGTTCAACCCCTATGGAAAGCAGTGTGGAGAACTCTTAAAAACTACAAATGAACCCATCATTTAACCCAGTTATACCACTCCTTGGCATATACCCAAAGAACTCATCCTACTTCAGAGACACTTGTACATCCATGTTTGTTGCTATTCTTTTCACAATTGCTAAGAGATGGAAGAAACTTAAGTGTCCCTTAACTGATGAGTGGATAATGAAAATGTGGTTCATTTATATGATGGAGTTTTACTCAGCAGTAAGAAAATATGAAATCATGAAATTTTCAGGTAAATGGATGGAACTAGAAACTGTTATATTAAGTGAAGTAACACAGACTCAGAAAAAAAAAATATGTATGTTCTCCCTTATATGTGGATCCTAGCACCAAATCCTTGTAAGTGAATATGTATTCAGAGATAACTACAGGAACCAGGATAATGAAAAGGAACCAGGGAGATAAAGGAAAAGAAAATCTGAAGGAAAAGAACAGTAGAAAATAGGTGTTAATAAGGGAGATATGGCTAAAAATGGAGTTATTTTAAGGGGAGGAGGGAGGGTTATACAAGGAACATTGGGGATAAAGGGAAAGAAGGAGCTCAAAAGAGGTGGGACCATAGGAGAAGGGTATTATTAAAGGAGAAATGGGAAGAATGGGGGCACTTTAAATGGGGAAACCATGGTGGAAGAGTTTGACAATGTGAGAGATAAATAATGCTTAGCTAGTTAGAAAAAAAACAGAGGGAACCATATTAATTGAACAACCTACTGACAAATTATACATACAACTAGCTCAAGGAATATGACATATGTCTAGGCAAGGTTTATCTGAAAATGTTTTGTCCTTGCCCAAGCTTTATCTACATAACTCATGGTAATTAAAAGTACCAGACTGGTGGAACTAACCTTCTTGGATGCTTAACATACTTTTAGGCCTATATTAATTTGGTCAGAGGGACATAAAGGATCGTTTTTTCTCCTTGCCTTCCTAGGTCAACTGAGCTCCAGGGGACTATGAGCATCTCTCAAAATGTCCTGTAACTGTGGTGAGTCACCAATCATCTTGATCAAGGAGGCCATGAAGACCCCACCAGATGGACTCAAACCAGTGTCCAGTCTACAAAGAGGAGGGTCTACACATAGAAAGCATTTCCTCCATTCTTCCAAGTGAAGCCAGCCACAGTTGAGCAGGACCTTTGACTTATCTTCATATGGATGGAACTGGTAAAAGAAAGGATCCAGGGGCTCCTTTCAAGCCCATGTGACCCCTGAGGAACAGATCCTCAAATGACCTTAAGAGTAAAAATAAATTGGTTTATCTGGGTCAACTCTATAGTCTTAAACACCCAAAAGGAAATTATAACCAAAGATTAAAGGGATCGATAAAATTCTTTAAGAGTCCATGTGTATAGCTAAAGGCTGCATAACAAGAAACAATGCCAGACAGAAGATACCTTTCTCTGAGTTGTTGGCCAGGATGGCCCAAGGGACTCCCAGATAGTAACCCAGCATAGAACTGGAACAATGAACAGCAGACCCCAATGTTATCTAAAGGAATATTGGCAACTGATTGCTGCTAGATGAGGAAGAGCTGATCCTCCTTAAACAAGGAACTCTAGACAGGCTGACTAGATTCAGCAGTTGGACAAACAGTGGGAAATGGCTGGGGCACTGACAACACAGTTGACAGTAACAGGGATGACAGAGATTAAGGGCTCCAGTCATCGGGGGGAGAGTATGGGAGTGTGTCATTTGAGATGTGTGTATATAGATGAATAAGATTGTTTAGGATGTTAAGTATAAAATACACACACATACACAAATCAACAACAACAAAACAATGAGTTATATTTGAGGAAGAAGCATAAAAATTTGCTTTATGTTAATTAGTAGAGGTGAAAAATATTGCCAATTCAAATCTACCTGATGACTTTATATCCATAGTCAGGTGCCAAGGATCTGAGTGTAACTGACTATGACTAGTAATAATCAGATACATAGAGATTAGAGATGCATGTGCAAACATCTAAATGTTATTAGCATTAAAATGAGTTTTTCTGTATGAAACTATATATTAAAATGAAATGCACATCTTTTTTAAAGGCCAAAACCTCAGTCAATTTTTATGTCTTATAGGGTTTATACTGAGTTCAATATTGTATAACTGTATTAATTCAACCTAAAAAATTACTGCCAGTTTTGAAAGAGATGTACTCTTGCTCTGGAGTGTATTACTGAATATGTTAAAGCTGTAATGAAGTGCTTCTTCTAATCATGTGGTTATTAAATATTTTTTTTATCTTTTTGAGACAGGATGTCCCTGTAGCCTCAGCTGTCCTGGAACTTACTATGTAGACCAGGCTGGTCTCAAACTCACAAAGATCCGCCTGCCTCTGCCTCCCAACTGCTGGAATTAATGGCGTGCACCACCACGCCTGGCATAAATAAATAATTTTAAGAAAAGAAAATGAGCAGTGCAAAAAGAAACAAGTGTCACATTCAGCTGCTGTGCTATAGTTTCAAGGAGAGCTGTTGAGATTTCTATAAAGAAATTTTGTATTAAATTTCTTTGGACACTTTTGATTATAGCACTAGCAAGTAAGTCTGTTGCTTATATCACCAAATCCTTTAATTTCTTAAATATTCATATATCCTTCCATTCCATTTGTGATTTTAAACTAAGGCAGCTGTTATGAGTTCCTTGTGGATTTTGTTGTGATATATTTTAGCTAGCACTAACTGTTATTAGAACAATTTTTTTAAAAAAATTGTAGTTATTGAATTTTTGTGTATTTTATACAGGATATCTCAAACAATCTTAATCATCTTTATACCCCTGTCCCCACTGGCACCCTCCCATAGCTCTCCCTCCCAAACCCATATACTCTGTCATTCGTGTTAAGGTCCAATGTGTCAAGTCTGTGTAGGACAATTTTTATATGCTCTAAATTTTCTGGTGTCTTGCTACCTAAGATCTTAACCTTTTCCTATTATTATCACAATGCAGGGAATATTAAAAAAAATGGCATTTACTTAGTTACATAAGAGTGTTTCTAAAATGCCATGTAAATTTCTTGAATTCAAGAGAAATAACTTCATTTAATTAGGATTGTGTTCTTTCACTTTAATGTAACTATAAGGTTCTAAATCCATGAAACAAACGATTAAAAACTCCTGTTTTAACCATAAGATTACTAATTGTGTGGCTGGAAAAATGGCTCAGCAATTAGGAGCCCTGACTGTTCTTCCAGAGGACCTGGAATTGGTTCCCAGCACCCACATGGCAGCTCACAACCATCTGTAACTCCAGTTCCAAAAGATCCAACACTCTCTTCTGACCTCCAAAGGCATTATATGCACTTACACACATCCGGGCAAAATACTCATATACATAAAATAAATTAAAAAAGAAAAAATACAATAGTAATTGTTTATAATTCTTAAATATTTTTTTTCTGTCAATCTGTCATATTTTAGGTCAGTATAAGATATGTGGAAAATAGGGGCTGGAGAGATGGTTCAGCATTTAAGAAGACTTGCTGTTCTTCTAGAGGACACAGTTCAATTCCAGCATGCACATGGCTGCTCACAATCATCTGTAACTTCAGTTCTGGTGGATCTGACACCCTCTTCTGACCTCTGTGGGGCAATGCTGCGCATGGTGTACCTACATACATGCAGGCAAATCACCCATACACATAAAATAAAAATAAAATATTTAAAAATGATATGTGGAAAATAAAAATTTGGCATAAATATTTCGATATTTATTTATAACTTACAAAAAGCCCAGTGTGCATTTTTAATTCTACAGTAGTGACATTGTAAGAGCAAGCATTGCATTTTAACATCTATGAAGACTCACACCTGTATAAAATATTGTAAACCCAGGAAAGTTGAGCTCAGCCTTTGGTGTCCACGTTTCTGTAGAGGCTGAGTCTCACAGATGAGGTGTACTACTTGAAATGCTCTTCTTACTCTCCAGCCTCCGCAGAGGTCAGGTTGGCAGGGTGTGACCCAAGGCCCCACCATAGCTCACAGCAGTAGTATACACTGTTAGAGGTGGCAGAAGGCCTTCAGTGAAATAAAAATAATCATCAGTGGCTGCATGAACTATTTTAAAGCTTCATTCATCTCATCAAGAAGCATTTCTAATGCAATTTAAGTTTATATGTACTATTCAAATGTTATGATTATAAATTTTTATTATAAGTATAATAACTTCAAAATATTTTTAGCTATTATAATATTATGGTCACAGAAAATAAGCTTCAATTAATAATAAAGATGGGAATCATTAAGATATTTTCATATATCATTATAAGGGTTAAATTCTGTATCAGATACAAATATGAATTTAAGAAGGAAAAAAAATCTTATAAGCATTATTTATATAATTTTTTATAAAGTCGTATTTTTTAAATTAGGATTTTGTTTTTTATTATGTGTATTTGTGTGTGTCTGAGTGTGTGTTTGTCCATGTGTGTGGTGCCTGTGGAAGACAGAAGAGGGTATCAGATGACTTGGAGCTGGAGTTGCAGTTGGTTATGAGCTGCCTATTATGGGTGCTGGAAACTAACTTGGGTCGTGTGGATGAGCAGCAAGTGCTCTTAACTGCTGTGCTATCTCTTCAGTTACTATAATATAATTTTTAAATGGACAACTGTGTTATTTATATGCATTTTAAATGGTGAATTTACATTGTGATGCTACTTCAGTGATATCAGAGGTATTTACATGGTACATAAAATTTTATTTTAAAATATAAATATTTATAAAATACTATAAATGACTGCCTGGATGTTATTCCCTAATCTTTCACATTTCTGTAAGTCTAGGCATTATCAGCCAACTACCCATATTTTAAGAAATGTTTTTCAGTCTGAGTGGTTTATTAAAAAAGAAAAAAGTTTGTATAGGTAGATGGCCTTGGAAGGCTGGAGATAGTTTATCCCTTTGGAGCAAAATTTTACAGACATTACCAGCATTAAGACTCCTTCCTTCTTTCCCTAGAGAGAGATCTTTATATTCTAGGGTAATAAAGAGAATGGATGGGTGGACTTTCCAGTAAACTTTATGTAAGATCAGAATTTCTTAATCTCTGGGTTGTTCGCTTGTAGTCCATCCATACTGCATGGATGCAAGGCCTGGCCTTCCTTGAATTACCCTCTGTTTCTTTGGGTACTTGGGGACCAGACCCAGTGAAACACATGAAACAATTTAAATGTGAATTAAATGAACTTCAAAGCAAATGTTTTTTTCCTATATTTTAGTTCATATAATATTGCCCGGCAGAGATTGGATATATATGGAGTAAAATATATTTGTTTAAAACATAAATGAAAGAATAAATGTTTGATGTAATTAATATTAATTTTTGAATCTGTTTTGCAATCAAATTGCTATAGATTGAGTAGCCTGCTAAATATGTTGATTATGTCTAAAATAAGAATTGAGTGCAATTCATTCATTCATTCCTTACAAAAATTAATAAATATCTTCTTTATGTTGATAACTTACTATTTATGAAAAACAAAGGTAAATAGAAGCAGTTGTTTACTTCAAAGAAGCCTAGTAGAAAATACAGAAATACAAAGAAATATAGTGACTGTAAAAATGGAAATACATGTAAAATACTGGGTGACCACAAAGGCTATGATGCCTCATTTGCCTGAGGGACTAGCAAAAGTCTCCCGAAATAGCTCTTGTCTTTCAGATGACTGTTAAATAAGAGATGGGTGTATGTCAGAGAATGCATGCTGGTAACAGGGAACAAAGGGTAAACATTGCAAGATATTAGTAGAATGGGATATATTACAAGTTAATTTTAAATGAATTAATTGTCTTCAGTGTAAAAACAACAGAGAGCACAGATGACAACGACAATGATGATGGTGATGGTGGTGGTGGTGGTGATGATGAATGATGATGTAAGAACTGACTTAAAGCCTTCAAAGTTCCAAAAATCATCTTCCTTGACTTTTTAAATAACATATATATATATATATATATATGTAAACCTTTTAAGAGGCAAACCTCCAATATTTGGTTTTGCTAGCTACTATTTCACAAACTAGGTATGTTAATGGCATTCCAAATGTCATATTTTGCTTTTGGAGAATTCCTGAAGGGAAGCTAGGTTTCAGTGGAAAGAGCTCACAGTTAGCTAAGTGAAATGCAGTCTAAGTAAAAGCTGGGCACTTTGGCAAGGCCCAGATGGATTAATACACTAAGGCTGGTGACTCCTGCCCAGATCCTTAGGTTTGTCTCTTCAAACTGTTTCTGCACTAAAACACCAGGCTAAGTCAGACTTTGCAACTCCCAAAGGAATTCTTTCAGGACTAAAAACCCTAGAGACAAGATATCTTAGTAAAACTCTGGGTCTGGAGGTGGGAGGTTGTTTTTTGTCAGAATGCCATTTTGGGAGCAACATTTTTCAAAGGCTCAGGAATGCCAGTCTGTCTACCATTCAACTGTAATTTTCCACAAAGACTTTAAGACTACTGAATTTTTTAAAACTATGATTTTGACATAATGGTTAGGTTGCATTCCAGCACCCTGAACTTTAAAAAAAACACGGCATTTCATTACGTTTCAGTGTGTAAGCGGCATGCTCTTTTGTACCTTTTACCCAGGGGAGAGCTTGTTATAAAGACAGGAGCTCGCTAGAGCTTATGCCCTTTGAATCTCTGACATCCTCTTTCCAGGTACATCATATCTATCCACAGAGGGGGCACTTCTAGTTCATGGCACCTGATACAATTATGAATAATGTTATACAAGGTAGGAACATAAATAAACCACTTAGAGTGTAAGAAAAGATGAATCAGATCTGATGAATTTTATCCCTTTTCCATTGCTGCCTGAACTGTTTTTGACAGATGCAATTCTCTGGTATCTTTTGTTTTTGAGCTGCTCACGCTGTCCACGTGGTATGGTATCCTCTCTGGCCCTTAACAAAACTATCAGTATGTGATAAATACTCCATACATTTTAGTTTGATTAAGTATATCTGAGTTGGTTATAATGTATAAGAATGAATAAGAGCAGAAGCCCCATGAACTATCACTAAAAGAGGCAGCAGAAAACTGGTCATAGTAAGTTTTTCTTTTAACATGGACTTGGCTTTGTAGCCCAGGTTGGCTGGAACTTGCAAACCTCCTTCCTTGGGCTCCCAATGCTGGGAATGCAGGTTCCTCCATGATATGTTCCCTTCTCTTCTCTGTCTGGCTGTACATTTTGTTGTTTCTTATCAAACTATATAACCAGGGATATACTCTGGATTAGGTGGAGATGTTTTATTTCCTTCTGACAGGTTTGAAACTGGTGAAAAGTATGTCATGTAACACTAAGGTTATATAAATTACAGATACTATCTAAGACCACACAAGATTACTCAGATTATATAAAGCAAATGAGGTATATTTCAGAATACCAGATAAGGGAGGGTTATAAAGAAGATCATGTCAAAAGTACAATGGAGCACAGAGTGCATATATAAATTCTGGGGCAGAAAAAAAGAAGGGTTTATATAGACATGGGAGTTAAGAGGCTTGATCAGTGATTAGATGGGAAAGGAGGGAGACGATGATGTAGGGGAGGAATTCTGCAGGGAGCATTATACTTGACACTGAGGAAACCCAGATTACACTGAAGTCCTCCACTTGTGGCACTCCAGGAGGAAGATACCTCCAGGAGCCAGAATTCTTTTATTTTTTGAAATTTGGCCCCAAAGGATGAAAGTGCTGAGAACCCCAGATGCAAGCGAGCCTGACTAATTTAGACCTCTGTATGTTGGCTGGGGTGAGTTAGGTCAGGCTCACTGCTATCATAACAGAGAACCAACATGTATAGACTCAATCCAAAGGAGGTTTGCTTTTCACTAGATGAACGGAGTATGTGATACAGGTTGGCATGGCAACTCTCTTCCATGTAGTTAGATATTCAGGGGCTTGGGGAGGCCCTGCCATCTTATATAAGTTTAGACCAGGTATTATGGAGAAAGAGCAGGAGTGGGGAAACAATTGTAGGACAGTTTTAGAGGCCAGGCAATAATGTGACACAGTGATTTCCATCAACATTTATTCCATAAGCCATATGTCAGTAATATGATCACAACCAGTTGCCAGGAATATAAGGAGCTGGAGACTTATGAGAGGTGTGGCAGAGAGGTCCTGGTTTAGGGAAAGTAAAAGCAAAAACTCTGGAAAGTGTTTTGCCTAGCTTTGCTTTTACTTGTGAATCTCTCTCTCTCTCTCTCTCTCTCTCTCTCTCTCTCTCTCTCCCCTACCACCTTTCTCTCTCTCTCTCTCTGTCTCTCTCTCTCTCTTTCTCTCTCTCTCTCTCTGGAAACATACCTAATTAAGTGACTACCATGGTACATAAACACATCTTTGTAAGAGTCCCTGGGCCTTAGCCTTGTGCACTACATCAAAATGCCTTTCCAAGATTTATAAAGATGATAACTTTTCTTTACTGTTAAAAAAACTTTCTCCCCGGAGAGTTTCATTGTTGAGGTGTTCTTGCTTGTGATAGTATCTTATTAGAACAACTCACATTTAATGACTTCGATAATCTTTTTAACTTTTTAAATTAAGAAAATGCTCATGGAAATTTAATTTACCCAACACAGGACTTTTGATAGTTCAGTGAACAGTTGTATAGAATATGAATAATTTACTGCTTTGCTAATCAAGGCTTGCAAGGCATGGCCTATAAAACATAAAAGCTTTCCAAAGCCGTTCTGAAACTTTAATGGTTTGTACATTTCAGATTTTTTTTAACCTTTGTTATGTGGTGGCTGAATTGCCAAAACTTACTCCACTGGAACAGATGTAAGCAACAGCATTAACAAAACCTGTTTACAAATTAGCCTATATTTCTTTCTTTCTTTAAGTGTTTTCATAACACAAGAAAACCACACCAAAGTGATTTTGACCTATATCAGTTAAAAATTTTTGTGTAATCAGCTGGAGGTGTAGCTCTGTGGCAGAACTCTTGCCTAGGTATCTGTGAGGAACTGGGTTTGATGGTTAGAATTACAAAAATGTTTCTGTAGTTGTTTTAGCAATATGAAACATTAAAAGTTTGAGTTATGCTAAGGTTGAAAAATGAAATTACAAAATACACAGTAGGTGCTAAAAATATTTGCTAACATCTGAAAACATTAGTATTATTTCCTTTCTTTTCTGACCTGATTTGTCACTTATTGCTTGAGTAATGATCACTTATTCAACCCCCTTAAACATTAAGGGCTTTGTCCCTGGTCCATACAGGGGAATAATGCACATATTGAGCAGTGGAACTATTGTACCCAGTGATTAAACAGTTTTCACCATGAATAGTTGACTCAATTCTGAATTAAGATCTAACAAAAGCAGATATTTTGTTGTGAATTATGTATATCATTTATCGTGTTTATTTTCTTAAGTAATCATGGTCTATGCTTACATGTTATATGGTATATAAGTTTTGTACTGTATCAAGTAGTTTGAACTGGAAAAATCCTAGACTTTGCATCAACTCTCAGAAAAAAACAAAACAGCAGAACACAATTTCGTTTCACACCATTTTCCTCGTGCTTTCAGAGGTCTGGCTTCAGTCTCTGCTACATTGTCAACCCCCTATTATTTCTCCTTACAGTTTACTTCAGATGACCTGAAGCATTTGCTTATATTAAATAATCTTATTATGCTTTAGAATTAAGATGTCCTTAAATTAGTACAAGAACTAAGCTTACTGACCATCGCCTTCCTACAAGCCTATTCAATTAAAGAGCGTGAAGTTTAATTCAATTCAACAACAGCATATTGATTGCTCTGCATGGAAAAAGCAGTTTATTTGTTCGGAGAATATTCATATGGGATTGAATCAAGATAAATATTTATAATTTAGTGAGCTTTTGGCTCTGTAAAATGCAGTCAAGTGGCAAACAATTATGTTTTGGTCAATAATGGACCACAGACATAAGAGTTAACTTGTAAGATTATGAGGAAGCTGAAACTTTTATGTCACTTAGTATTTTTCCTGTATCCCTTTGAAGTTTAAATGCAGAAATACTGAACAACTGTATTCTATTTGTATACAGTATTCAGTACAGTAATAGCAGCTTTGTAGCCTAGGAATAATAGGCTATACCATATATTCTAAGTATATATTAGGCTATGCCATCAGGTTTATATAATCGTCTATGGACATATGATAACAACATCATCTACATATATTTTTCTTACAAGTACCCTTGGGGTTGAGCAACACACGACTATATTATGAATGTAAAAACTCATTGGTCTGACCAGCATATAGTATTCCCTCATGGGAAGCTATTTCATTTGCCTCAAGTATAATGATTTTGTTTCGTATTCCTCATTAGATTCATTCATGATCGAGAAATGTGACCATATTCATCTAGAAAAGTCACTTTTATTAGAAAGACTGATGGATGTAAAGTATAGCCTTTGTTTGCCTTGTACCTTGAGCTCCCCTCCTGAACAAGCCTTAACAGTAGAGAAGTGAGACTTCAGAAGAATGATGGATAATGTGAACCAGGTGAATCAGGTTCCAGGAGAAAATGGTCAAAATCTCTGCAAACATCCCAAAGTGAGTTTTGGGAGAATGGCATTAAGTATGTGCACACTCTCCTGCCTTCTAGCCCTCTAGCCTTTGCAGAGCCATGCCTTCTGGTACCCATGGGCTTGACTAGTGCACACATAGAAGTACCACACAGTCCTATATTCTTTTCCAAAGAATTCAACACTTCGGTACACATCCATTCAGAAAATGCCTGCCTTTATCCAGCTTAGAAGGGTCTACTAGAATTCTGTTACAAAACCTCATTTAATTCCCAAATCAGTGTCAACAAAATATTACAGGATGGCATGGGCTTCTTTTCCAGGAGACTGAGGTCTGATATGTATAGTCAAGGAATGGCCTCAGAAAGTGGTGAGTCTGGATCTAAAGCCTCCATTCCCACTGTGTTTGTCAGACAGACTGCCAAAATCAAGCTAATTCAGTTTGTCTTTACTTCTATTCGGGTTTGAGTCCACCCTTGCAACTCTGGTCTATAAGATCAGCGCCCACAGCTCCTTTGCCTTTTCTAAAAGTAAGCCTCTATGATTTCTTGTCCCCACTTGACTTGCTCAGCTGTTATTGGGGCGTCTATATTCCCATACAGTGCTTGATATCAATATAAAGCTTAGTATTGGTTTTCTTGTACCAGTTTAGACTTTATAATATGAACTAGTATCATTTCTTCACCAGTATTTCATCTTTAGTTTCAATCTTATACTTGTCTCTGAATTGCCCCACCTCCTTAACAGAATATCCCAGCATGCTCTGTGACCAAGGCTGTACATCTGATATCTTAAAATTTGTTTTTCATGTGCATGTTTGTGTTGGGTGGGTAGGTATGTGCACATGGGTGCAGTGCCTGCAGAAGCAAAAAGCGGTGTCAGACGCCTTAGAACTGAAGTTACAGGAGGTTATGAGCCACTTGGTGTGGTGCTGGGGACTGAACTCAGGTCCTTTGCAAGAGCAGCAAGTGCGCTTAACTTCTGAGTCATCTCTTCAGCTTCTGATGGTTGTTTTTAACATATGTCCTGATCCAGGTCTAGGAAGGAAGTTGTAAGTCAGCGATATTTAGGATTAGGCATTTTTTGACTTGTTGAAAGGTATCTGGCTATGCGGACCTAAGGTAAGGAATGTTTTCTTAGAATCTTAATTGACTTAAAATATATAAAATATACATACACTCAGTTTTCACCAAAAGAACCATTCTTTTTTGTTATTAAATTTTTGTATATTTCATACAAAACATCAGACTTACTCATCTTAAACCCCCTCCCCCATCCACACCCTTCCAATGACTGTGCCCCCATCAGATTCCATACATTCTGTCCTTTGTGTTAAGGCCTATTGAGTCAAGTTATTGTACCCAGATGTCCCTCAGTACAAGTTCATCTACTGAAGTCTAGTTAGCCTATCTAAAGTCAATTCCTTAAAGATTAGCTCTCCCTCACCCAACAGTAATCAGACACCAATAGTTCTTCAGCTAAAATTGGGGCCTGCTGCCATTTCCCAAGTTCTATGCTGGGCTTTTGTCTGCTTGAGTTTGCATGGGTTTTGTGCATGCTGACACCATTGCTGTAAGTTCATAGGAACAAATTCCCAAGAGCCTATAAGAGTCTATTTCCATGTGGTCATGTACCTCCTCCTCTGATTCTTACAATCTTTCTGCCCCCTATTCTGCAATGGTCCCTGAGCCCTGGGTGTGTGGAGTTTAACATAGGAGTCCTGTCCAAGGGCCCATACTCCGCAGACACTTATTCTCTACACTTTGTCAACTTATGGCCATTTGCATTCATTGCCCTCTCTTGCACAAAGGAGCTTCACTAGTGAGAACTGAGAGATGCATTAGTATTCTCTCTACCCCTTCCCTTGTTCAATTATGTTCTGCTGAGCTTTAGGTATAACGATTCCATTGTAGATATGGAATCACTTAGGACTGGGCAATTCAGACTTATTCTTTGTGTGTGACCAGTTGTGGAACTCTGTAATTTCCTCTGTTGCAAAAGAAGCATCTTTGATGAGTGGTGACTGGCATACTTATATGTAAATATAAGGCTCCATGTTTAGTATAGAGTAAGAAATTACATTTGTCTACAGATGTGACAGCCTTAGGATTTTCTCTAAGATCCATGACCTCTCTAGTCATGTGTATTTGGCTATCTTTACAGTACTACCCATGCATTCCCTCTCATTGAGTGGGTTTTAAGTCCAGTTAGGTAGCTGTTGATTACTTACAAGATAAAAATGCCACTACTGCACTAATGTTCTTTGGTGTGTCTGTCATTGTTGTGGTTATTAGGGTTTAAAGCTGGGATTGAACCATCAATTGATGTTTTCTCTTGGCAACTTGAACAGTGTCTTCCAAAACTATGAGACCTAGTCTTCAGGGAGGAGGCTTCCAGTTCAGTTCCTGCCCCATTGTTCTAAGTCTTGTATCCAAACTATGTCCTGTCTTCAGCAAAGGGTCTTACCTTCAAGTTCTGGGAGGTAACCAAGGGCTGTGGCAATAGTCTGTGTAATTTTGGGAGTCTCTTGGACTACCCGGGCCAACAACTCAAAGGGAAGTTTCTCCTGTCTGACATTGTTTATTTTTTTATATAGCCTTCAACTATGCATTTGACACAGGTAGAGATATTGCATGTGTAATTTTTCAGTAGACTTTTGAACTAATACATTTCTCCCTGGTTTTTCATACCACTAAGCATTATTCATCTCTATTCTCTCTCTCCCTGTCTAACCCTCCCTCCTTTCTCCTCCTACAATTAAAGTACCCTCGTTTTCCCCATTTCACCTTTGATAGTACCTGCCTCCTATGGTCTTCCCTCCCTTGAGCTCCTTCTTCCTCTTTACCCCATTCTTAATAAGCTTCCTAAGAAAAGTTTTGTCTTGATTCATGTCTTATTAACCCTTTGACTTATATAGGTTGCTTCAATGCAGGAATAAATTATAGGCTGACTTTGGGTAAAAGGCAAGCCAGATTCTTTATATCATTTTTGGTTACCAACATTTATTTATTTATTTATTTTATTGATTGATTTACTGGTCTTTTATGTAGGAAATTTTTTATTTGAGAAACATATTTTCATAAACTTTTCAAAATCACTGAGAACTGTGGAATACATACTCTACAGTTACTGACAATGCAGATAAATTTAGAGTTATATTAGACAACCACAGTGTCTGAGGTCTGAAATTTTAATTAAGTATTGTTACAGTGTTTCTAGCTACTCATTCCTCATAAAAGTCACCACTACTACAATCATACCATTAATTATGGTTTATTTTGTAGGCTATCATTCAAAGTATTTCATACCAAACAGCATTTTAATAACATTTTTTTGGGTCTTTTTGAGACGGGGTCTCCCTGTAACCCCAGCTGTCCTGGAACTCACTATGTAGACCAGGCTGGCCTTGACCTCACAGAGATCCACCTGTCTCTGCCTCCCAAGTGCTGGGATTAAAGGTGTGTGCTACCGTGCCCAGCAATTGTTATGAAATAAATGATTCATTTTAAGATAGAAAAATGGCTATAAAAGGATGCCAAAATTAATAAGCATAGAACGCTTTGGTTTGTTAATTTATACCTGCTTATATATTATTCCAAATTGATTTTTATAGGGAAAACACAAATATGGAAGGCTCTCTCTTACCCCAGGCTCCAAGAAATATTTAAATTAACTTATTTTGAAAAATTTGAAGAGATCCTCCTGCTTCTGCCTCCCAAGTGTTGGGATTAAAGACATGGGCTACTGCACCTGGCAGCACTTAAGTTTTAGAACCACTGTAGGATTACAGGAAGAGTTCAGAAAGTTCTTCACTAACACCTGGTTTAGCATCTTAAGTTTGTGTGCTATGAATAATTGGTATATGAGTAATTATTGACACACTATTATTGACTAAAGCCCACTTAGACTCACTGTTTGTTATACAGTGCTATGTACTTTGATGAATGTAGCATTTACATAGCCATCATTACAGTATCAGCAATCACCTATTTATCCTATTTATCCTTTCCTCTCTCTGAAAGCTCCTGATTATTGATCTTTTACTGTATTTTCTGTGATCTCAGAGGCTTAAAATCTTGAAGCAGTAACCTTTCTAAATGATCATCTTTTACATAGAGACATATATTTAACGTTCTTTCACTTATTTTTTCAGCTCAATAGTTTATTTAAATCTTGGCATAATATTTCATTATGTGTAGTAGTTTGTTTTGCCATTGGCCTTTGGTTGCTTTCAAGTTTTGGCAAATATGAATAAAGCTTCTACAAATATCTACATTCTGATATTTGTGCAAACTTACATTTTAAACTCATTTAAATGAATATCTAGAAACACGATTGCTAGATTATACAATAAGACAATATTTAACTTTGAGCTTTGTAAGAAACTACCTGTCTACTTTCCAAGTAGCGATATCGTTTTTGCATTTCCTCTAACAATGAATGTGAATTCCTCTTGCTCTACATTCCCACCAGAGTTTTGTGTTGTCAGTATTCAAGGTTTTGGTCTTACTAATATGTGTGCAGTGATTTTCCATTGTGGATATCTGAATCACACTGTCTCCTCTCAAGACTCAGGGATCATTGCAGAAGAGACAATGGAAAGATGGTAAGAGCCAGAGGTAGTAGATCAATATAAGGAAATTGTGCTGTCTGGACATTACAAGGCAGTTGAATATATGAACCAAAAGTCCTATGACAACAAGCAGAAGATCTGTGCAAACCCAAACCAGACAAAAATCAAGCATGGATGGGGGGAGGTGGGCAAAAAGTCCCAGTCCCTAGCTGAGACTTTATTGGCAACTGATAGCTGCTGGGAAAGGGGGAGTCAATTTTCTTTCAGGGTGTGACAAGGAGTAGATTGACCAGGCTCCAAGGAATGAACCCACATCCAAGAGCATTTGGGGAATTAATACAAAGTAGACATAGTAGGCCTTTGGAAAAGACAAATAATAATAGAGGACATGAGGCGGGGCTAGTTGTATGGTGAGGGTAGAGATGGGGTCTGAATATGATCAAAATACATTGTATGAAATTCTCAAAGAACCAGTAACATATTTAAAAAAAATAAAATGATGATTTGTTTTTCATTATAAATTCCCATTACTCATTGCTGGCATATAGGAAAACAACATAAATTCATATTTTATAACAATATACTAACTATATTACTTACACATTTAGTTTCCAAAGAAACATTGATTTCTTCTAATCAGGGCAAGAATGCCTATTATTCAAAGACTCAATGAGAACTAAAAATAACCTTGATTATTGATGAATATCTGAAAAATTCTACAGCTGATAACTCTAAGAAGAGGTAACTATTCATATCTGTGTTCTCTGTCCTGAGAATAAATCTTATCATAAACTCTGAGGGGTTCAGTTCCCAAAACCCACATGGCAACTCACAGATGTTTATAACTCTAGTTCCAGGGGAGCCAATGCTCTTTCTGGCCTCCAAGGACATTGTATGACACAACTGCACTTACATGCATGCAGGCAAAATACTTTTAAAAAGTAAAATTCTGAGCACAAGGTTGATTCTTTTTTTATTATAATATATTCCAATTAATTCTTGACAATTCATTAATTATACTTCTGAACAATACTAAATTTGTGATGTTACATTTCTGAAGGTTACTCAGTCAGCAACAGTGTATAACTTTAGAGCTACTTTCACAGATAAAAAAAGATAGTTACACTTTTAGAGACACTTCTGATTCTAGATCACTTCCCCTTCTGAGAATCCACCAATCCATGATCTCCATGTTTTCTAAAACCCTGTATACTGTTAGCAGTTTTTAATGGTCAATGATGTCTTCCTCACTGGGTGATCTGTAAAAAAATGCTTGGAACTGAGCAGCAGAATTAAGTTCCCTCCTTAAACCATGTGGGTCCTGGGGATCAAACTCAAGTTGTTAAGCTTAACAAGCTCTTTTACCCACTGAGTTTCTTTGCCAGTCCACAACTGGATAACTTAGAAAACCAAGGTTTGTTTCTCATTGTTCTGCAAGTTAAAATTCCAAGATCAAGATGTCAGCAGGGTCAATGTCTATTGAAAGCTCACTCTAACTCACTTATGGTATCTTCTTACTCTGTCCTCAAATTTTAGAAGACACACACACACACACACACACACACACACACACACAAATTCTCCTAGGTCTTGTTCATAAGGATAGTGATCTCCTTCATGAGGCTTCAGTTCATAACCTAGTCTCCCCCATACTTCTTAATACACTGTATTAGCAAACTGTTTCAATGTATGCATTATGGAAGGACACAAACATCATGCTACAGCACTTGATCTTGTAATGCAGCTATCACTTGCTTAGCAAGCAAGCCTTCCAGCCTTTTGTTTCACACCATAAGTCTTAGCCTTTTCCTTTAAGAGCTTTCATTCCTGTTATCAGTGGGCCATCAGAGACAACATCTGTGGATTATGTTGTTTTAAAGCCAAGGAGAAGCTTCATAGATCTATGATTTTATTATTCTAATGGCATTTATTGTTGTTGCATGTATGTATACAACTGACTGTAGTTTTTGTGTATTCTGTGAAACAGCTATTTAAGTTATTGCACAAAAATTAAATGTTTTTTATATGAAAATAGTCTATGAATTCTTCTTGGAATTTAGTGTCATGAAATATTGTCCCTCCTGCAAAAATTATTCTTTTCCATTTGCTGTCATAGATCTCACTGCTATGCCTTATATTGTTTCAATATTGATTCTAATTTTAGGATATGGTCTTAGCTGTTTTGCCACATAATTTTCATTTATTTTTCAGGGGTTTTCATTAAAATTTGTACTTTGACAATTTCATTCCACATGACTTTAACTTAACCTGATATAAAAATCCAGTCTGTGGACTAGGTATGGAAAAATTTGTAATACTTTCTTTACAAGAAACGATAGATAGTGTTCTAATATTTGTACACTTATTAATCTCTCTAGACAGTTTCAACTCTGAAAATAAGATTTTCAATTTTTACATAACCTTTAAAACTTGACAGTTACATTTTAATAAAATCAATGTTATGGATATATTCACAATGAATTTGTAACATTGTTATTATCTTTGGAGAAGTACAATGTGCGATAACCCTAATTATCAGAAGGTCAAGATCCCCACAGCAGTTAACTGACCAACTGTACAGCTGTCTCTGATGGTGCTACAGCTTTAATAATAATAATGTACTTCCATGAAAGGAAGCATCGTTGCTGCTAGTGGAGCGAATGAAAATGAAGTTTCAGTAATGATCTTTTTCATTCTCTATCCAGAAAAATATGTTATACAAAGTTGTTGTCAGTCTATATGGAAGAATAATTTCACAACCTGTGTAATAAAGAGCATATTCTAAACATGAGACTGGTTCTCAATCTGATACAAATAGCCTTTTACTTCTTTCTATTGCAAGCTGTCTCACTATTTATACACCAATACCTTCACCAGTACCTTGCAGTAGGGAACTTGAGCTAATTTGTTTGGCCTGAATTATAGTTGTAGAAGTTATTATGAATTGCTTTTTCTTTCCTATTAGCAGTGCTAGTCCTATTAAGAGACAGAATAGATGATGGTCCCTAACGTATAGTTTAGAGGGGTGATAAGAAAGGCTCATTCCAATTTATACTCGTTCCTCAGATGCCAGTGTGTTTGATATTCTGTCCTTAGAGTAGCTGTGGGAAGAATGCAGTGGAAAGATGTAGACTCATTCTTCCAAATTCTAATTAAATGGAATAAAAGATCAGGCAAAACCTACATCATTAAGACCAATTACCTTTCCATCCAGAGGGCTTAGTAGTTACTCCTGGGAGAGTTATGTGATTATTATTCCTGAGGTAAATAGAGTTACCAGTTCTTCTCTGAGTCATGAGATGAGTAAACCAGATGCTTGGTAGTGGGGAGAGCATTAAAGGTTCAGGCTGAGGATTTCTGAACTCAGGGGTATGGTACAGAAACTCACCAATATGAAGAAGCATGAAGAGCCAGGCATGGTAGTAGACATCTATAATACCAGCCCTGGGGAGGTGGAGGCAGGAGGGTCAGGAGTTCAATGTCATCCTTGGCTACATAGTGAGTTCAAGTCTAGCCTAGGCTGCATGAGAACCTGTAACAAACAAACATCAAGTAGGAATAATTAAAGGCAGTAATGCTGAGATCATGTCCTAGCCCTGGCTCTGTTCCTGTTTAGTAGTGGATCTAAGTTAGTCTAATTCCGACAACCTATGATCTCAGGAAACAAGAAGCGAAGCAATCCTACTTTTTGTGTAACTCCCAATTCTATTCTCAAATGACTTTGCTATAAGAAATATAAAGTTAAATTCTGTAACATGCCAACATGGCAACAAATAAAATCCTGAAAAAGGAATCATTTTTTAAAGAAAGAGGAAACTTATTGTGAAATAAGATCACTGTGATATTCAGTGAAGTTTCATTTCTTCCTTAACCATTGGATCAGGAAAGGTTGGAGGCATGAGCATTAGTTTTGTGTTCTCTGATGATTTTCCCAGTTCTAAAGATATTCCACATGTCCTTTACATTTCATATTTAGAGATTTGCTTAGGATAAGGCCACAAAGGCCAATGCTCTGGGCTTGCTTTGGAGACCTCACACAAGGATGCTACCAGGCTGAAGTAACTGGCTCTACTATAAGGCAGTTCTTTCAAAATGTCCTAAGCTATTATTTTATTGTAGTTGTTTTTATGTCTATAAAGGAAAAGCAGATAAAACGACTCTTTTGTTAATCTAAGATGATCCATTTGCTGTTCTTTGATGATTTATTTTCTTAGATTAAAGTGTCTCTCGTGTACGTTATTACCCACACTCCACAGGCACTGTTTGTAGCGATGCTCATATTCATACTCTGTGTAAACTGCATTATTGAAGACCTACAATGAGCCATCTGCTCCAAGATGGTGGAGGATTATCATCAACAGTACCAAAAACAGCACTGCAATTTATTTAACAATAACTACCAACTCCAAGACTGAAGACATTAATTTTATCTTGTCCAACCATTAAACAGCCTATAGTAAGCAATATTGCCTTTATTTCATAGATTAAAAAAACAAATGGACAATCTCAATAACTTTTATTATGTCACACAAATGACAAGGATTCAATCCCATGTCATGACATTTTACAAATAATGGCACTAAGGCCAAAAGAAGCCAGAACCAGGCAGGCAGTTAATGACAAAGTTGAAGTCAAGTTCATTTACGTCCTCGAGAAATGTATTTTTAAATATTGTGCTTTGTTTCTCTACCCTCTTTAAAGCAAGGGAAAAGGAAAAAAAAGGTTTGTGAATAAAGAGTTTATTGTGGAACATTCCTATCTTACGGGCATAAAGTGCACCCCTGAGTCCATATTCTAGAAGAAACATCTCGTACACACTGCTGGCTTGGTGGTAGTCTGAAGCTTGGTTCCTGGTGACCCTTTCTTCAACCTGTTCACTCAGGTTCCAGCATTGCCATGAATCACTGGCATGGGTCAGAACAAAGCTCCTCTACTTTGACAGAGGCCACTACAGAAGCTTGTCTTAGCAATCAGTGTTACCCAATGTGAGAAATCAGGACGTGCGTTGCAGTGAAAGAGTTGCAAGGGCTCTATTTGGCTAACTCCTGTGCTCACAATGAGTTGAGTCCTGGTGGTTTTGGAAAGAAACACAGGGAGAAGTGGCAGATGGTGGAAAGACTGCTTTACTTCCTTTGCTTTCGGCTGGAAACAGGTTAATGCCTGCCCTTGTCAAGGCTGTGTCCAGCGTGGCTGCCTAAAGCGCAATTACGTTCTGCAATGGGGCCTTGCAGGTTTGCATTCTCCTCCCTCGGTGGCTTTCATATCTGAGTTGCTTTTTTTTTTTCAGTTTCAGGTAATGGGACTTCAACCTAGTTCTTTGCCAAGTTCTCATTGATCCTTGGTGTGGAATAAATGTGAGCACTGCCTCATTAATCCTCTCTATGGTCCTTGCAGGGAGGTGACAAGCAGTATCCTATCATTTTTAGTGGAGGAAAGGAAGAGTATATTGCTCGCTGGGCATCTGGGTCTCAGCTTCTGGACATTTCCATCTGGATATCCTGCTGGCTTGTTATTTAACTTGCTCCAGTCTGAATCCACTTTCTACTTATTTCCAAAACACACCCCTCTTTGGGAGGATTGTCTGAGCTAATGGTGCAAACATCTACACAGCTCCTGGGAGAACTCTCTGAGTAATATTTGAATTTTCTTGTTTTCAGTGTTCAGTCAGTTATAAAGCATATTTCCTTTTTCCTTTGAAATGGTCCTTCAATCCATTCCTGTCTACCCCCTCGCTTATTGCTCCATGCTTTTTCTCTTCCTCCCTCATCCAGATTAGTAGGAAACATTTTTTCAGGTCCTCAAATTTGGTTCTCAATTTTTCTTTTTATCTTACTTTTACCTCTAACTTAATCTTTCTGAAACTCAAATGTTACATTTCCCTCTGCTCAAATTACTGATGACCTCATGTGAACATCAAAACACAGTCTTGCCTTGGTGTGTGGGATGTTTTAGGAAGAGCTTCACTCTGAGGACTGCACCCCCCCCTCCAACTCCATGCCTTATTCTTTAGCCACAAGGCCATTCACCATTTCCCAAGTGATTTCTTCCCTTGACTTAGCTTCAGTTCATGCTGAACTTGTCTTTACTGGAGGTTATTTGTTACACAAATACCCCACCATTTGAGTCTAGTATCTATTTTATACATTGTTCATTTTTTGTTTTTTTCTCACTAATCTGCCTACTCTCTTAATCTTTGCCTCTTTGGGGCTTTTACCACTATTTGATATAATTATACCCTTCCTTATATTTATTTACCAGTATTTCCTAGAATAGTCCATAAGTTCATTGAGAACAAAGTAAATATTTCACTCATCTCTGAACTCTCAGTACATGGTTTATTAGTTACTTTTCTCCTTGATGAGACAAAACACCTGACGGCAATTTAAGGGAAGAAGGATTGATTTTGGATCATGGTTTAAAGAGATATAGTCCATTATGTCAGGGAAGGCATTACAGCTGGGCTTTAATCCATGCTGGTGGCAGCTGGCAGTGTGGCTTGTTACCTGATGATGACCAGGAACAGAAAGCCTTGACGGGTAGCAGAAAAGGAGAAGATCTTGAAGGCTTGCCCCACCTCCAGCAACAGTGACATACTGCATCCCTCTAGCCCATATCTCCTATAGGTTTTTCTATCTCCCCAAACAGTTGAACCAGCTAGGGACAAAGTATTCAAACACATGGACCTATGGTAGATAACCTCGCCTTCAAACCATAGTACATAATACATGGTTTGGGGGTATTAATTGGTTGCTAAGTAAATTACATATAAAAAATAGTTTATGGATAATAAAGAACAACTTAAAAGAATATCTGCTCATAGTCAATGCTTATAACCACCCAATAAGGTAAATATCATTACTGATCCCTAACTTACAGATAAAAACCTGAGCCCTAAAGAAGTAAAAAGATGATTCTAAGACTCAACACCAAAGCCAGGACTAAGCTCATGATTTTTAGTTGTAAACCCTTGTATTATCTCGCTGTACTAGAATGCACATAAACAGAAGCAAGATTGGAAACTGAGCCATACATAATGCTGGTATTTAAAAAAATATTTTATTTATTATTTTTATTTTATGTGTATGAGTATACTGCCTGCATGTAGGTAAGTACACCTGTGTCGTGCAATGCCCATGGAGGACAGAAGAGGCTGTAAGATCCCCTGGAACTGAAGTTATGGACAGTTATTAGCTTTCATGTGGGTGCTGGGATTTGAACCCTGGTCTTCTGCAAGAACAACCAGTGTTCTTAACCGCTGAGCCTTCTCTCCAGCCCCAAATTATTACTATCATCATCACATCATCATCATTATGATGATGATGTGATGATGATTATTATTATTTTGGTCTTTTTGAGACAAGGGTTCCCTGTAGCTCCAGCTGGCCTGGAACTCACTCTGTAGACCAGGCTGGCCTTGAACTCACAGAGGCCCACCTGCTTCTGCCTCCCAAGTGCTGGGACTAAAGGCGTGAGCCACCACTCCTGGCCCAGTGTCAATTTCTTATAAAAAGAAATATTTCTGGTTGCTAAAACATGCTAGCTGTTGTTCATTGTGAGGAACTGTTAAAACACAGAGAAGCACTTGTTTTCCTACCCCTACTGTTTTCTATACCTGATGGTAAGAACACAAACTCTTACTGGCAAGGAATCGATCACATTCACATTGGAAGCAACTGTAGCACCCACATGACCTTAACTATGAAGGATGTTTGTGAATTATTGCTTATATAACAGTCTAATCAAAGGAACTTTAGTATTCTTGACCATTTGATCTTCCTGTTCCTAACCTTTTTTTTTTTTTTTTTTTTTTTTTTTCCTTTTTTTGGTCTTTTTGAGACAGGGTCTCTCTGTAGCCCCAGCTGTCCTGGAACTCACTATGTAGACCAGATTGGCCTCAAACTCACAGACATCCTCCTGCTTCTGCCTCCCAGGTGCTGGAATCAGAGGCATGCACCACCACACCTGGTTCTATGTTGCCAAATTCTTAATAAAAAGCATCCACAACTTATTTGGCTCCTAGACTAATCAGTCCATCCTATGATTAGAGGTGATGCTTTTTATTCCCCAGATCCTCTTCCCTATTGGTCAAAAACCCTTCAAAGTCACTAATTTCAGATTACAAGCATGGATGTCTTCCAAGAGGTCCCAAAGCAGACCTCTTTGTATCACTCACATTCTTTGTTAGCCACCTTGTCAGTGAGCTCATCTACAGTGGATTCAGGCTGGGTTTTTCTAAATTATTCATTCTGGAATGACTACAAAACACACTGTTTACAGTCTTGTTTTTTCAAATGGGTACTCAGAAGGATAAAGGGTGTGTTGGTAACTTAGGACTATTCCAATTTGGAAAAGGTGCTCAAAGACCACTCAGGCAAACAGATCCTATTAAAGGGTTGCTCTAGATTCCCTTTCTGTTTGCTCCTACCTGTTATATACAGAAGTGTCACCTGCATAGTTCGGTCTTCTTAAACCTTTCACTCAACCTAATGTTCCATGTTGTTCATGTTCAATGCAATCTACTCAAACTTTGCCTCATATGAATTACAGAGCTTTGGTTCCATATACATGAGGCATTCTATGATGTACTTGGTACATTCTTATTGAAACTTGAAGAGACAATGGTCAGTGCTTTAAGATCATTTTAAGAATAATTTATATTTTAAAAAATTATACGTGTGTGTGTGTGTGTGTGTGTGTGTGTGTGTGTATGTGTGTCTGCACATGTGAGTGAAGGTACCAGTGGAGGACAGAAGAGGGAGTTGGATCCCCTGGAGCTGGAGTTATAGACAATATGAGCTGCCTGACATGGGTGCTGGGAATTGAACTCAGGTCCTCTGCAAGAGCGGTGTGCATTCATAACTGCTGTGCCATCTCTCCAGTCCCTTAAGCTCATTAATGAATGTAGTAGTTCACTTGAACAAAATAGTCTTAGTTCTTGACTCTTCCCTCTTCACTAGACCTCTCCAGGTATCTACACATATCCAAAGACCAAGATGTAAAGTTTACTTTTTACATCCCTTGAACACAGACTGAATTTGTGTTTTGCTTTGACCAATAGAATGTGGTGGAATTGGTAGTGTACTTGCTGCTAGCCTAGTTGTTAAGCACTCTTGTATGCCCTATTTGTTTCTCCTGGAACTCCTACATTACTTGGTTAATCATAGATTACTTGCTAGGGGATGAGACCCATGTGGGTGTGAGACGGTTGCCCTTGAGAAGCCACCTTAGGTCAGTCTACACTAACTGACCTCCAAACACTGAGGAAAATTGCCTATTCAATTTACAGTTGGTCCAAGGTGCAAGATAAGATGAGACAAGCAGAAACCCACAGATCCCACAGATTGAAACAGTGATAAAATCCTTATTGTTTTAAGTCATATATTTGGGTGGCTTGTTTCAAAACAATAGCTAACTCACACAAGTGATTACTTCATTTAAGGCCCCTCAAACAAAGATGTCAATATTAATAATATCCTTGCTTAATGACTATGTAAATTTAGGATTAGCAAGATTATGTTACTTGACTAAGTTCTTTACTTAAGTTTCTCTAGTTAATAAATGACGGGGCCAGGATTTGAGGCAACATAATCTTAATGACAGAGTTTAAATGCATAAATATTATGTTATACAGTTTTCTTTCAGGAGTATATAGTTTGGTGGACTTGGTTTATGGAATAATTAAATATTTAGAAGATATAATTTAGCTTACTTTTCTTGATTTCTGCATAAAGAGATGGAGACCTAGAGTTCCCTGATTGCTGGTTTACTAAGTAAAGCCATCATCAAGATATTTTGATTGGTTCTTAATACTCTGTAACAAACTTTTCCGTGATGGCCAAGGGCACTCAGTTTTCTGCTGTACAATTGCGGGTTTCTCAAGGTTTAATAGTCTCTAGGTATTCTTTGGAGACTAGCACAGTGCTAAGTACTTGGAGAGATTAACCCCTATACATGCTAATGAACTATTTGTTGCTGGACTTAATGTTTAAGTCATCATCACTTGGGCAGTAGCCAAGTAGCCATGCCCTGATGGGAAGGTTGCCAGACAGATTTCAGTGCCACATACCAGTTGTAGCTAAGCCTAGGCCCAGATGACAGTTCTCTTCTGGAAATATTATGCATTTCTTCTAAGATACTCTTGACATCTATTAGTCACTAAATTATAAGAGCTATGATTTCTTGATGTTCTTGATGAAGGAAACAAATCAACCAAGTCCCATTTGGAAGGATGAAACTGTTCCTTGTATGTGACAACCATCTTCTTAGGCTTGCTTTCATAAAATCTGTTACAAGACTGTCATGTAAGCACTGGGACAAAGATAATGAAAAATAAGTTGAGTAAGGACAAGCAGTATCAGGTTTGACCTGGACTCTTTAACTTTGGAAGTTTTTGTTTGCACTGTCTCGGAGGGAGGGAATTTAGCTTCAGGACAAAATCAGTTAACTGAGGATGTGAGAGGGAATACATGCCTCTCCTCCCCACTTCTTGTTCTTATTTTTCTTGCAAAAAAAGTACAGCAAAGCAAGATTCATGCACTTTTCCCTGTTTTTTCAAAAAAATTTATTATTTTTATTTTATGTGTTTGGGTGTATTACCTGCATATATGTAAGTGCACCTGTGTTGTGCAAGGCCCACAGAGGTCAGAAGAGAGCATTGGATCCTCTAGGACTGGAGTTAGAGACTGTTGTTAACCGCCATGTGGGTGCTGGGCATCAAACCCGGGTCCTCTGTAAGATCAGCCAGTGCTCTTAACCACTGAGCCATCTCATCAGCACCTCTCTTTTCCCTGTTATACAACACATCCTTCATGAAATGTCAGGAAGGCATTCCTAGTCATTCCATAATGTGGCTAAAGACTTTTGTAATAATTGAGGAAGAAAACAAGACAATAGCAAAAAACAAACCCTGCTTCCTTCTCAATTGTTACTTTATCTTGAATTGCTCCTGTTTGGTCCCATGAAATACAGACAACCTAATGGCTAGCTTTCCAGGGATTAGAGACTGGGTTTTAGCCATGTACTGGTTTATACCACAGAATACATGCTTTATTTTATATTTTATTTATACACAGGGAAACTTTAGTAGCTTAAAAACTACCTAAGTTGTCTGAAAATATGATAATCACTTCAAAAAATGGAGTGTTGTTTTTAATCACTAAGATGTCAAACTTCTAAATGTTCTGTATTCCAGAATGGGTTAGAAGAAAGCATGAACTAAGCAATACGGTGAGTGAAGGAGCCAATGTTTCCTATTATTCTCTGTAGATTGTACTCTCCCTAAAACATTGTGCTTCTGGGATGCTCCAACCCTTCTTCGGTCTTTTGTTACTGTCTTACCTCTGGATTAGATCATGGCTGTCATTGGCACTCACACTGTAGCTGACATCAACATATAAAATGAAATCCTGTTAAAAATGTCCTCATTAAAGAACAAATGGTTCAAATGTGGTTTCAGTGTCATCGTTTTGGGTAAACCAAACCAACATAGAAGTGCTGTTCTAATACCCGGGAACATGTGGAATATGCTGGAGTCACATTAAGCTCTGCAATGTGCTGTTTGGTTAGAATAATGTATGTGTGTGGCTGGATTGTTGGATTGTGTTGGGAAGTGAACAGGCAAAAGGAAGAAATTTTTGTCTTCTTGAGATCTCTCCCAGTATTTCTCAGATGACACATGGGCAGACATACTTCACCGTGAACCCCCCTCCTGTAGAGACAGTTAACTTTGGTTCCTCTTTGGATTTTCAGCTACCAAGGAAAAGAACTGATGCTTTGTAATTATAATTTTTTTGGTTAGCATATAAAAGATTTCACTGTAGCATTTCACACTTATGTATTGTTATGTTGTTCTAGTCCAATCCCCACACCCCACTTTCTCTTCTCTCTCCCTCTTGCTTGTCTTCTTCCCACAAAAGTTACCACTCTGCTTTCTTATGGATTCCATTAGTCATAAGGATTTATTAATCTAAGAGAGTGCACTTGGTAACAAATAGTGATAAAACAATGAGAAGTCACAATAAGAGTATAATGTAACAAACTACAACTCAGTTGAAATTTTATGAATAGTGTACCTGCATGAAAATATCCTTATGTAATGCAGTTTGATACAGTTTAAAAAATTAAAAATTAAAGTTTGTAGTTGTAAAATTAAAAATTTTAATCTCATGTTGGAGAAACCAGAATGTACATACTTTGCAATGACCCTTAGGTAAATACAATCCTTGCCCACTGCAGCACCTGTTGTAGTCTGCTCATATGGATATTGGAAGGCCACAAGCCCTCATTAACTATTGGTCAGAAACAAAATTAGTTCCTTAAAGCGTAGGAATAGCTTTCATGTCAACTTGCATCTCCTAGATGGAGGGAAGAGAGGCCAAGAGAGCTGAGCACACAAGACACCAGCAGTCTGTAACTCACTTTCAGAGGATGTGCAATAAATAGACGGTAAATTTCTTTCCCTTATACCTGAAAAAAATCCTATTTGTCAAGAAGGAAAAAACAACACTTTAGGATTAAATTAAAGGGTAAAACTTTGATGAGAAATATAAGGACAAAAATGTTGACAGAATCACAAGAACCAATATAATATATATTTAATAAGATGGAAATTTTTTCAGAATTATGTACAAGTTTACAAGTTTAGTATAATTTCAATTAGCATAAAAATAAAGTTTAATTTTGGAACTATTAAAGTTTCAACAGGATAACAAATATCTAATAGTAGCTAAGAATATTTTATAACAATAAGAATAAATATTGTGGAGTTTTTGACCAAATATTAAAATACATGGCCAAACCACTAAAATAAAATTGTATAGAATTAGGCAAATAGCTTGTTGGGGAAAATATTTTTGAGTTAACTTAAAGAACATGTGAAAATTTACTCTAAGACAGTGGCATTCCCTCAATAAAGTGAAATTATTGTGATTTATTTAATAGGTAGCACTAGCATATTTTGTTATCCACCCAGGAGAAAATAAAATTTGAATCAGTACTGCATATCAGTTATAGAAGAAATTGCAGGCAGGCAAAACATCTAAATGTAAAAAAGAAGCAGTAAAATTGGAGTATAATTAAGTAGGACATTTTTATAATATTGGTAGGAAAAGTCCAAAACCTGGAAAGTTGAAGTGGAAATTTTTTGCAATGCAAATTTCTTTTTAAAAAATCCTATGATGCCAGGCACACTAGAAGAATGAAAATGCCAATGTAAGGTAAAAAATTACTTGTAATCAGAAGAAATAGTGTTTCTATCCCTAGTATATAATGTGGTTTTGTAATTGATAAATTCAATGACACATAGGCTTAAAAAGTAGGTAGAAGCCTTCCCCAGAATCAGGAGCTTCCAGATAGATAAACATTGAGACAAGGCTATATTAGAAATTGACGCAGCTGATAAGAGGTGGGAGAGGGAGAGTCAGGTTTTTTAAAGGATGTGATGCCTAATAGGTTGACCAGACTCTTGGGATGGACCCACACCCAAGATAATTTGGGAGCACAAATCATATGTGACAGGCCTTTAAATAAAGGAAAACAATAATAGAAGAAATGAAGTCGGGGAGAGGGAGTAGGGAGGGAATGGACATGGGGAAGAGGGTCTGAATATGATCAAAATACATTGTATGACAGTCTCAAAGAATCATAAAATTTTAAACAAACTAAACTTCTTTAGACCAGCAAAAGTTGTAGAAATGAAAAGCTGTATTGTAATTTTCAGAACTGGTAACTATAGGAAAATCATCCAGTGACTCTTTTCTCCCAGGGGTATGGATGTTTGTAAAGTGCTTTAGAATTACCTGCACAGTATCTATTATCTGTCATCTGTTCATTTGTCCTATATCTTCAAGTACTGCAGGAAAATAGCACCTGAACAGTCACAAATATTAGGTAGTTGTAAAAGCAGTGAGTGAGCTGTGAAGCAACCTTGAGTGACAACCATTGTGGAACATGAAATGAGAGCTTCACAGATGCAAAGATCTTTCCTATCTTATATGTGGCTATATTTTCACTGCCTGAAGCACGTAATATGATTAACAATTTTTAGTGAACATATTGAATAGACAATAATAAATTACATTTAAAAATTCTGCATATGAATGCTGGTTCTTGGACAGAACTGCTATATTAAACTTCACCCACCCAGGCCTCAGGGACCATTGTGGAAGAGGGGGTGGAGAGATTGTAAAAGCCAGGGAAGAGGTGCATGACCATAAGGTAACAGAGTCCTATAAGCTCCTGGGACCCTGCTTATATGACACTATGGCAATAGTGTCAGCATACACATGTCCCATGCAAACTCAGGCAGACAAAAACCCATCATAGAACTGTGGAAATGAACAGCAGACCCCAGTCTTAGCTGAAGAAATAGTGGCAAATGATTGATTACTGCTAGATGAGGAAGAGCTGATCTTCCTAAAGGGAGGGACTCTAGATAAGCTGACTAGACCTCAGTGGGTGGACTTGGCACTGGGGAACATCTGGCAACACTGACTTGACACAGTGGGCCTTAACAGGGATGACAGAGTATATGGGTTCCAGTGAGCAGGGGGGTCTGTGGGAGGGTGCCAGTGGGGACAGGGGAATAAAGATCATTAAAATTGTTTGAGATACTCTGTATCAAACATACAGGGCATGGTGGTGCACGCCTGTAGTCCCAGCACTTGGGAGGCAGAGGCAGGAGGATCTCTGTGAGTTCAAGGCCAGCCTAGTCTACATAGTGAGTTCCAGAACAGCTGGGGCTACAGGGAGATCCTGCTTCAAAAAGACAAAAAGACAAACGAAAATTCAATAAAAACAAAATTATGAAAAGGCCAACCTGGTCTACATAGTGAGTTCAGGTCAGCTGGGATTATAGGGAGATCCTGTCTCAAAAATGGCAAAAAAAAAAGAAACCTAATTGAATGTCTAGAGATAAAAATCACTTTTATTAATGAGACTAAGAACCCTCTAGGGGGACCCTCTATCCCCCTGTTTCAGTACAGGCCAAAACTATGGACATTATGGTGTCCTACTTTAATTAAGAGACAAAATAGACCTACAATAACAGTATGTGAAGGTGTTTTGCAGACAATGATAGACTAGCACCATCCTTTGACATATTCCAGAAAAAAATTCATTTTGGACCCTTTGTATGTTCTGAATGTAGCATTATCAGAAACCCTCAAAAATAAAATAAAATAAAATAAATACAGTCTGGGAAGTTAAAAAAAGGAAAAGAGAAGAAAGTACTATAATAACTAAACTTCATAATTCTCAAACTAAAAATATGCAGTTATATTTTAGAATGTAAATTTGAAATTCTATATGTCTACTATAATTCTTAAATGTAATTAACTGACAAAACTATAATACCAAGCTTCAACATAATGTGAAATTTGTCACTGTTACTGTAATGTGAGTTTGCCATTCACTCCTTTTCCAAATTCTCCAATGTGTACAAAGCTTTTCAATGTAATCATGTTATTTATTTTTTAATAAATTTGATGTAGCTCTTCTTTTAAAAAAATCCTGCATATGAGTATCCATGTTTTATTCAGCCTAGAGAAAGATGTAGAGGTGTGTGTGTGTGTGTGTGTGTGTGTGTGTGTGTGTGTGTTTTATGTACTCACAAATATCAGCAAATTAACAAATGTCAGTTTAAGAGAGTGCTAGTCAATGTGGCTAAGTTGAAGGAAATTATAGTTTTTGTTATATAATTACAGGATTTTAATTTTTTTTACAAGATAGAAACATTTTGGTTTTGTAATTTAAAGACACAGGAAAAATGGTTATAAATAATTTTCCTGAGACAGGGTCTTGCTATATAACCTTGGCTGTACTGGAACTTACTATTTAGAGCAATCTGGCCTGGAATTTGCAGTGATCCTCCTGCCTCTGCCTTCAGAGGGCTGGAATTATAGAGATGCACCACCATAACAAGTCAAAATAAATTTTAACGATATGAAAATCTGTTTAATTTACAAAATTCTTGGTAGAAAGATTCCCATGTTATAAGACCAAATAAGACAGACTGATGAGAAGTAACTAAAATATTGGTGAAATGGTTACTATGAGGAGACCTTGTCTTCCCTAGTCATTAAATAAAGTTGTTAACAGTTATACCTCTATGTCTTTCTTCTCCAGAGAAAACCATTAATGTTGAGTGCAGTGTATTCTTCTTACATGTGTATACATTTAACATGTATGTCTACACCTACGGAAATCTCATGTGTCTCAAAGATTATCTCATTGTACTTAAGTCCTTAAACTTGAATTTATAATCATAAAGTAATATAATTTAAATATTAACCATCATTTCAGAAGTTTTCTCTCCTTACAATACAATTGGAAATATGTGCTTCAATGATTATAACTGCTACCATTTATTTGGGAATTACTAATGTGTCTACCACTGTGGAAAACACTAATTGTTAATAGATCAAATAAGATCATTATCCCATTAGATAAAAACTGGTACTCAATTAGAATTTCAGTCTATGGTGCTCACTATACCGTGCCACATCTGCTTATATTTTTTGGAGAGTGCTTCTCCAAAGATACACACATAGTATTTTCTCCCAAAATATTTGAAGCAGTTTATGAGAAAAACAGTGGGTTGGCAAATAAATACTCATCCTTTGACACACATTGGAAGGCATGCTTATTGTACACCTCTTCTGTAAGGAGCATTCTTGTGACATTAGAAACTTACAAATCCAAGTAGGAAATTTACTCTCTCCTGAAGGGCAATAAAAGAATTGACATCATAGATTTTCATAGCTTTGAGCATGTGGAATAAAGTTTACTAATGAACTCTGTAAGTGGATTTACAAGATGGAATGTGCAATCACAAAGAACTAAATAAACTTCATTTATAACCATAAATGAATTTGTTCCATATTATGAGCACACTCATGGTACTGTCTACTTTCTGCATAAATACCTGTAATAAAATCTCTCAACTCTCATCAATGAAGCTCCCTTGTGCAACAGAGGGCGATAAACACAAAAGGACTTAAGTGGTCAAAGCATAGGGAATAAGAGTCTGAAGAGTGTACATGACCCCTATATTAAATTCCACCCACCCAGGGCTCAGGGACCATTGAGGAAGAGAGGGTAGAAAGACTGTAGGAAACAGGGGAGGAGGTGCATGACCATATGGAAATAGAGTCCTACAGGTTCCTGGGACCTTGCTCATATGAACCTACAGCAATGGTGTCAGCATGCAGAAGACCCATGCAAAATTAAGCAGACAAAAACACAGTATGGAAACTGTGGAAATGGGCACCAGGCCTCAATCTTAGCCAAACTATTGGAAGTTGATTACTGCTGATTGAGGAAGAGCTGATCTTCTTAAAGGGAGGAACTCTAGACAGGCTGACTAGACCTCAGTGGGTGAACTTGCAGGAGGAATATCAGGGGACATTAACTTCACACAATAGGCCTTAACACAAATGACAGAATGTATGAAATCCAGTGGGAGAGGTTCTGTAAGAAGGAACCAATGGGGAAGAGGGTATAAAGGTGATTAAGATGCTCTATATGAAATACACAAAAATCCAATAAAAATTTACATAAAAGGAACTCATTATACCCTAAGACTGCCTGTTCCATTTTAGGGCAGCTCATTTTATTATAAGATTAAAGAATCATTGGATCTATTTCCAAGGGCTATAGAAACATATTTTGTGAGAATTTAGTGACTGGAGTGTAGAATAGCAATTAATGACTGACTTCTAGGGAGGATGATGCAGAAGAAAATTGTGCTATCCCTGAAGCTGTGCAACGCTGACTGTTATATATTTATCCAGTTCTAAAGCTTAAAGTAATCTTCCATTAAGATTCCACTGCATAATAATTTATTTTGTTTTAGATTCTATTTGTCAGGCTGTGCTGATAAAGAGTAGCTATGAAGATTGATGATGGCAAAGAAATATTTGAAAGCAATATTGAACAAATGGTGGTTATTTGCCTTTAGATAAAGATTTAAAGAAGACAATGGTGGTGGACCAGAATCTTTTAACATGTTGCCTTCCCTCCCTCCAAATACTGAAAAAGTAAGTATTTCACAACTCATTTAATAGCAAAAGTCTGACCTGAACTGAGGTGATGCAATTTATAGCCTCTGCCCCATTGAATATTAATATCCATGTTTTATTGCAGAAATATTAATGTATTTGATTATGGAAAACTGCTCCAGACCCTGTGGGAGGCATTCAGTAATATAGGCTGTATGAATCATTACCTTTCAAAAGTTTGCAAGTTGGAAAAAGTATAAATTTTGAGACTTATCTGTCCCTGAGGATTATAGACTGTAGTTGATCATTACCATATCTGTTTTGGGGAATACAATCCTCTTAATAACATGGCTCCCTTATTTTTAAACTGAATTTGAAACATATTAATATTGTAAAGTGGTGATTCTTAAAGCAAACAGCAGCCATACAATTCTGTGGCTATGTAATAGAGATACTACCTGGATGAACAAGGGACCCTTTACTTCTGCAAATAAATTAAGAACTCAAAGCATGGGAAGATAGGACACAGGAGCTTAGTGGAATATTTGAAAAGCAGTTGTTCTAGAAACATATTTAGTCTTTCTTAGATTAGCTAAGAAAATTATTCGTGTCATTATGGCATCTCTGTTAACCATTTTTGCTCCCTCTTCCCTTCATTGTATTCCTTTTCCTTTCTCCCAATAATCCCTCTACTTTCATTTCATATACACGTGTATGGTAGCTATAGTTATATCTCAATCATATCTATCTATTTATATCTGTCTAAAATCTAGAGCAATAGGGTTGGTTTTTGTTTGTTGTGGTTTTGAGACAAAGTCTCATGTAGTCCAGACTTTACTTAAAGTTGGTAAGTAGCATTTGGTGAAGCGAATCAACTCACCTGATGGAAGACAAGAGGAAAGGGGGGAGGGAAAAGAAGGACCTGGGAACAACATGGGAGGAGACAGTGGGAACAAGATAAAGCTCCTTAAGGGCACAGTTCTGTGAACCCACTTTTATCAAAAAGTCTACGCCTCCTAATATTTCCAGTAACTTATAAAATTATTAATGTACCAATGTATTAATCCATTGTGAAGGCAGAGCCCTTATGATCTTGTCACCTTCCAAAGTCTCTACTTCTAAACACTGCTATAAATAAGGATCAAGGCTTCAACACATGGGCTTTTGGGAGACATTTCAGATAATAATCTACCACAATTATTTAACTTTTCTAAGTATTTGTTGTCTTTTTATAAATAGGAAGAATATGTTCAATAAAAGGTTTTTTTGGTGAGAATTAGATGATACAAAATAAGTACAATGCCTCCTACCTAGAACTCACTCAGAAATTTGTCTCTGACCTGAACAGATAGTATGTTTTAGAGTGAAATATAACACTTTACCATTATTAGTTATTTCTTCAAGTATAAGATTGAAAAGACAGTCTTTATTTTCCACTCTATTCTTAACCCAGGAATCAAGGTCAGGTGGCAGGTGACTGGTTCTTTCTGTTCTTTGCACATGATTGCTGTGTGAATGGCCTTCAGGCCCCAGGTTTCCTTCACAGTGTTTCCTCTTCAGGCTGAACCTAGAGTCTGGGCTCTATGTGGATGCTTTCCAGCCTCCACCACAACACAGAAAATACTTTAAAAATAGAATCATATGGGGCTGGGGAGATGGCTCAGCGGTTAAGAACACTAGCTGCTTTTGCAGAAGACGTTGGTTAAGTTTCCAGTACCCACATGACAGCTAACATCCATTCATAACTCCAGTTCCAGGGGATCTGACACCCTCTCTGGCCTCTGTGGGCATTGCATGACATGGGTGCACATACATACATGCAGGCAATACACTCATACACATAAAATAAAGATAATAAATAACATATTAAAAATAGAATCATTGTATAATATGTGGTTTTTCAGAGTAGATGCTTTGACCAGATAACAGAAAAAGTTTTTTTTATTTATACACTGTATATATATCAAGAACAAAGTCATATACTTTGTCAGTGGGTATGTGCAGCTGTAAAAACAAATCAATGCCACCACAAACACAGTGGTAGTCATTATTCACACTGACTACTGCTTATACTGTGTTATAGACAGTATTACTCTTTGAAGAGCAAGTTTATGGTTCTCTCTGCTTTCTTTCTGTACACTGTATTCATTAATTTTGTGTTGTAGGAGTATCTTCCTGTCAATATAATGACTTAAATTTGTATTTTAAAGAAAGGATTCAGTTTTGAGCAATACTTCTATGTTTCCAGTCTTTTACGTTTGCCACAAAATTAATGAATTTGATCCTGGAAAACATTATTTTTTACTCAGTCTGGGAAAAGATCAATTTGCTTGCTAGTGAAGGCACTGTGTTTTGTCTTAAAAGGATGTGTAAACTTCAAATGATGCTTGATAATGTTTTATAAAGATGGTTCCAAATTGAAAAAGTGATAAATGGATTGCTCATCCAAACGCAGTCAGATTTCATGATATTCATTATTTCACTTTCTAGCTGCACTGACTTTCTACTATTCTTGAAGCTATTTGTGGGAAAGTACTATAATGACATCATGAATTTCAGTATATTTAAATTTGCATTTTTTCCTCTGGCCTCTAATAATAATAATGTTTCCGGCTGATCTTTTAAATTTAGGGTATAATAACATACGATGTAGCATGTAATTCAAATAAAATAATTGATATGCAACTGACATTGAAATAGGTTATTAGCAAGTGGAACCAGGGCTCTGTAGATCTTGTAGCACCTGGAAAAAATTTAGAAATATGAGCATTCTAAGCAGCTTATTAAGCTTACTGTAAAAAATTAATTTTACATTTACATTTGTAAATGAAAGAAAAATGTCCACACTTTTTTGGGGTTAATTTTTGTTCTGCTTGCTGGTCTTTGGAAAGTCAACTCAAGGTCAAGCACTCCATTGAGGGAAACTGGCCTATGGCTGTGCTGAAGAACCCAAGGACCAGAGGAGAACCAGCTCTCTTTGAGGTGCTGTGCACATTCCCATTTAGTTTGAGTATTGAGAAAACTGATTCATGGATGCTGCCTTTTACACAGTCTTATTTCCTTTTTCCAATGTATATGTTATATGTACTAAGAAATTACTAAAAAGATGAACATTTAAGCTCAGGCATGAAACTATATGCAACAAATATACATATGTGTATGTATAATATATGAATGTAGAATCTTTTCCCCCATGGAACCAAGAAATGTTTAAAATGCCATCAATCATTTGATTGAATGATGAAATTTTTGGCTTTTGTCTCTTCTATGAGAAAATAGGAAAGAATTCCCAAATCATTTCCTAACACTCTACTAGTAATTGCCAATAATTACTTGAAATTTATTCATTGTCCTCATAAACATAAGTATTTTTGTTTTTTTTTTCCATCTAAAAATCATCCAGTTATTTTAGCCCCACATCTGTGTTTTATTCACAACAGTATCTATGACACCTACTGCTTCTTCCAAGGAAATACTCATTTCTTTGATGGGTTATGTTCTTCCTTTCCTCTCCTGACTTCTTGGTCAGTGAAATACTTCATCTCTTCTTTGTGTGTTATTATTTCCCTTTTGAGCCATTGACTCTACTTGAAAGTTCACCTACTTATGTTCTGAGGGAGGAACATCATCTCCATGACAGTCTTTGACAGTCTTTAGACAGGGTCTCACTAGGTAGCTCTTGCTAGTTTGTAATTCACTATGTAGGTCAGGCTGGCCTCAAAACCACAGAGATTTTCCTGCCTCTGCCTCTTGCTTGATGGGTTAAAGGCATGCACCACTACTCCCAGTACCATGCCAGTCTTTTATTGGGTGTTTTTGTTGTTACTCAGGACAACTTTTTTTAAGTTATAAAAAAGCATGCAAGTGTCAAAATACCAATTTAAATAGATAAAAGGGATGGGAAGTATGACCTATAACAGTTGGCAGGCAAGCTTTCTAATACTAAACCACTCAGCATCACCGCTCTACAGCAGTTCTTAGAGCAGAACTTCTGAGTGAAGAGATGACAAACTTCCTCCTCAACACAATTCAATTCAAACTTTTTCATTTTTATATTCCAAATGTATCCATCTGGTTAAGTTATTCCTCTTCTTCTAAACAGTTACATATGAATATGTCCAGAGATACAGGAGTGTTACACCATTGGAGCACTGACTACAAAGTGAGAAGCATCATGAGTGGAAGAAAAATGTTCCTCTGACCCAGAGTTAACACTTGCCAGCTCTTTTTCTTTCTTTTTTATTTATTATCTTTATAAACTTGCCTTTCTTCCTTCATTTGCTGCTTGTTATTAAATTAAGTGCTTCCTGAGAACAGCCATTTGATAGCCAGAGATGGGAGAAAGGGTCAGTGTAAAGGTAGACAGAGCTCTTTCTGGTCTACAGTGAAGTTTCTTATTAGACGTCTTGTGACTGCTGTGCATGCTACAAGCAAGTTAAGTTCTTCTCTTCTCTTGTTAATATAATCTTTTAAGATCGCTTCTTATTCCTACTACTACTATTTTGCCAGAGGGACAAAGTATTAGACTACCTTCTTAGTACTTATTCTTATACCCATAGGTTAGTGCATCTTTCACCCTTCATCAGAGGAGCTCCTTTGTAAAGTGGGAGGCGGTTAATACAGAGACTCACGACTGGTCAAAGTGCAGAGAATAAGTGACTGTGAGGTGTTCAGCCCTAACTGGGTCATCTATAGCACACCCTCATCCCCTTAAGGTTCATAGAACAACTCAGAAGAGAGAAAGGCTGTAAGAGATAGAGGTCAAAGAGGACTGCTTCAAAGTAGTGTCTTCTGGAAATGACAGGGCTGTTACATTCATGAGCTCACAGCAGCTGTGGTTGCCTGTACAAGATGAAGTCAGTCAACACGTCAACAAAGATGGGGGCGGGGCTTATAAGTCCCCACCCCTAACTATGGTATTTGGGGCTGTGGAGGGAAGAAGAGTTTTCTTCAGCAATGTGGCCCATGCCCCAATGAATGGCCCTATACCTTGCACAGATGGGCAGCACTAATTGTACCTGGTGAGTTACAGCTAGAATAAGAGAAGGGGGAGTATGGGAAGAAAGAAGAGGAGGAGGATGAGGAAGAGGAGGAGGAGGAGGATAAGGAGGACAAGGAGGAGAAGGAGAAATAATGAAGTCGGAAGGAGGATATGGGGAGAAATCTCCAGAAGAAGGTGGAGGGGGAGGTGGAGGTGGATATGAGCTAATTATGTTGTATTCATACATGAAATTAACAAAAATATATAACAATAATAAAGAAGATTGCTTCTCATTGAGAGTTTTCCTTGTCTAATTAAATATCTGTATGACTGCCTGTGGTCTTTGGTGTTATTGTCTATCAAACATCTAACTAGCCCTCATATCCCTGATCTGGTTGCAGACAAAGGCCGCTTACTTAATCAGCTGATTATGGATTTTTCCTTGTACTTTGTGACAATTTTGGGGAACTCCTCACTCTGGGAGTTCACAGGGTGACTCCAGCCTCAGCATCCCCTATCAGCATCACAGTAAACTTTGGCAAGTATGTACTATAGCTGAGATGGGTTTGTATATAAAAAACTCTAGGCTCAAGGCAGTAGCTGTTTATTTCATCAAGTGACCAGATTCTTTCCTATGTTTCTTACAGGAAAGCATCCCATCCCCTGCTTCCTCCTTTTTATGTCCTTCTCCCTCCTCCTCCTTATGTGTGTGCGTATGTATAGATATAATATATATACATACACACACATATATATATATATATATATATATATATATATACACATACACACACATATAGCCTCTTGAGATTTTCAAGAGTAAAGAAAATGGGAAGTATTGTGTTTTCATTTCTAAAAATCAGATATTTTCTTTTTTTTCTGTATTTAAAGTGCATGTATAAGAAGATTCTAACTTATATCCTAAGGGTAGAATCTTATTCATAGTTTATAGCTACAAGAGTTCAGTAATACTTTAAATATTCTATTTGGCATCAATTTTCCTCTCAATGATCTATTGTGTATGTATGCCTATGCAGATATTTCCTTATATAAAGGTAAAGAGTACTTCAAAAAAGTAGGAAAATAGAAAAGAAAAAACATAATATAAAATTTCTATACTGCTAAGTGATTTTTCCAGACAGTGTCATTTTAAATGGCTGCAACAACTTCTAACCTGTATATATAACAGATTTTTAATTTTTTATTCTTATGCATTTTAGTTGTTTAGAAACCTTTCACATTGGGGACTGGAGAGATGGCTCAGTGGTTAAGGACACTGGCTGCTCTTGCTGAGGTACCAAGTTTGGTTCCCAGCACCCGCATGGTGGCTAGCAACTGTCCTTAGTAGCTCTAGTTCCACAGGAATCCAATGCCCTCTTCTGACCTCCTAGGGTATTGCACAACATGGGTGCATATACACAATGCAGGCAATACACTCAGACGCATAAAATAAAAATGATAAAGTATTAAAGAAACCTTTTCTGCTACAAACAATGCTATAATAGAGAACATTTATTTTACCACTCAAAGCTTGAGTCATTGAATTCTCTATAGTATAGTTTGGTGGGATGACAAGTTTATTCAGTTTATTCAACTTTATTCTGCTTAGAATGAAGCTGAAAATGACTACAAGAACAGCAACAAATGGAGCAATGCTACTGCCAGTTAGACTGTCAAGAAGAAGCACCTCTCTGAGAGGTTAGACTAGAGCCTGGATCAGTGGAGAGGATCTCTAGTTATTATAGGTCCTTTGTACTCTTCCCAAAGAGGAGCGGAGAGGTTTAAAGTGCCCCAAGGAAGCACTAATATATCTGTGTTTGTGGAAATTTGGGAAATTCTATATATTTTTAGAATAAGTTCTGTGAACTGAGATTACTGAGCTAAAAGAGTGTTCTTGCTTAGGTTGTTGATAAATAATGCTACGGCAGAGATGGCTAGTGGTCCAGCAAGCATCAGTTTTCCCACTTTGTAGTGTAGACTTTCTGTAGGTAAGTTGCAGTTTGGCCTGGAAATCTCCGCATATCTAGGTGTTGCCATGTGTCTTTCTCATGAAATCATCAAATTATAGTAGTAGAAATATGTAGCTCTTTAGGCTAAGTGCTCAGGAATTAGGAATAGTTTTTCCATTTATTTTCTCTCTTCTCTTCTGCCAGATAAATATCTGTGAACAAATCAACTTTCAAGACTAAGTGCTGAATAAAATGAAAGTGTCACAGGATTGTATCCTTAAATAATTGTAGGAAGCAGCTTGCTCTCCTCTCAGTCTTGTCCTTTGAGTCAATAAGAAATGCGTATTAGTAATGGTAAACCACTGAAATGCTAGGGTATTGATTTTATAGTTGTTTTTTCCTTATATATGAAGGAAGACCATCTCTAAGCCTGACATATACAGATGCTTCTAGATTTTTGGTGTTTTGACTTACATTCTTTGACTTTACCTTGATGTAAATGCAATAATATTGGGAGGAAATCATACATTGGATTTTATATTTTGATCCTTTCCTCAATGAGTAATATGCAGTATGATAGTTTCTTGACACTGGATAGTGATAGCAAACTGAAGCTCCTTGTTATCCATGTGATCACAGGGTCAGCAGTTGACACTATACTGTGTTGCTAAGCTGTGCGTGATAACTGGTACATTAGGTATATTTAGTACAGTTTCAATACACGACATTTTCCATTTACAAGGGATTTATTGGGAAGCAACCATATCATATTTTGAAAAGAATCTGCATTTAGATGGAAAACATGTGACTGAGTTCTCATGAAGGAATTTAGGTAAGTGAATGCGATGTGCTACTTGAGGTCAATGGCAGTTAAGAGTAGGTAAACGTTGGGCTTGGAAGATGGCTTAGTGCATAAGATGGCTACCCACACAAGCTCGATGACCTGAGTTCGATCCCTGAAACTCACGTGCAAAGCTTTATGTGATGGTACACATCTGTACCGTCATGGACCAGCTTGCATGGCATACTCAGCATAACAACAGAACAAGAGAGACCCTACCACAGCAAGGTAGAAAGGAAGAACCAAGTCCCAAAAGTTGACCAATGACTTCTGTGCAGTGTTACACACATGCACATACACATGCACAACTGATTTCTTTTGTATTTTTAATTGAAATTGTGTGAATTTCATTCAAAACATCTTAATCATCTTTATTCGAACTCCCCCATCCACACCAGCCCATACTACCCCCCTACTGGATATTCTGTCATATATGTTAAGATCTATCAAGTCAAGTTTGTGTAACCAGATGTCCTCAGTGCAAGTTAATCTACTGGAGTCTAATCAGCTTATCCAGAGTCACTCCCTTAAACAGTATCAACTCTCCTTCACCTAGCAGTAATCAGTTACCAATAGTTCTTCAACTAAGGTTGGGACTTGCTGTCCGTTTCTCTGGTTCTATGCTGGGTTTTTGTCTGATTGGATCTTCAAGCGTCTTGAGTGTGCTGACACCATTGCTGTAAGATCCTACGGTGTTGCTAAAATTCCTTCTGGAGGCACCATTCAGCCCTCTCCTTCCACTGTCCTTACCACAAACTGAGGTCTAATTTCTCCAAACATCAGTTTGGAAAATCCTAGCGAGTTAATTGGGCTTCCATATACAGCAATGGGTGAGGGATTACTTTCAGGAGTGTGGGTGAGCCCCTGTATCTGGTGTGGATCCAAAATGGCGAGGAAATGTGCCTCATGGTGTTTTCTGCTTAGGTACCCTTAGTCCCTCCCCCAGGTGCAACTCAGGCTGACTGTTTAGGAGGTGTTGCTAATTCTTCTGGCCTGTCCTTTCTTGAAAAGTGTCAACAGTCAGTTTGTTTGTGATCCTATGCAAGCAGGTGCAACCAAGCTTGACATTTGGAGGACAGTTTTATGTCACATATGAGTAAGTTCCCAGAGGTCTGGAAGACTGTTTCCTGATGATCATGCATCCACCTTGGCTCTTACAATCTTTTCACCTTCTCTTTTGCAATGGTCCCTGTGCCATGGGTGAGTGAGGTTTAACATAGGAGTCCAACACAGAGACACATTTTCTGTAGTCTCTTAGTCTCTACGCTTTGGCCAATTGTGGCTTTGTGTGCATTGCATTCTGCTGCATGAGGAAGCTTTGCTCCTGAGAGCTGAGAAATGCATTAATATTCTCTCTACTCCCTGACTCCCTGTTCTGCTATGTTCCACGATGTTTGGGTGTAGAGGTTCCATTGTAGATGTGCCATTTAAGACCGGACATCTCTCAGGCATATAATCTCTATGTATGATCAGTTGTGGAACTCTGTAATAGTCTCTATCTGTTGCAAAAAGAAGCTTCTTTGATGAGCGGCAAATGGTACACTTGTCTGTAAATATAAGGACTTATATTGAGTATACAGTAAGAAATTACATTTGTCTAGGGATATTATAGAGGTAGAGTTTTGTCTAGCATATATGACCTCTCCAGTCATGTGTATTTGGGTATGTTTACAGTTGCACACATGAATTCCTACCCGTTGAGAGGGCTTTAATCCCAGTTAGATAGCTGTTGATTAACCCCAGGATAAAAGTGCCTCTACTCCACTGCTCTAGTTTGTTGTGCTGGTCATTGTGGTTATTAGGCTTTAAGCCTGGGGTTAGACCATTGATTGATTTTCTCCCTTGGCAGCTTGCATAATATCCTCCAGAACTATGAGAGTTAGTCTTCAGGGAGGAGGGTTCCAGGTCAGTACCAGCTCCACTGCTTCAAGTCCTGACAACTAATTTTAAAAGAAAATTTAAAAAGTAAGCAAGTGTCCTTCATGCTCATCCCCTTTCAAACATATAGTCAGAAGAGAAGGAGTCTTCAGGTTGGATTCAGTAAATACAAACAGCATTGTCTACAAGTCTCCTCCTAAGGGCAATCCACTGAAGGGAGTTGTAATTATGAGTGGCTAAGCCACTGAGAGTTAAGGTTCGACTGTTGTTGCTCCAAAAAGTGCTATTTGGACACACAGTTGTCAACAAAAACTTTACCAAATACAGCATGTAAAGGATGACAAACTCATGATACTTGCAAGACTTCACCTCTGACTTTCTCTTGGGGATTTATTGATTTCACTAAAGACAGGTTTATACTCCAAGGGATCAAAAAAAATGAGAATCATTGAGTCGTTCTTTAATTATTTTCACATTTTTCTCAAGTAGAATAACCATATTGCATTTGAAAAGCACATGAATTCAATCAATGAATGTGTCTGGAAAGAGATAAATACCACATGCAGTTATGGGAATAGTTCCCTTGGTGGCCATCTCTACCAGATATGAAGATAAACTGTACCCCTTTTCTTGTATGTCTATACAATTTAGCTTGTAGAACTAACACTTATTTTTGATTCAGTAATTATGCAAGACCAACAGAAGTACTGATATTCATTACTTGAAGTAAAGGATATAAATATGAAAAATGAATGTGTTATTTATCTGTTCACTAGGCAGATTGTTTGATGATGGTCAATAGCCAAAAGGGTAAGCCTTTCATGGCAGCTCCAGGTAAGGTCTTCTGTACACAATCCTTAGGGACTATAAATATTTTGTAAAATTGAAATGTGAATGTACATGTGCAAAGTCTAGTTATTGGTAAGAAACTGTGGAAAAATTTAAGATGGCACTGGTGGAGCCAAGAGTCTCTGAAAGTAAATGTTATATTTGTGAGTTGCTAACGTCAGCTTTCCTGAAGACACAAAGTAATTATTTAGGAATTTTGAGGGTCATGTGATTAGATATAAGAAACCTTATAGAGGCATGTAGAATCAGCAAGCTCAGTCATTAAAACCTGGATATTTTAACATTAAAAACTTGTTTTTATCAAATTCCCCTATCTGTCATTTCCTTATATGCAGTTCTGAGAGTAGATCATTTGCATTTATTACAGCAAACTAATTTCCATTAGTTTTATGTTAAAGTACTCATTTTCTTTAATACTCTACTTAGTATTAGCAAAATTATCCTTTCCCACTGTATTATATAACACCTATGTGACTGAGTAAAATATTAAAAGTAAAATGTCCATAAATGAATGGGGCTTGTTGGATCATGTAGAGGTAAATGCTTATCATCCTCTTTGGCCAGTGGCAAGTGGCATGCTCAGCTCACAGCAATGGCAGAGGTGCTAGAGATGAACTTAACACTGTGCAAGGTTTCAAGCTCTTTCTTGAATCTTGTCTATTACAATTTCATTGGCCAAAGCAAAGAAACAAATCAAAGACAGAGGAAAGAAATATGAAAATACAATGAGAGCTGAGTGTAGGGGCGCATGCCTTTAATCTTGGCATTTGGGAGGCAGAAGCAGGGGGATCTCTGTGAGATCAAGGCCAACGTGGTCTACATCACTAGTTTCAGGATAGCTGAGGCTACAGAGAGACCCTATTTCAAAATAGCAACAGCAACTACAGAAGAAATGAAGGCATGAATAGAAGAAAATACAGATAATTAAAGTTAATTCAATGCATGATAATCTGATCTCTTATACACAATAAATTATGTTCTTTTCATATGCAAAGTGTGTTCACCCCTACCCAAGATCCCCCAAATCCTTATCTAATCATAGCACACAGGATCACATCCAATTCCTAATTAGACAATATATGAACCAAAAACCTACCAACCCTTCCCTTACCAACAATGAATACACAGTAGTAGAACTGATAGGGAATGATGTAATGGATAAATCCACCTGAAGAAGGAGAAGAATGGAAGGCACACAGTTCACTTTTGTCCATGGTGACTCTGAAATGCATTGGGAAAGTGTTGATTGATCCCTCTACCCTTTGATTAGGCCCTTTTCAGTTTCCTGGGAATAGCCCCCTGTATCTGTGATTTTCTATTGAGCACACATTCATCATCTTAAAGGTCTTTCCTTCTCTATCTATCTCCTTCAGCCATTTCTAAAAATATATATAAAGAATGCATTCTTTTGGATAGTGAATTTATTTTCCATCTGGCTTCTTACCTTTAGAAAGTTGATAGCCTATTGGTCCTTTCATACACTTTTTATTTTTGTTATTTTTTTTATGTGTGTGAGTGTATTGTCTACATGTGTGTAAGTGTGCCCCTGTCATGCAATGCCTGTAGGAGTCAGAAAAGGGCATCAGAGCCTCTGAAACTGGAGTTACAGATGATCGTTAGCAGCCACATGGGTGCTGGGAACTGAACCCTGGTCCTCTGTAAGAGCAGCCAGTGCTCTTACTGGTCTTTTTATATCTTGAAATTTCTGTTACTTTAAAGTTAGCTGCTAATCACGTTTATAAATATGGTTCTGAATGCCTTTTTAGCTAATATACATATATTTGATTAAAATCAAAACACACAGTTACTTATTTTTCACTCTAGCAATATATGGGCTATATTTAATGACTAATTTTGCTTACAGAATGATCTGTTGTTAAAAGCTTAGTCACCCAGACCTAGTGACTGGATGCCCAACCTTTGACAATGCTGTCTTCTGCAGGACTGACTGGAAAAGTGTTTTATTTGAAGGAGTCCCACTTGGAATGTGTTTTTTGATTGCACTACATATGTATTTAGTAAGAATTTAAATTATATGATACATTACATATGAGATTTGATTACATTTTATTTTTTCATAAAACTTAAAATGTCATTTATTAAGAATCTCTGAGTTGTCCTATATTTATCTCCAAATTTTTGTTTTATTTATTACTGAAAATCGAGACGAGATTTCTGACAGAATCTTAGAATATATATATTTCCCTATCCTTTCACCCAAATACAGCTAAAAATCTGTAAATTCTATTTAAGAATTTCAAATATTTGAAAACTATAAGTTGAAGGCCTGGAGGTTAAGAGAGATGGCTCAGAGGTTAAGAGTACTGACTGCTCTTGCAGAAGACCTGGGTTCGAATCCCAGAACCCACATGGCAGCTAACAACTGTCTGTAACTCCAGTTCCAGGGGCTCCGACATCCTTTTCTGTCTTCTGCAGGCACTGCACAACATGGGTGCACTTAAACACATGCAGGCAATACATGCATACACATAAAATAAAAATAAAAAAATAAAAAAGAGAAAACTATAAGTTGAACAGAACACACAGTTTTGTTTGGGATTCCAAGATCTGAAGAAATAAGCAGCATATGTTTCTTGGTTTTCTTTTCACTTTATGTACTGAGAGAATTGTGGAGAGGTCAGTGATACAGACCTGTTATGTGAAGACAACGGTCTTAATAAAAGTCTGCTCTCTTTAGCAAAGGAGTAGAGAATTGCAGCCTACAAAAACAGAAAAAATTAGTCAAGAATACTCTACGGTTGTCAAATACCACAGTGGAAAATGATGCTTCACCTCTAACAAAGAAATGGGGGGTATACTTTGTTTATGAACTGGAAGGATACATTTTCTAGATATGTCTCCTAAATTGACATATAAGCTTACCACAATTCTTATGAGTTTAATTAGATTTTTATGACAGTGTAGAGAAGGGGCAAATAATCTAGGAGAGATAAAATAATTATGAATGAGGATAAGTAAGAGAAGTAAGTTTTTGCAACTTTACCACTTCATAGTCACTGTACTAAGAGTATTTGGTACTGGCAGAAAGAATAAACACAATCAAAGGAAGAGAAAGCCCAGAGATAACAGAACATGACTATAGCCTATGATTTTTGTCAAAATTCAAAGGCAATTCAATGAAAGGTAGTCCATTGTGCTGGTGCACTTGAACACCCATAGCCAAATAAAAGAGCATTAATCTAACTTTGTTTAACCTTTTAAATAAAAATTAACTAAAATGGGTCATATGTTTAAAAGTAAGATACAAGATATTTTTTTCCTGTTTTTTGAAGAAGCTTCATATTGTAGTCCAAATGGCTTTAATTTATAAAATCACTAACTATATATAAATGGAGCATTCAAATCTCATGTCCTATCATTATCAACTTTTGTCATCATGACTTTGCAAAGCTTGGGTGATATACACTGTCTCACAGAATCACTTGGCATTCTCCTTGTACCTAAACTGATAGACAGTGAAGAGGCCACCCCTGGTCCATGGAGGAATGTGTTCCAATATCCACAGGAAACTGGAAACCATGGATAGCATCGAACTATATAAACATATATGTATATATATACATATATATATATATATATATATATTCATCAGGGGATAGAATTTCATGGATATCATGAAGTCTGTATGATACCTGTCATAGCAGTGGCCTGGGACTCAGACCCATCATGTTGTGCTGTGGCTGTGAGGCTCCAGCTGCATCAATGTGTCCAGCTGGAATACCACCTTAAGTCTCAGTTTTTGGCTCACATCCATTGAGTTAGAAAAACTTTGTTTTTTTCTAGTGTCAGCATGTGCCAAGGAGACACGTTGGAAACACACAGGCTGTCCTCTTAGACAAAGTGGTTTATTTCTTGGTTTTGATGGCTTACTTAAAAATAAACTGTTTGGAAGTTAAATTTTTTTATTGTTTTTGTGCATTTCATATAATAAATCTTAATAAAATTTAGACTTCCTCCCCCATCTGTGCCCCCCCTTAACTGGTCCCCCACCAGATTTCATGCATTCTATCATATATGCTAAGTCCTATCCAGTCAAGCATTTGCACTCAGATGTCCCTTGGTGCATGTTTATCCACTAGAGTCTAGTTAGCCTATCTAGAGGCACTCCTTAAAGATCTACTCTCCCCCACCCAGTAGTAATCAGTTGCAAATAGTTCTTCAGCTAAGGTTGGGCCCTGCTGCCCATTTCCCTCATTTTATGCTGGGTTTTTGTCTGATTGAGTTTGCGTGGGTCTTGTGCGTGCAGCCACCATTGTTGCAAGTTCATATGAGCAAGCTCCCAGAGGCCTAAAAGTCTGTTTCCTTGTGTTCATTCACCAACCCTGGCTCTAACAATCTTTCCGTCCCCTCTTCCCTAATGGTCCCTGAGATTTGGGTGGGTGAAATTAAATACAGGAGACTTGGGTGGGTGAGGTTGAATACAGGAGTCCCATTATGAATCCTTATCTGGAGTCTCTTATTCTCTAAGGTCAGTTGTGGCCTTCTGTGTGCATTGTACTCTGTTGTATGAGGAAGCTTCACTGTGAGAATTGAGGGACGAGGGTAGGGAGAATACTAATACATCATGATTTTTTTATAATCGCCATTCTAACAGGTACAAGGTGATACTTCATTGCTGTTTTTATTTACATTTCTTTGATTATTAGAGATTCTAAGCAATTTTCATATTATTTGTTGTCTATTTGTATGTCTTCTTTTGAGAATGTCTATTCAAATATTCTGCCATTTTAATAGGGTTATTTGTTTTCTTGTTCCTGAGTAACTTGATATTAATCCCTGTGTTAGTTACTTTTCCAGCTGTTCTGATAAAACACCCTGACAAAAAGAAGCATTTATTTTAGCTCACGGATGGAGCCTACATTCCATCTGGGTGAGCAAGTCACTGAGGGAGGAGATCACACACCACTGGCCATCAGGAAGGGGATGAAAGCTTGTGCTCAGCACATTTTCCTCTTTTTAATACAGTCCATGATCTCAACTCATGGGATAGTGCTACTCATAACAGTCAGTCTTCCTACTTGATTAACCAAGAAATATAATCCCCGAAAGGTATGACCACAGACCCAACTCCTAGATGATTCTAGAGCTCCTGAAGTTGACAATTGAAATTAGCCATCATAGTCTCCTAATTAAGGAGTGACTTGCAAATATTTTCTCCCCATGTGTAGTTTGTCTCTTCATTTTATTAAAGTTACATCCTTGTGATTCAACAGTATCACAATTAGGTATATAGCTAAGAAAGTAAAATAAATTAGTTCTAAATCTGATCCTGTAAAAATTTATATGTTGATAATTATAAAGAAATGGAATCATGTACTCTGTTTATAAATGTTGAACAGTTGTCTATTCTCCTTTGTTATTGAGGACTATCCAAAACACCAATGCATTTAAACAATTTTAGGGTGAATTCATTTTTAAAGGTGGCATATATGCAAATGAAATGCTATTTTGCCTCAAAAGAATGAATTCTGCCATTTTAAACATTATACATGAAACTATGGATATAAATACAAAGGTATAGTCAGATAGGCATGCTATGGTATTCTATTGCTTACCATGGCAACTATAATTAGTGTCTACTTCAAGAGGATATCTTTAAAACCTAGGTCATGCTAGCTGAAGATTTCTTAGACATGGCAATAAATGTATGGTGCATCTTATCTGCATGAAGAAGAATTAAACTATATCCTCACCAAATAAATATATAATAAATGCAAGATGTATTTGCATAGGAGAAATAACTCCTTTCTATAGCAATATATAGCAACTATGGTCAACAATAATTAACTGAATGGTTCAAGGCAGCTATTAGAGAGAAACTATCTTCAGCAAATAAAAACATAGTAAATATAGGGTTGTCTTAGTTTGTTTCTCCATTGCTGTGACAAAACACTCTGACTACTACCAACTTGGGGAGGAAAAGCTTTATTTGTCTTACATATCCCAGCTCACAGTTCATCTGGGAGCCCAAGGTAAGAACTCACGGCAGGAACCTGGAGGCAGAAACTGGAGCACAGGCCATGGAGGAACGCTGCTTACTGGCTTACTCCCCTGGCCCCTCCTCAGCCTGCTTTTTTATACAACATGGGCCCACCTGCCCAGGGGTGGCACCACCCACAGTGGGCTGGGCCCTCCCACATCACTCATTAAGAAGATGCCCCTCAGAGATGGCCACAGGCCAGTCCAATAGAGGAAATTCCCCAATTGAGGCTCCCTCAACCCAGGTGTGTCAAGTTGACACTAAAGCTATCCAGCACAAGGATGTATTTGTATAGGAGAAATAATTCCTTTCTATAATAATATATAGCAACTATGGTCAACAATAAGTAATTGAATGCTTCAAGACAGCTGTTAGAGAGAAACTTTAATGTTCCTGAAATAAAGAAATGCTAAATGTCTGAGGAGATGATTGTGGGATTACCCTGACCTGATCTTTACACATTGTAAACATGCTGAAATACCACAGTGCAACCCATAATTATATGTAATTACTACATGCTAATTAAAAATAAAAGAAAATTGGGCATGGTGATGCATGCCTTTAATCCTAGCATTGGGATGGCAGAGGCAGGCAAATCTTTGTGAGAACAAGTTCAGCCTGGTCTTTATAGCAAGTTCCAGGCCAGCTGTGGCTATAGGGAGACCCTATAACAAACAAAGAAACAAAACAAACAAACAAACCCAAAACAAAACAAAAAACAAACAAAAACAAGAACTATTTAAAATAGTAAATACCTTAACATAAGAACAAATTGATAAAACTTTAGAAGTAGATATGGGGTAAATCCCAAAGTTAGTTAGTCTTGGCAACAATTTCTTCAGTATCACCCTAAAACCATAGCAAGAAAAGCAAAAATAGGTAAATGGAATTGACTTCAAAGTTAAAAACTTTTTAAATTGAATTTTTGTGAATTCACACAATCCATCTTGATCACATTTAGATCTGCACCCTCCCCCATAGCCTTCTTGCCAGATTTCATGCATTCTGTTGTATATGTTCAGGCCTAGTGAATGGAGTTTGTGTCTCTAAATATCCCTCTGTGTGAGTCCATCCTCTGGAACCTGGTCAACCTACTTAGCATCACTCCCTTAAGGAAGACCAGCTCTCCTTCATCTAGCAGTGATCAGTTGCCATAGTTCCTTAGCTAAGTTTGGAGCTTCTTACCTATTTCCCAACTTCTACACTGCGTTTTTGTTTGGTTTGAGTTTGCATGGGCCTTGTGCATGCTGCTGCCATTACTGTAAATTTGTATGAGCAAGTTCCCAGCCACGTGGAAAACTCTGTTTTCTTGCGGTCATCTATCATCCCTGGAAATTACAGTCTTTCTTTTCCCTCTTCTGTAATGATCCCTGGACCCTGGGTTGCAGAGGTTTAATATAGGAGTCCTATCCAGGAACACATACTCTGCAGTCTCTGGTTTCCACATTTTGGCCAGTTGTGGATTTCTGTACTAATTGGCCTCTATTGCACAGGGAAGCTTTGTTGGTAAGAGTTGAGAGATACATTAATATTTCCTCTGTCCCCTGTTCTACTATGTTCCTTAAGCTATAGATGCAGAGGTTACATTATAGATATGTCACCTAGGGCTGGGCATTTCACAGATACTTATTCTCTGCTTTTGACCAGTAGTGGAACTATGTAATAATCTCTGTCTTTGAAGCTTTTTTGGTGAGTGGTGAAAGGTATACTGGTCTGTAAATATAATGATATACATTTAGCATACAGTAAGAAATAACATTTGTCTAGGGATGTGACAGATGTAGGTTTTTATCTAGGATGTATGACCTCCCCAGTCATGTGTATTTAGCTATGTTCACAGTACCAGACATGAGTTCCCTCCTTTTGAGTGATTCTTAAATCCAATTAGATAAATATTATTACCCCCAAGATAAAAGTGCCATTTCTGCACCCATAGTAATAGTTTGCTATGCCTGTCATTTTTGTGATTATTAGATTTTACAACTGGGTTGAATCATTGGTTGGTTTTATCCCTTAGCAGCTTGCATAGTATCCTCCGATACTATGAGAGCTAGTGTATAAGGAGGAGACCTCCAGGTCAGTTCCAGCTCTATTGCTCCAAGTCCTGTGTCCAAAGTGTGTCCCATCCTCATCAATAAGGTCTTATTTCAAATTCTAGGAGGAAATCAAGGGCTGTGGCAATACTCTGTGTTACTTTGGGAGTCTCATGGACTACCCTGACCAGCTACTTGAAGGGAAAGTTCTCTCTTCTGGCACTGTTTCTACATATAGACTTCCACAATACATTCAAATTACAGTGTTCTGTTGTTCAGTTCTGTTCATCTGTCTTTTAGAAAGAAGTACAACAACAATCACAATATAAGGTTGCTGTGGAATTTTCTGTTTCTCCTGAATGAAACATGGATTTTATACTGTGGTTATTGTACTTTGCTTTTGTAACTTCACCTATTAGCTTCATCAAGGACAAGAGCCTCATAGAGAGCGTTTCTATCAGGGAAGTCGAGGACTAGACCTAGGCTGGTGACCTAGTTAAATCCTTTGAATAAATATCTGAGCTATAATAGGGAAAATCCAAAGTCAGTTTCTGATCAACAGACAACAGATAATAGCTGAAAAAATCAGAATAAAGTCAGAAGAAAAACAGGAAAGCAAAACTTCGCTCATCTTTATTATAGCTTACCAAGTTGTTCTTTTATCTGTTCAGCCTGGGGTGGGGAGCAATAGTCTGTGATTCTTGAATATGTACTAGTCAGATTCTAGGTCTGATTGAATGAAAGTTACTCTTGTAGACATTTTGTTTTCAGAAAAGGAAGACCTTAGAACTACACCAAATCAGCTCTGTGTTATCTTTGGATTTTCTCTTGGAAATCTGATCAACCTTCCTTCTTGTCTCATTATGTCTATGTCTACGTAAAATTTCCCCTAATCCATCCGTATTCATTTATTTTCTCTTTCTCCTCTTATCTGCTAGAAAAAAGATTTTGTAAGAAGAAAGAAATATATTCTGGCAAGATTGCTTATAATATTCCAACCCCTCATTCATCTCAGGTTCCCAAGCTCTCTCTCAACCTATTCCTCACCATCTGGCCCTGCCTCTCTTCCATGCTTGATAGCTAGAAAGTTCTAGAAGCTATGGTAGGGCTTGCTAAAGTAAAATACCTATGCTCAGTGGTTCTGAAGGTGGTATCATGCTAACTAGAAGAGACAGATACTGAATAAAGGCCTCATGCAGGAGCTGTTGCTGCTGTTTTGGCAGGATCATCATGGCCACAGCCTGGGGCTGTGATAGTATGGGGAAGTGGGTAACTGGAAGACCAGCAGTAGCTGCCCCTGCTCCTGCTTCTTTTTTGGACTCCTGGCCTCTTTCAGGAAAGATTTATTTTTTCAAGTGGAAGACATTGAGAGTGCCTTCCTAACTGAAGATGCTCAAACATTTTGATGATTTATTTAACTTTTGTTGATTTTGATCTGATTTCAATGAATACGCTTGGTATTTTCAGACCCACAACTGATCTACGGAAAAGCATCTCCTTTCCCCAACAGTCATTCTTCGATCTCTTGATCTCTTATTATAATCCAAAATCATTTGATTCTGTGCCCACCTCCCTTTTCTCAGTGGTAAGAACTGACGCTAAAGGCCTCATGCACCCTCTCTACCACTTAGTTTTGCCCCTAGCCCTACATTGTCCTTATTAAACCTCAACCAGCTGTGCATTTGCTTTTAGTTTTCTGTTGCAAAGCTTTACCTTCTTGCTTGTCTCTTATATTTAAATTCTGTCTTTCCCTTTTGTTTCTTTTAGCTATTTAAAAAATTATTTATTTTTTATGTGTCTGAACATTTTTGCACGCATGTCTATAAATGTACCACGTGTGTTCAGTGCCCACAGAGGCCAGAAGAGGGTGTTGGACCCCCTGAAACTGGAGTTGTAGGTGATAGTTTATAATCATATGGGTGTTGGAAATTGAACCTACATTCTCTGCAAGAACAGCTAGTGCTCTTAACCATTGAGCAATCTTTCCAGGCCCTTCCTTTTGTTTCTTAATTTAAGACTATGTTTCTCATTCTAGAAACAAGGAATTTGTGATAATATTACACATGAAAGAAACTTGCAATAAAAAAAACAAAATCTCACTTTACACCCTGACCATATTAGAGCCTCACTATGCTGGAGGGATGCTTAGAAGAGGGTGGTTCCAGGAGGTAAGAAAATGTGGTCATGGACATTTTTTATTAAAGGCTGCTGTAATAAAGCACCACAGATGTGACGTAAGAAACAGCACTTTATTTTCTAGAGACTGGGGAGATGCCTCAGTGGGTAAGAATGCTTGCTGTCCGAGAGAAGATCTGAGTTTGAATCCCCAGCTGACAAGGCAGTCTAGCTGTAGCATCAAATTTCTTGTTCAGTGAGAAACACTGTCTGAAGGTAATGAGAGAGAGAGCAATAGAGAAAATCATGTGGCATTCTCCTCTGACCTCTGCATGTGCATGCTCAGACATTCAAACCCAAACACTCATGTGCATGCATACACCACACACATCTCACACACACACACACACACACACACACACACACACACACACACCAACTTCAAAACGGATCATCAATTAAAGTACAATATGCAAAACAAAATTTCATATAAAAATGCATTTTTTCACAGTTTTTAAGGCTGGATATTCAAGGTCAAAACGCTAATTCTTTTGAGGCTGTTTTAGCTTATAGCTGGGTACATGTTCTCCTGTGCATGCTTGCCCTTGTAAGTGTGTGTCAGATTGGATTATGACCTATCCCAATGACTTTATTTAATCTCAGCTGAATCATCATTTTAAGCCAGATTTCCAAATAAAGTCACATTCTAAGCTATTGGGTGTTAGTACTTCAACATTTGAATTTTAGCTGATACGGTTTAATACATAAGATGAAGTTTTAGCAAAAAAAATATTTTGTTTTGCTAAAATTGTATTCCATAAATAAATATGTAAAATATACTACATTTCCTCTGCAGCACATTAGAGAAACCATGTATACTTCTATATACAACATTAATATCATCTCAGGACCGTGAATTTTGAAAGGTTAAAAAATACCAGTGACGGATGGAGGGTGGTGGGGGATAGGACACAGATTTGTTGTTTCTTTGAAAATTAGAATGGTATTCAAAGCCTATGATTAAGCAGAACAAAAGCATTGGCAAAATGTGTCTCCAGATGATTTTGGAACATGTCTGTGAACACTGACTTGGCACTGTGCAATCCCACAGCACAAATATTGCCTTCTCAGCAGGCAAATGCATATCCTGGAGGGAGGGTAAAAGGTAAAGGACATATTTCTATGCTGGAAAGGTCTTTTCCTGTGGAGATTTCTGAGCACATTGAAGAGAAAAGGGGACTGGTAGATGGCAAGATGGGGCATTCGCCCTTCAAAAGCAAAAGCATTCCTGGAGGCTATCCTGAGTGTGGGCTGCTTTTAACAGCAGGGCAGTTTGCTGTGCATTGAACAGTGAGCCCAATCCTTGATTTAAAACCTTCCTGTCTTCAACTCTATGACAACCACCACTTTGGCCCACAATTATAACGGAGACTTGATGCTTTCCCTGGAACATAAGACTCATTTGTAAAGATGAAAAATGAAGTTCGGTGGTGGGAAGCTGTATGACCCTAATTATGTCCGTTCTTCCACATCAGTCCCTATTTAATGAGTCTTGAAAAAGTGAAGAGGAAAAGATACAGAGCATGGCCACTGAGCACTGAATGTTTAAAGCCTCCTCTTTTAGACCACCAATTGAGTGTCCATTTGGAATTTTTAACCTTTAAACAGCAATGTTTTAAAAATTGTCATTCCACCCTTGCAAATTCCCAGGGGATACTTTTTCTGGTGATTTTTGGAACTCTACTTTAAGAAACTCTGCTTGAGATGTGTCACTTAGGTCTGGGCATCTCTCAGACATATTTCTTTGTGTGTGACCAGTTGTGGAACATAGTGGAACAAGGAGTAGAAAGAATACTAATACATCTCTCGACTCTCAACAGTGAAGTTTCTTCATACAACAGAGTGCGATGAACACAGAAGGCCACAGCTGGCTAAGTTTTGGAGAATAAGAGACTGCAGAGTCTGTGACCCTGGATAGGACTCCTATACTGAAACTCACCCTCCCAAGGCTCAGGGACCATTGTGGAAGAATGGGTGGAAAGACTGTAAGAGCCAGGGTTGGTTCATGAACATAAGGAAACAGATTTTTAGGCCTCTGGGAACTTGCTCAAGAACTTGCAACAATGGTAACAGCATGAACAAAACCCATGCTGACTCAATCAGACCAAAAAACCCAGAATAGAATAGGGAAAGTGGGCAGCAGACCCCAACCCTTGCCAAGGAACTATTGATAAATGATTACTGTGGGGTTAGGGAGAGTATATCTTCTTTATAAGAGTGACTCTAGATAGGCTGACTAGACCAGTGGATGAACTTGCACTGGAGGGACATCTGTATACAAACAGTAGACCAGATAGGACCTAACATATATGACAGAGTACCTGAAAGTATAGTAGTATACTATATGATAGTAGTAGGGCTATGGGGAGTGGGGATGGGGAGGGGAGTTTAAGTTTGATTTGATGTGTTATGTGAAATGCACAAATCTCAATACAAAATCAGAAAAAAAGAAACACTGCTTTAAGGAAACACTTAGGGAAGGAATACCTTTCAACTATACGTTATTGTTAACTGGTTTAGTTAAACTCATATCTTAAATAAATGCTTCTCCTTAGCAGTTATAGATTGCCATAATGACATAGAACTATAGAGAACCTGAGGCTGAGGACCCAGGAAGCATCAATGATCAAAAAGGGACTGGGTGACTATATTAGTCATTTTCAATTTCTGTAATATAAAACGATGGCCAAGGCAACTTATAGAAGGAAGAGTTTATTTGGGTGTATGGTTCCAGAGCATTCATCATGGCAGGGAGGAGTGGCACCAACTGGCAGTCTTGGCAGTAGGAGCAGGAAGGTAAAAGCTCACATATTGAACAGCAAACATGAAGCAGAGAGAGCAAATTGTGAGTGGGGTAGAGCTATGAACTCTCAAAGCCTGTCCCCAGTGATGTGTTTCCCCCAGCAAGTCTGTGCTTTCTAAAGATTCCATGGCTGTCACCAAAGTGGGGTCAAAGTGTTCAAATATTGGAGCCTAGAGAGGACACTTTTCATTGAAACCACCACAGTGTCTTTTCTCCAACAGCCACCTATAATTCATCTGGTCATGGCATGAGATGTTTTCCCTCCTAGAAGAGCAATGTCTTTGGTTTATTAAGCCAATGTGTAGAGTCTATTCATTCAGTCAATAGAACTGGCAATATGCTGGTTTTCAAGTGATGTTTATCAGTTCAATGTGTCAGTTTTATATGTGATTCTTCACCTTTACAGTTTAAAATTTAACCTTTACAGAGATTATTGATGATTTACTAGAAGCAGTGGACTATCTGAGCCTAAGGAAGCCATCTCTAGCTCTTTACAAAGATAGGTCAGGTCCTGGATAAAATTCAACACCAAGCAGAGAACTGTCACTGGTGCTTTCAGAAGCAATTAACTTTGAAATGTGCTGGTTACATAGTCGAGAGCTTACTGCCTGCTCCCACCCTTTTTTCAAGGCTAAGCAAGATTTGTTTAACTTAAGGTGCCAAGTGTCACACTGATATTAAATTTTAGAGACTGCAGACTCTGTAGGGAGAGTTTCAATTGTTATTATAGTTCCATATACTTAAGATTTATTGAGTATTTAAATTTTTGTTCTTTTTAGAACCCTGTTTGCTTTTTATAATTTATTAATTTAATTTTGGTCACTTACTTGATCATAGCAGCCTATGACATCTTATTTTTAATTTATCTCTAGCAGTTTCCATTTTCCATACTGCATTTTATTTATTTGCTTAATATTTGCATCTTGTTTCTCTCTATCATTGGCTAATTATAAGAGAGGCTAATTTTATTTGCATTGTGATTTCTTCTTTGATCTATACGTTATACACAAGTGTGATTTTTAGAAAACATCAAATATTTTGGGGGTTTCCTGTTCTTTGTTACTTATTATTTTTGCACTGTGGTGAGAGAACATTGTCTAGGAGCTACTCTGTTTATTGAGACTATCTAAAGCTTTGTAGTGGGTGGATTTTTATATTTTTACATGTACTTAGGAAGACTATGTATCTTCCAATTATTAAATGAGAGGCTTTGTGTGAGCATTTGATGATGCTTTGTGGCTCTGATACTTCCTTTGCCCCTTTAATATCAGAGAAATATGTCCATTTCTTTTGCCATGATTGTATACTTTTTGACTACTTTTAATTCCATTAATAAATTTGAAAATATATTTTAAGAATCTATTTTCCCCTGATAATTATAACTTATTAGGACACTTGTAAATTTTAGATTGTCAACCATATTATTTTCCACAGCGTGCCTGAATTTACCTGTCATTTTAGGAAATTTGTACTGTTACCTTCATGTGAGTTGACATTTTTATGCCTCTAGCAAGTTGTCAGAGGATGCAGCTTGTTGAGTTTCCCATCATGCTCAGCAGTTGTTCCCCAAACTCTGACTTGACATTTCACAATGCTCCTGTTCTCTCTCTCCCCAGGTAATAATAAGGATCTGTATAAAAATACAATCTTATGTTGACTGGAGAGCTGTATAAACCTGGATCTTAATATTACCTTCATCATTTCTTTTCTCTCTCCTGTGAACTTTGAACCTGGACCAACATGGGATGACCCCTTAAGCATACGGTCATATGGTGTGTTATGTGAGACCCAGGTAGGCCCACATATGTGCCTGATCATATGAAAATCCTCTGTAAGATCTTCTAAGAGAAAATAACAGACCCAGAATCCCCAGGTTCACAATTTCTTGAAGCATCTAATTTCACAAGGTATACTTAATGGCTTCATTAGCGCTATAAATTGCAAAGAAAAGAATATATCGCCATTTGCACTCCTAAAGTGAGCTCACTCGCTATCTTTAGATTCTGTAGTTATATATTGTGTATCTACTAAGTGATAGGCATTGTAATGCATGTGAGGAGAAACGCAAATAAAAAATATGAGACTTATTTTCTTCTGAAAAATTTAAGAAACCTGCTTTCCTTAGATAATTTATGCCATAATCTCTTATTGCAAGTCTTTTCTCTGTGCCTTCTAAGTGTGCATGATTCTTTCAAAAGATAAATAAGCCTCAGGACAGCTTTGAGAATTGAACCAAGTATTTCTTTATCAATGACCTGGAACCCATCTCTTGAAGCATAATCATCAATGAGCAACCACACTTCTCATTAGGAGCTATACTTTCTTAAAAAAAACCTTTCCTTTGAGACAGGTTCTCACTATGTAGGCCAGCCTGGACTTGAGTTCATGAATTCCCTGCCTCAGTTTCTTCAATACTGAAATAATATGCTTGTTTCACCGCATCTGGGCAAGTGTTAACTTTTTTGGCCCATTGTTCCAAATCGTAAAAGTATCTCTTGTCATAAATATGTAAGATTGTTTTTCTTTTGGATAAAGTAATCATAGATAATACCAATTTCCAGCTGGATCTAGGATGAACTAGTTTTAGTAAATGGTGCTATTAGTTTCTCACACCTGTGGCTATTGCTTACCTTGAGAATATACTTGCAACGGGTTGTATATGCTTGGATATACAAAGAGATAGATTTATTTTATTCCTTCCCCTTACCCAGTGGGTTGTCTTTGATGAGCATCACATTATGAGGTAATACTTATTCAGTAGGAAAACTTTCTATTTAATACACATGGAAAGATTTCTGGATGGGTATAATGTTTCCTTTTCTTTTTCAGAGATAAGGTCTTACTATATAGACTAGGCTTCCCTCAAACCCCAAATCCCATTATTTCAGACTCCTGTGTTCTGGGATTACAGGTATATGTGACATGCCCAGTTAGAAGATTTTATTTTAATTACATTTTCTAACACACATTTTTTATATTTGTATTTAACATATAGTTTGGCCTTCTGAGGATTTTTTATATCAATGTGTTGGAAAAGGTAGCTTGAGTTGAAAGAAATGGACTCCTCAAGATTATCCAACTTATATAGAACAAGATTTGAATACGGTAGTCTCTGCTTCACTACTTGTTAATTTTACTCTGCAACATTTATTGTAAATGGGCATATCACTTACTCAATTACCTACTACCACAGCGTATTCATAACACTGGCTTGTTGAAATGGGAATTACCAGTTTGTTTGCTAGGTTCTTTTAGTTGACTCACAGACCAAGTGTCTGAGTGAAGGCAAATACCTTAGTTTATAACTGAAACTCTGAGCCAACATTCCACAAATCTGTTGTGCTGTGGGAGTAATGAACATACTGATCTCTGAAATAATGGACTCATACCCTTTATTTAGAGTATGCATAACACAAGGTAACTACAGACAATTGCAATATTACCTGTTAAACAATTATCTTTTCTTCTTTTCATTGCTTTAGCAATATAAACAGACTCAAATGACTAACTGGCATTTTCTCCTTATATTGTCTTAGTATTGCATTCAAACATCAGTATCTATTGGGAGAGCTAAAAAAAAAATCAAATAACATATACTGCTCAAAAATCCATGCACAACATGAATACTAGAGTTTAAGAAGATGCAAACAAGAATTTCTTAAGTTATACACAGTTGGTTCAAAATTATGTTCGCACTTCATCTAATTTATTCTTCTCTGATTACTTTTTTCTTTATGACACAAAATCCTTTCTCAAAGATCTACAATCTTAGGTTCATACAAATTCAGAATACTGACATCTTTGTGGTTTCTTGTAGCTTTCATTATTGTTCAAGGGTGATAAACTCAGGGTGGAATATAGAATCACACTGGTGGAGATGGGAGTGACATCATTTTAGGAAGCACCTGCTTCAGGTACGGTCTTCAGAGTGTATTCAGGCATGAATGCTCAGTTAAGCAAGAAGAAGATGTTTGTTGTTACTGTCTTGAGAGTGGTCCATATTTTTCAAATTCCTTCATGCAAATAAACCTCCAGGTATCAGAGTCTAACTCTTTATTAGTTTCCTAGTTTCAGTACAGTTGTTCCATGTTCCAGGTACTGGGGCCACATCAAAGAGTATTTGAATAATACAACTGAAAGAAAATGGGCTTAAAATAAAGAAGATATAAGGTTTGGGCAGGGAGAGAGGTGAGGATGAATCTGGGAGGAGATAGGGGAAGGTAGGTGAATGTGATTAGAATACATGATATCCTCAAGAAAGTCATAAAAATAATGATTTTTAAAAAGATACGAAAGGAATTGAGAGTGAATGCAGCCTAGAGTATGAGGAAAATCATGGTGACGGTTGAGAGTGGAGCCCAAGGTTCACAATGTATCGTGGAAGCTATGCTGTATTAGGTATCTCCCTGACCCACTGTACACCTGCTTTCTGTACTGGATGCCAACATGCATGGATGACTAGAGCTGTTTTCTATTGGGGAGGAGCCCAGACAGTAGCTGAGGGAGGTAGGAGAGTGAAAAGAAGTTATTCATTTTTTAAAATTAAAATCGATTTTATTTTATTTTTTAAAAATTATTTATTTAATAACCACATGCTTAGAAGAAGCATTTCATTACATCAGCATTGACATTTTTCTGTACATTTTTAGGTTTACAGTTGAATTATTACAATTATACAATATTGTACTCAATATAAACCCTATAAGACATAAAGTTAAATGATGCTTTAACCTTAAAAAAAGATCTCTCCATTTCATTATTAAAATAGAGTTTCATACAGAAAACTTCATTTTTAATGAATTTGATATTAAGATGTTTGCACATGCATTTCTAATCTCTATATATCAGATTATTACTAGTCACAGTCAGTTATTTTCTGAGCTCCTTGTCATCTGAGCATGGACATAAAGTTACCAAGTAGATTTCAATGATAATGTTTTCCACATCTACTAATTATTAAGGAGCAAATTTTATGCTTTGAAGAATTATTATTTTTTTAAATAATTGTATATTTTTAAAATTTTTAATAACTACATGATTAGAAGCTTTTCACCACTACAGCATTAACATATTCAATAACAATTTCCAGAGCAAAGATGCATCTCTTTCAAAATTGACTGAAAATTTTTAGGTTTACAGATGAATTATTATGCTTATATAATCTTTTACTCATTATAAACTCTATAAGACATAAAATTAAACGAGATTCCAACGTTTAAAAAAGATCTCCATTTCATTTTAGAATATATTGTCCCTTGAAGAAAGACTCATTGTTTTTGCCACTAACAGAGATGCTGGCTCATGCATCTCTAATCTGTATGTATCTGATTATTACTAGTCATAATCGATTGTACTTGGA
>NW_008331125.1:2446953-2448057 GCF_000622305.1 Nannospalax galili | reverse complement strand
AACCTCTTATTCAACTATACACCCACTTCCCAGATGGCACCCTCCCATAGCCTCCCTCCCCCATCTAGAGCCCTTATACACTGATATCCCTGCTACTGTCTACTGTGTTGTCGACACCCCCAGCCATTCCCCACTACTTGCCCTTCTGGTGAATCTAGTCAGTCCATCTAGAGGTTTTGGTCCTCATCTAGCAACAATCAGTTGTCAATATTCCTTTAGATAAGATTGGGGTCTGCTGTTCATTTTCCAAGTTCTATGCTGGGTCACTATCTGGGAGTCCCTTTGTTCACCCTGTCCAACAACTCAAAAGAAGGTATCACCTGTCTGGCATTGTTGCTTGTTATGTAGCCTTTAGCTATGCATATGGACTCTTAAGAAATTATATTGACCCCTTTAATCTTTACTTATACATTCCCTTTGGGTGTTTAAGGACATACAGTTGGCCCAGATAAACCAATTTATTTTTATTCTTAAGGTCATTTGAGGATCTGTTCCTTAGGGGTCACATGGGCTTGGGAGGAGCCCCTGGCTCCTTTCTTTTAGCAGTTCCGCCTATGTGAAGATAAGTCAAAGGTCCTGCTAGACCATCGTTGGCTTCGCTTGGAAGCATGGAGGAAATGTTTTCTCTGTGTTGACCCTCTTTTTTGTAGACTAGACACTGGTTAAAGTCCATCTGGTGGTGTCTCCTCTACCTCCTTGATCAAGAAGACAGGTGACCCACCACCATTACAGGACATTTAAGACCTCAATGTAAAGCCTGAAACTCTGAAACCATTGGAAGAAAACACTGGGAAAAACCTACAAGATATAGGTGTAGGAAAGGATTTTCTAAACTGGACATCAACTGTTCAGGAAACAAGGGCAAGAATTAGCAAATGGGATCTCATTAAACTAAAAAGCTTCTGTACATCAAAGGAGGTAATCAAAGAAGCAAACAGAAAACCCACAGAATGGGAGAAAACCTTCACCAGCGACACATCCGACAGAGGTTTAATAACCAGAATATATAACGAACTCAAAAAAACAGAGAACCAAGACAAGAAGCAACCCAATTAAAAGATGGGCTAAGGAGCTGAACAGAGAGTTCTCAAAAGAAGAAGTAAA
>NW_008331125.1:2439938-2446359 GCF_000622305.1 Nannospalax galili | reverse complement strand
CAGGCCTTAATAAGGGAGATATGGCTAAAAATTGGGTTAGTTTAAGGGAGGCGGGATGGAAGGGTATACAAGGAACCTAGGGTATAAAGGGAAAGAAGGAGCTCAAGAGAGGTAGGACCATAGGAAAAGGGTATTATTAAGGGAGAAAGGGAGGAAATGGCGATACCGTAAATCAGAAAACTATGGTGGAGGGGTTTGACAATGTGAGAGGTAAATAATGCCTAGCTAGTTTTGAAAACAAGAGGGAACCATGCTACTCCTACAACCTACTGAAAAATTATACATACAACTAACTCGAGGAATATGATACATGTCTAGGCAACATTTATCTGAAAATGTTTTGTCCTTGCCCAAGCTTTATCTACATAGCTCCTGGTAATTAAAAGTACCAGACTGGTGGAACTAACCTTCTTGGATGTTTCACATACTTTGAGGCCTATAATAATTTGGTCAGAGGGACATAAAGGACAGTTTTTGCTCCTTGCTCTCCTAGGTCCACTAGTTCCAGGGAACTATGAAGTTATTCATTTTTATAATGTTTTTTTTTTCTTTTTGAAATTTCATGAAATAGCTTTGTTATATACATCAGGATCCCTTCTAGTTTCTAAAACATCTCCCTTCAGGTTGTAGTGTCTCACTTCTGCCTTCTAAATCACAAAACAAATCTCTTTCCTGGTCAAGTCATACCCAGAACTACACAGGAAAGCCAATTCTGGGAAATGTTGTTCTAGCTCAACCAGACAATTGTATCACATTGGTCCACATGTTTCCTGCACATCTTAGACACAATTTATAAAACCATCTAAAATAATCTTAATTTCAGTGTGTCATAAATTTTCCATTGAGACCCTAGCTAGTATGACATCTAATTTTCTTGACTTTATCTTCAAAAAAGTGAAAAAAGAACTGGATTTCAAGAACAGCAATAACGAGGTAGAGTTCTATAATGAGGGGTTATTTTAAATGTTGTGTTTAATAAAGCAGAAGCCTAAAGTTGTATTGGTCATGAATTTTGAGATGATGAATTTGGGAAAAAATTAGAAGCAGGAAATCAAGACCAGTTGGGAGTCTTCTGCAATCATCCATGTGTATAGCATTGGCAATAGAAGAAAACTGAAGAGTCTAAAAATTGCTAAATTAGGCAGAAAATGGATTTGATGACTAGTGGAATATGGGGGTGTTTCTCTACAGTCTGACATAATGGGTTCCACTGAGAGAGTTACAGTTCTTAGCACATCTGATAAAGTGTTCATAAATGCAAGCTGGTACAAATGTGAACTACAAGTCTAGAGAAGTGGACATAATTTATATAATACAATAACAAAAAATTAACTTCTCATACATTTTTTCTTACACCTGTTTCCTATTGCTGGCCAAAGAAAACGAATAAACAAACAAACGGACTCTTGCTGGTTTGGATAACTTTCTTTTGGGATTAAGCAATCTATTTTGATCCAATTTAACATCTTTTTAGTAAATTGTCATTCTCTTTAGGTTTCTTCCTCTTTCTCACCCACATTCTGTGTCTGTTCTCCAGCTTGTGAAGAAAGCTTGGGGAAAGCATCATTACACCAGGAAGGGGAGGGAACCTGAAGGACATGACAGTCCTTGACAGTTTGTCTCTGTGAGGCTGAACTTCACTGCAGCAGGACCTGAACCTGTATATCTTCTAGCACTATCTTTTGGCACAGACAATGTGTGATGGCTTTCCTGCCCAACTGTGTTCCTGAAGGCATCACTGGACCTAGAGGCCTGGTTACAGCATCATTTATTTAATCCACTGTTTGAATAGTCATCTCTTTGTCTTTTTATTCCAATGCTACTTTTGTCCTTTGTTATGAAAAAAGGACTTCCACAGCTATCCAGGGGCAACTTAGAACTTGTAGATTCTTTTAACATCACATGGAGGATGACACCATATTGGAAGCAATGAGTAGGTGTACGACCAGCTTGAAAATATGACAGTGTCTCAGGTTTTTTTTGAGCACTATATCCCTCATCACATTCCCTTAGTCCTTCCATATCTCCTAATTCAAACCTCAACATTTCTAAGTTCTTCTTTTGGTGGCAGTTTGTTCTTTTGCCATATTATTTATCCTTTCAAAAGCAGTATTTATATTACCCACGAGTCTTAATTATTTGGGGCACAAAGGGGACAGTTCCTTTCTCAAGTCTTAGCCCTCAAGTCTATTGTATCATTGTGAAATGAGAAAACTCCATTTGCAGTGAAAGTCAATCAATAGTGTTCTTGTTCTGAACTCTATCACTTTTTGCACTGAAGTTTGGATCAAAAGCTGTGGGGAATAAAAAGTGCATGATTTTGATATGTAGAAACAAACAAAATCAACTGCCCATTCAAGATAATAGTTGGGTAAATGATTAGATTATATAAATTACAAGTGAGGAATAAGTGAAAATTTGTAGAAATCTGGAATGTTTTGAAATGATGCGGTAAATTTGATTCTGTGTTTAAGGATATCTTGGGGCTCATACCACAGCTACAGTTTAGATGTTATAATATTTAGCATTATACATTTTATTTCTATTTAAATAACATGTTTTATTGGGTTTCAGCAAATGGATTGTTTTTAGCTCTGTTCCCAGCCATGTTAGATGAGAATTGATGAAGTTTGATGTTGTATTTAGATATTGCCCAACACTGAGCCTTCCCTTTGGAACAAAATTCTGAGAAAATGAAGAAATAGAAGAAAAGACAAGTTCTGACTTTGCCACGAAGGTAGTTAATTAAAACATTTACTTGGTAATATGTCACTACATTTAGAACAAACAATGCTCTTTAATTTAAAAAAAAAATCTCTGAATTTGGGGGCAGAGGGGGAGGGATGGATCTGGGCGGAGACAGGGGAGGGTGGGTGAGTGTGACCAGAATGTATTGAATTATATTCTCAAAGGATTCATAAAATATTACTTTAAAAAGACATTAAAGGAATTGAGAGTACATGCAGCCTAGGCTTTGCCCCTAGGTATTTAATTAAAACCTTTACTGGGGAATATGTCACTACATTTAGAACAAACAATGCTCTTTAATTTCAAAAACTTCTCCATAACTTGTATGTTCAGGCAGAATCTGTGTTTCTGAATTCTGGCACACAGCAGTCACCCAGAGAAGAAAGGCAATAAACACCAGGTTCTAAAAACAGCACGGAGATATTATTCTCCTCCTGACTACTTTGAAGTTTTTTTTTCTGTTGACATTTAGTGATTCTGAAGGTTTGCTGATTTTTTCATCATTCTAGAATTCAATCACATTGAGCTGAAATATTTAAATATGTCAGAACTACATCCAAATGAATTCTTCTAAGGAGCTGAGGAGGGTCATTTTATTTTGGAATAAGCAAGGTTACTGTGGAATGGATTTTGAAAGTCTCTTCAGTTGACATTTGCAATTCTGGTATAAGTTAGCTAAAATTTCTAGTGTTTGAAGGATTATTGAAAAAAAAAAAAACAGAGATACTTCTGAAGGTGTTTGTCGCTTAGAGTGACCTCTGGTGCTGCAGAAGCAAAGGACTACATTGGGATTGGTATTTGAACTGTTTGTTGAGCACAGTGCTATCTCAGGTTTGGGTTAGCACAGATAGCTGTTTATTCCTAGAAGCTTGCCAGGAAAGAGACTACCCATCATGATCATTCTTGCTATTGGTTGGACATATTCACCTCCATAATACATTGGTTGTTTCCAAATGATCTCTAAAAATGTAGATTTTCAAAAGTGGGAAGTGTCGGAAATCTTCAAATCAGTGCTTTTTGGGAATGACATGATAGTAAATAGAAGCTAAATGTTAGTAAATGTAAAAGTAGATTTTGAGGAACAGCTAAGAGAGTTACTTGGCACATAATTTTATTGAAACTAATGATTGAATTATATTTGTAGATTAATATGGATTATAAAATCAATTTTTACAGAGTATAGTACATATATTTTTAAATAAAGGCTCCAGCTCACTATGCCACTTTAGGATAAAAGACAAAAACTAATTTTGAAGCAATTCATTCACCATCATGTTCTAACTAGACAGAACTCTCTTCATGTCTGTACCATTTAATACAAATATTAACAAAAGAACACTATATTAGATATGGTGGAGAGGAGGAAGAGATGGATGTCTCTTTCCTTTTCCCTTACTATCTATTAGGCTATGTTTAATGATCCACATCTCTGAGCAAAGATGGCAATAACCTGCATGATGGATAGCTCAAGGAAGCAACATTTTAAAACCACGTTATTTCATAGATTCAAATATACTAAGTTGCTCCTACTTCCCACTTAAATGGTTTTCTCATGTATATAGACAGGTATAACACCCTATATTTATGCTGAGATGCCGGTAGCAACTTAATTAAATTAATTGACAGAAAGAAATATTTTCAAGTTCTGAAATATGTCTTGTTTTTCAATTGCATTAAACCACTGAGGAACGCAGTTGCTTTAAACATGGAACTTTCTAATGCATACATGAAATCATCAACTGTATGATTGTATCCTGGAGTTTTACCTCAAGCTTGACACCATGCTACATCTAATTTTGGAAAGTGAAATTATCCCTTTAAGGATAAGGAGACGGCTGTTTAGCCATGCGGAAAGTAAATGAACTGAGATTCACAGGCCGGAAGAGTACCACCGAGACAGAAGCAGGATGTGAGCGCATGATTTCTAGACACTTTTGATTAATCAGCAGCTGACAATGCTGCAAATTGGAAGTCTTGTGGTGACTGAAAACATCATCTGACATATTATTACATCTAATTTGTTTATGTTAAGGAAATAAAAAAATATAGTCAAAGCTAATAGCAATAGTCATTATCTGTTTAATTAAATGTTTCTTGTGACATTTTTTTTTTTTGCAAATAATTTGTGGGCTGGCACTATGTGGTTAGAAGTGACTGGTGAGGTCAGTTGGACATTTCAGTGTTGCTCCTTGTTCTTACTGCAGTTTCCTGTTCTTGCATCATCCCAGAAAAAGCCTTGCTTTGTCCTGAGGGAGAAGGCTGTGCGTTCATTTCACTGTTAACTCTTCTTTTTCTGTCAGCATTCATATCTACATTATATTCCTACTGACGTTCTCCTCAGTTTGGGAAGTGTGCTTCACTGTGGCAGCTAAGCCCTTTATCAGCTTTCTGTACTCACTCTCCTCACTCATGATTCTGTTAACAAACACACCCTCAGTTAGTTAGGCTGCTTCAGGTTGCAATGATCAGAGACATTTCAGGTGGTATCAGCTATTTAAATACAGGCAGTCTTCCATATATCTGGACTCCACATTCATGAGTTCAGCCAATCATGGAAGCATGGACTGAAAATAATTTAAAAGAAACCTGCATCTATACTAAACATGTACTGCTTTTTCTGTTATTCAACAACTATTTATATAGTATTTGTGTTTCCATTAGGTATTAAAAGCAATCTAGAGAGAAATTTAAAGTGCAGAGAGAAATTTAAAGGAGGATTTGTATAGGTTACATGCAAATACTACCATCATACATAAAAATCTTGAGCATCCATAGATTTTTTTCTTTTTGGTGTAGGTAGTGATTTTGAAACCAATCCTGTGCAGACATGAGGAACTGTGGTCTTCTTCAAGGATAGTGTCCTCCATTGAAAATGACTTGTGTGCATGGCCTTCTCTGTGTGCATATTTGAGACTGATCCGATTGCCACCAAGTTCTCCTTCTCTATGTGGTTTTGACAGGAAAAACTCTCCAGGATAAGGGATGTTATTTTGGTAATTAGACTCTCTAGATCCTGGGGGACAAGTCTGTAAGTCAAATCTCTTCAGACCCTTTTTGCCATAGAGAGAGGTTGTCAGCTGAAGAGACACAGAACTGTTCTACTCTGCTCAGTCTTTCAAGACCTTTCTTAGCAGCTCTGAAAATCTAAGTAGTGTGCAGCAGATTCCTCCTTAATATACACAGAAATAGAGATCCTTTATCATAAATAACATTTGCTGTGATTTTCCCCCCACATTTCACATCCTGAATCAAGAACATCATATTTCTTGATACAACAGGCCCAGGAAAAATGTCATCAACAAAGAAATACAGTCTCTAAAAGTTTAAATAATGTGTCTAGGACAATAATGCCAATAAAAGGTAGGGCTAGAATAACCTTCTTATGTCCTTGCTTACTATGTCATATACTACATTTGAAGTTATTAGAAAAACTAAGTCTAAGAGGAATTGGCTATATTTTTATAGCTGGTCAATTAGGTTATAATGTAAAGTTCTTTCAAATGTAAAATTTCTCTTCTGAAAGTATTTTCTGTGATTAGATAGTGATGATATTCTTTAAAATATAAAACATATGTAAGAAATCAGTTAAAGAGTTTAAATAAAGATATTTCTATAATTCTTGCTACAAAATATTCCCTCAATACATTATTGTTGAAATTGTTAATCTACTACC
>NW_008331125.1:2410845-2439915 GCF_000622305.1 Nannospalax galili | reverse complement strand
CATATTTAGATACCTGCCCCTAATGTAACCTTCACCAAAGTTCCCTGCCCAACTTAATATATATATATATATATATATATATATATGGCATAGGGCATAGGGGGACTATTTTGTTGGAGCCGGGGAGACATGAAGAGAGTTAGGAGACAAGAGAAAGAGGCAAACATGAGCAAAATAAGGTGATAATGCATATGTAAAATGTCACAGTGAAGCTCACTATTTTTATTTATTTATTTATCTTTGGTCTTTTTGAGACAGGGTCTCTCTGTAACCCCAACTGTCCTGGAACTCACTATATAGACCAGGCTGGCCTTGAACTCACAGAGATCCACCTGCCTAGGCCTCCCAAGTGCTGGGATTAAAGGTGTGCTCTGCCACGCCTGGCCCAGCTCATTATTTTGTGTACTCACTAAAAGAAAGTAATAATATTTTTAAACAAATCCAAACAAAACAATGATTTTCTTAAAAGTCATGGCACCAATTATTCTTGGGTGGGTAATGACCAGATGGATTTCAAGGTGGAGGAGGGGCTTCAAAGGCGCAAGAAATATTGTGCATTTACTACATAAGTTTGTTGAATTAAGAAAAGTTCATACAAGCAAACAAACTTTTTCTTTTACTTCCAGTGACATATTGTGGTTCTTCTATCATCAATCATTTTTCTTAATGCCATTTTTCCTGGGCTGAGCTTAGGGAAGCTGGCTGCCTCTCCCTCCAATGACAGACATACCAGTGGAGTTAAGGAGAAGGAACGCCACAGAGAGCTTGTTGGCAGAAAAAGGAATTTTATCCATAAGTATCTTCTCAAACAGAAATGTGAAAACAAGCTGACTGTGGTATGAGGAAATCCATTAAATCATCGGTTCCTCATTTGTCCCTTGAATATTGATTAGTACTTGCCAGGCACTAGTTGCTAGGAACACATTAGAGAAGAATTCTAATCTGTGTCATTAATGTAAAATATTATTAGTTACTGATACAAAACATCCTCAGATCAGCTTAAATATAAGGTAACTTATTGGTAAAGTATCATTCTTAGTTCATCATTTTGGTGCTTATTCCCCACACAGGGACTCATCACAGCGATTCACACACTGAAAATTCTATAATATAGAGTTACTTATAGCCTTGCTTCTCCACAAGGTACCAGAAAAATTTGTGAGACTAAGTATGTTCACACAAAATCCAAGAAAATATGTAAGAAATTAAGTACCATAAAGAATAGAAAGTGTTAACCTCTGAATTTCTATTTTTTGAAAAGTACAGATAATTCACACAAATGAAATGTTTTTATTTTAATGGTTTATGCTTATGATTTCAAGAGGTTAATCTTTTCTTAAAAGGATATAATTAAAGCCTTGGGAGCTAGTAAACATCTTTAACCAAGGATTAGAGAGCTTCAGAATTCATTAAAAAACAACATGATTCAAGTTCAAAATATCATTGCGTTGCTTCTTAAAACATTACCTATATTTTTGAAATATTCCTGGGAAAACATTTTAAAAAAATTATAGCAATTCTGCTCATCTGTAAAAATGTGCATTTTGGGTTTGATATAAAGTTTGAGGTAGTCATTTCTTCTTATTAAAATGGAAAAAATGACTCAAATCATGATTTGTATGAAATAACCCAATATGTTTCACTTTTCAGTGAGAACACTGAAAGAGGTGGTTTTGATTAGGCACCAAGAGGAAAAGCACTTGAGCATCTGTGTGCATTTACTCACATTTGCATTTGCATTTGTATTTACATTGAAATTCATAAGTTCTTGAATTCTTCTTACTCCCCAAAGTGCAAGGGATTTAATAATGAGGAAGACTTTCTTTTCATAAAAGAGTGAGAAACAAATAGTATAGACACATGAAAACTGAGCAACTGCCATCGGAATATTCCATATGGTGAAAACCAGAAGGAGGAAAAAGCACTATAATCCTGGGGCACACAGAGTGCGCTATACTTGCTGGTTCCTGCAAGATCATTAAAATGGTCAGAGGAATTTTATAAATAATGAAGATCATTTTCCTCTCCTATATCAACTAGGGAGCCTGATTATATTTGTGCTCAGCAATCGTGGTCTTCAATGACAAAAAAGGAGTTTTGCTTGAGGCAATCACCACTGAGTTACTTGTTTAATAAATTAAACTACTATGTGGAAGATATTGGACTAAGAAATGGGTCTTTGAAAGCTGGGGAGATAACTCAGCCAGTAAACGTGTGTTCAGATCCCCAGTGCTCACGGAAAAGCCAGGCACATCATAGCACTTGGGAGACAGAAACAGAAAAATCCCTGGAATTTGCTAGCCAGCTAGTCTTGCTGGATCTCTGAGCTCCAGGTACAGTGAGAGACCTTGTCTCAAAAAATAGACACTGACAGAGGAAGACACTTGACATTGACCTCTGGCTTCTGTGTGTGTGTTTTCACCTCTATGCACACATGCACGCACATGAACATATACACATGCATATACCACACACACACACACACACACACACACACACACACACACACACACCAAGGTGAAGAGTGTTTGAGTAAGACGGTTGACGACTTCTGGCCTTCATCATATGCATGCACATGTAATATAGATGAAGAAGAACACATGAAAATACACAATAGGCCTTTAACTTATGGAACTTATAATTTCTCTTAAATGATATGATGCAAAGTGTTGCTACTAATTGCAAATAATCTCCATAAGCTAATTATTATTCAGGTAGCTGGATTCCAAATATAACTACAATTATGAGCTTCAGGAGAGGTTGTCTGTCTTTTTTTTGTCTTTTCTTGAAACAGGGTCTCCTTGTGGCCCTAGCTGACCTGGAACCCACTATGTAGACCAGGCTGGCCTTGAACTCACAGAGATCTGCCTACCTTTGTCTCCTGAGTGCTGGGATTAAAGGTGTGTGCCACCACACCCAGCTGTTTGTCTTTTAATATAGATTTAATCAAAATACTCACTGGACCAAGGAGTCTATTGTATTAAAGTGTGGAAGATGACTGTGAGGATTAGCTGTATTTAAGAAATGTTGGTCTATGCTATGACACTACAAAGTAGAAGAAATCTTAAGACAGAGTGTTTGAAAAAGTTATCATTAGGAAAGTAGCATTTGAAAGGCCCCATGGAATATAAATAGATTTAGTTAGCTAGGCAAGAAGAGATGGAAAAGATATTTTGTAGTTAAGACAAAAGAACAGGGAAGGACACAAAGATAAAGGGTTGGGAGTTATATGTGGTATAACCGGAGCAAGGACTCTAAGCAGTTGGGTACAGAAAAAAAGACAGATACAGCTTGATCTTAGACACCAAGCTCAAAGGAAGTTTGGAACCTCCTTTTTAAGTGTTGTCATTCACTTCTACGTCCCCTGCTGTACTGACATGTTAAAAAATACTTTTATCATTGGCTTCATCCGCATTGCTTTTTTAACTAGTGGCAAAATCTTGCTCAAGTATTTGACATTAACTCCCAAAGTCTATAGAATTTATATTTTCCTTAAATGTGAATGTAGGATAAAATAACAAAACAAAGATTTCAATCGATCTGTTTAAATATCAGGTCTTTAAAGAAAACTTTGGATAAAATAATTGTATCTGAAATGGAGTGGATGATTTATCTATTGAATTTATGATACCATTTATAGTTTAATAAAAGTTATGGTCTTACATGTTTAAAGATGAAATAGAAAGGCTGTTCTCTTCAGGAGTGAGAATGGATCACTTGCATCCATATGCAGCAGTACTGATAAACTTCCAATCAAGAAATTCAAGTTCTTTGGTTTTGGTAACTTTTCTTGAAATAGCCTTTGAGCCCTGTTTGCTTATCTAAATTTCCTAACTTTTCCATTTTGTCTTTCTTATTTTTTTCCGGAGCTCAGGACGGAACCCAGGGCCTTCCACTTGCTAAGCAAGCACTTGACCACTGAGCTAAATCCACCTCCCCATGTTTGTCTCATTCTGTTTGGAACTCTAAGCCCTTTGTGTCACGCTTGACTTGTGTGGGCTCATTGATTTTACATCCTGAGCTTCTCGGGGATTCTGCAAGATGAGGCAGCATGTTTCTCATGCTGTCACTGACAGTGCAGTTTCACCAATGTTAATTATTCTTATGGCTATTTTCTATCATGCGATACTTAAATCTACTGTTCTCTATTCCCTAGTTCTTGTTTTCCATATGAACTTGCACTTTCAATTTATGTCATTTGAATGATGTTTCTGAGAGATAATTGTATAAAGCCTGGCATAATTAACTGAATGTCTACAATATTTTTCATTAGATAATGTATATTTTTATTGAGTTATGTGCATTTCATATAGTAGATCTTAGTAGACACCCCCTCCCTTACCCACAACCCTCCATAGTCCCCCCCAGAATATTCCATGCATCCTCTTATATATGTTAAAGCCTGCTATTGGACTTTTATAGAAATGTTTATATGGTTTCAGGGTATTTGGATATAGATTATGGTATCAAAAACCTATTGTTTCAGGGTTTCAGAGGTCTCAACGTATGATTGTTTGACCATGTTATCTTTAGACTTACAGCAAGGCCAAATATCCTGGCAGTAAGTACATGGCAAAAGAACTTGTCCATATCATGACCCCAGAGAAGCAAAGAGAAAGAGGAAAGGATCAGTGTCCTAATATGTTCTTTGAAAACACACTCTACTAATGCAATGTTCTCCCTCACAAGCCCTAGCTCCTGCTGTTCCCACCAACTCTCAATAACAGTGTAGACTGGCAATGAAGCTTTCACGTGAGACTTTTGGGAGTCACTCCAGATCCAAACTATAACACTGGATTTTCATAGGCTAACCTTCGTGAATGTTGCCAAATCACTCCTATATCTTGCCTTAAATTCTATATGCCTAGTGACGCTGATTCCAACTATCCATTGGTGTCAATTTGCAGATCAGGAAGCTTTTTACACTGCACATTTAGTTTAAAAAAAATTACATATGACATAGAAGCTCATATCTTGTCCAGATAGAGCCAGTAGTTTTCAATTTTTCAAGGTGTCAGTGGAGCTTGGAAAGAGGAAGACAGTTCTCAAGGTCAAGATCTACTTTGTGGAGATGTAGTTATTACAAAGAGAAAATAAAGAAATAAGTTGGATTTCTTCAGTTTGTAGAACTATTACCCCATAATCATCTTGTCTGTGTTATGTTTTTGCTTTGTTCTATATTCATGGTTTCTTTTCTCTATTTCCAGAATGGCATTCTCTAAAATTACCAGGGTCTGTTTTAATGCCTTATTATTACTGTTATAATAATTTTACTTATGCTGTTATCAGTACTATAAGCCTATGTGGCATATGCACTAGCTCAAGCTGTGTAGGAGAGTATTTTATACATTGTGTTCTGCTTCCTGATTGGTATCCCTAGGCCCCTAAGGCATAGAGAGTTCCTATCTATATTTTATTTAACTTTCCTGTCTTCCAAAGACAGGCACTAACATACATACAATGTATTTATACTGAGATAACATAGGGGTTCACAATTCAAGATAATTATAGGGGCTGGTAAGGTGCAGAACAGTGGTTTTAGTGTTAGTGACATTAATAAATTCTAAGTGAAAAATATTATGGAATAATATGTGGGAAAAGTGCATGTAAGGGGTGAATAAAAACCTTATCACAAAAATGCATAGCTCAGGCACTCCTTAAGTACAGGAACACGGTCTAATGTATCCTTGTATTCTTCAAAACACTGACAATAAATAACAAAGAGTTAATAAGTAATTGTTGTATCAATTAAAGAATAAAAGTGTTAGTGGGAGATAACTACTTGTCAGAGGTACTTCCTGAACCCTGCCATATGGAACTGGGATAGAGTAAGTAACGGTGACAGCTTGGGTTCTGACCCAGCACAGGACACAGTAATGACTCCAGGCATCTTAGCTGCTATTCCCCAACAATCTCTTGTCATTGGTGGAGATTTGTGAGGACAGTTTTGCTGTGCTGTCACTCATTTACTCCCCTTCATTTATAGCCATGCTTCTATAATTTCCTCAAATGAGACATTTTCACAGTGTTTACATTTAATGATCTCTTTGGTTAATACCCATCTTACATTCAAATAGCAAAGCGTTCTAAACTATGGATGAATACAAATACAATTAAAATATGCTTTAGAAAGTTTGTATATTTTATTCATTACAGTTTATTATTTTCCTTGTATTTTACTAATGATTCTTGTATCCTAAGGCTATTTTAATGAAGGACACATTTTTAGAAACTCAAGACAAAAAACAATCAAATAAATTGTGTTTGTAAAGCTCTACATCAGATTAAATGCTCATTACTAGAAGTTCAGTTCTTGCAGGAAGCAAATGAAATATCATTTTTGCTGCTTAACAGAATGAAGGTGGAGTGTGTATTGTGAAGGAGGGTCTTGTTGCCCTCTATGACACAGGGCTATGGGAAGCCTAAACAGATGCTTCTTCTGGGTTTGCACTATTCCTACCCCTCCCCAGCCAGCAAGTTGTAGTGTGTTCCCAACCCATGTGTAAAACCCAGATTTAGTCTATGTAACCTCTGAGTCGAAGCTTTTAAAGAAAAAGTTTTCATTTACTTTCAAAATAATGGTAAAGAGGACTTTATTCAGTATAATTACAATAGATGGAATCACCCACTACAATAGGCTTTTGCAGTGTGGAAGAGATTGAGCTCAATTATGAACACAACAATGAAAAGCAGTTTATAGCCAAGGAACAGACTGGAGGAGATGGTGGGTGGAAAATTACTAAGAGCAAGCAAGCGTCAGAAGCAGTGTGCAGCTCTGGCTAAACAGACCTAACAAAATTCTTCTTGCTGAAGGCAGGCCAGGCTAGTGATATCACTTAGAAGATGGTGGAAGGTGATGAACCTAGTCAGATACTGAGGATGGCCAGATAGTGAAGGTGAGAACTTGGGGTAAAAGGGCTTGGCAGGATTGTTATTAAATTGGATGAATGCCAAAAGTCAGGTCCTAGTAGGAAAGAAGAGTGTTCACTGAAGGCCGGGGAGGGAGTCTTCATTAGTGTCTGTCTTTGGAAGATGAAATTGTGACATTTTGGTTCCAGATCAAGTCTTCTAGTTACCTACTTGAGTATACGTGTGATTATTTTTAGATAACAGAATTTGTCAGTATTTAAAATACTTCATCTTCATGTCCCTCTAGCCTTTCACACATAAAATAAGAGGTCACCTTACTTACTCAAAGCCAAATAAGAATGCCAATGATTCAGATATTGCCCAGTGCTGTTATTTTTCTACCTAGAAGACAATGTAGAGAATGTGCCTCTTTACAAGCACTTCATCAAATTTTAATTTGCAGAGCTAAATCAGATGAGTGAAAATGAACTGTAGAGAAAAGGTTGTCTGGGAAAATTCCATAAAGAACCAAAACTTGATAAACCACATCCCAGCCATCTGTGGGCATACCTAGCTCCACCCTTCACTTCCCTGGTGTTATCATTCCCCATGTGGCCTTCAAGTTGAATGTCACATTCACAGGCTTTCACATTGTTCTCTATTTTAGGTTTGAGTTAGTCACACCATGACATTCCAACACTGCAGAACAAAACTTTCTAATGTATCTATATAGTTAACTTGAGAATAAGATGAAGTTTTAACCAAACAGAGAAGAATCTGTATTCAGACAGACAGATGGGCTATATGTATATTTGTATAGAAACCAATTAAGGTGAGAAGTTCTGAGTTTGCCTTAAATTCTTGAACGCTTTGCTTAGAACTGTAATTGCTTTCCTTGTGGTTCTTACTGGCTTTCCTCAGTTTGAATTGTGCACTTCAAGGGTTTCTAATTCTTCTATGCATCTCGCTAGTTCCATTAATAACCAAAGGGTAGCTTGCCATATAGATTATGGCTGTTACCTTTGAAATTGCTTAAATTTCCAAATAGAGGTGAATCTCCCAAATAATTATGGATTTCTAGAAGTTTCTGATGCAGAGCATTGAAACCCTGTCCAGCAGAGAGCAGTTGTTTTGATTTACTGATATTAAGAGGTAAGCCAAGAACACAAATTGCTACAGTCTTTATGCTAGCAATTTGATTACAGGGCCAAATAAATGTACTCGTTTTGAGTGTGCCTTTTATGAAGAGTTAAAAGACAAGAGCACATCAAGACTCTTTTTAAAATGTTGAATAATCATTGTTTTTTAAAAACCATAATACAAAACTACACTTTTTGTTTCTCTGTAAGGCAGGGAGTGCCCTCTCTGTGGCTTTGTTCTTGGGAAAGGAATATGTGTTTTACCAGCCCCTGGCAGTCCTTCTGAGAGATACTTCAGAAACACAAGTTATAGTTAGTAATTTGATCTAGAATCTCTGATCTGATAGAATGGAGCTACATTTGAGGAAAGGGAGTTGTCAGGGTCACTATGCAGCTTTCTTTGCTCTTTTGGTTTCTGGGATAAAGGCTGTCTTGCAGGAGTAAAACAGGATTTCTTTGAGGCTCTTTCCTTTTCTGTATGTAGGGAAAAAGAGGGATCAAAACAGGAATAGATGTTGCCTGAGCTCATTTGTTATATTTTATAATTTTACTACTTAACAGTGTTTATGACTAGAGAGATACATGGCTATAATCAGTTTTATCCCTGCAGTTTCCATTGTATGAAGCAATTTCTCAGTAAATATTTACTGAATGGTGCAGAAAAATGATTATGAGAATTACAGAGATTCTACCTATGAAGACAAATCTATGTTAAGAATCCTACTGTGTTTTGCCAGGTATGGTAGCACATGTCTATAATCCGAGCACTAGGGAAGCAGAGGTGGGAGACACAAAAGTTCCAGGTAAGTCTGCACTTCATACTGAGATCTTATTTCAAAAAGCAGAAACAATCTGCTAAATGAGCATAGAATTGAACTGCCCCTAAGTACTTATAGTCATTCCTATAGATTACTGCAACTCTCAACCCTCCTTAGAGAAGTGTCTTTGGGCAGTAGATAGCTATTAATACAGATACTCACCACCAGTCAATGTGTAAAGAGTAAGAGACTGCAGAGACCTAATTCTTAAATGTGACATCTCTATCACACTCTTTCCTTCCAAGACCCAGGGATCATTACAAAAGGGGCAGAAAGATTGTAGGAGCCAGAGGTGTTAGATGACTGCAGCAAAATGGTGTTTTCTTGACATGAACTTAGAGCATCTGTGACCAAATGCATAAGACCTGCACAAGATCAAGGCAGACAAATTCAAGCATCGATGGGCGAAGAAGTCACGAAGTTCCATCCTGTATGAAGAGTTATTGGCAACTGATGGTTGCTGGGGAGTGAAAGTCAGTGTCTTTCAGGGATGTAGCCGCTGAGAGGCTACCCATACTCCAGTAGATGGTCCTACACCCACACACAAACTGGCAGCACTAAGTGGACTAGTGGGTTTAAGAAAAAGAGCATGTGAAATTGTGAAAGAAAAGTGGTGGGGGACAGGGGAGGAAGTGGAGGGGAGGGAAAGAGGGAAGGGATAAATTTCATAATTTACTTTTTTAAAAATAAAATTTAAATAAAAATTTAAAAACTTCAAACAGTTCTGAAGCAAGTGAACACGATCCCTTCTTTGACTCCTTGAGAGAAGTCAGTTTGTCATATTTTTTGGATGGATTTCGAAGAATGCCAGTGCTGGCTGCGCTCATTCCTTACAATTCACCATTCACTGCTCACTATAAGTAAAGAGCTCTCTATACATGAGACAAAAATTTAAAAAAATACAATGGAATGAAATTTGATTATGTATTTGTACCACATTTCTTACAAATATATTTTCTACTTTCTGTATCATTTCAGATAAAACAAATTATCTTCCTCAGTTGTATTATGTTCGTTCTGATTCTGTTTTTTTAACTTGTAATACTCTTCATTATCGGAAAGTCGACCTTTCCTTTAAGATATTTCTTACAATTCCTCCTTTCCATCAAAGTGTGTAGGGAGATGTGATGGCTAATCCTGGGTGCCAACTTGATTGGATCTGAGATTAACTGAAATGCGAGAGATCTTCTTGATTGGATCATCTAAAGCCAGAAGACACACCCTAAATGTGGGCATTACCTTCTGATGGCAGCCGGTATAAAAGACCAAGGCAGAGGAGAATGCGGGGCTTTTTGCGGCTTGCCTTCTCTCTCACTGGTGAGTTTGTCTTGCTGCTGTAGACTGAAGACTAGCTGATATTTTGGAATTTGTCAGACCTTCAGCACCGGATTGGGACTACTGAGACATCCAGCCTTATGGACTGAGCGATTACAGATTCTCAGCCTCTCCAGTGTGGTGCAGCCATTGTTGGACTACTCGGACTCTATCCTGTGAGCTAAGCTGATAAATCTCTATACATATTCATTCTACTGGTTCTGTTTCTTTGGAGAACCTTGACTAATACAGGAGAGTACCCTGTTGTTACTCATTTTATCTGTTCAAGTAAGCCAAAGTTGGGGGTGATTCACCTTTGGCTGTGAGAGTTTCTGACAACATGATGAGTTTCTCTGGGCTATATTTCTTCCCAAGGTAGGATTGCTACCAGATTTTAAAAGTACTGAATTGAAATAAATCATACAGATCTCACTCATCCATAAATTAATACAATTCAACAATATTTAGCGATTTATATAATTGGTTGTCACTATAATCCAGTTCAATAACATTCGTATCACTCTAGCTATACCTTCTGTTTATTTATGGTTTAACTCTGATCACATTTTTTTTCCAGACTCAGATACCTACTAATGTTTTTCTTAAGATTTTTCTTCTTTGAATATTCCTTATAAAAAGAATTATGCAATTTAAAGCCTTTGCACAAAGATTCTTTCATTTAGCATAATATTTTTGAGGTTTCTTTGTTGCAATGCAGTTCCTTTTTATGGCTAAATAGCATACTAGAGAATAGATATTCTATATTTGTTTATTCATTTATCAGATGATTAGTTGGATTTTTCCAGTTTTCAGCTTAAATGCTTAACTGGATAGGATGTAACATATATGACACAATAGCTGAAATCTGGTGGCGGGGATAAGGAAGGGGGGGTCTAAATTTGATAAAAATTTAATAATTTCTCCATGTAATTTAAATTACTCCAAATTCAGTATTTTTTCCTGTTGTTCAATAATACGAGATTTTTTTTTAGGAAAAAAACAAAACCAAAGTAATGCTGCTATCAACATTTGTGATGAAGTGTTTGTGTGAATTTATGTTTTGATTTCTTAATATGTCTGCTATTGGAATTTCTAGAGTGCAAGGTAAGTTTTTTATCCTTTTAAGAACCTACCTGTACCAGTTCTTTTTAAGTATGTAACAGCTAATTGAAAACTTTGTCACTTAAAACAGCACATGTTCATGTTTTCCTCCTTTTTTGTTGAGTGGAGTCTGAGCATGGTTTAGCTAGAGATCCTCTGCTTCAGGACCACTCATAAGGCTGCAATCAGTATGTTGACTGCGATTCTGGTCTTATCTCAGTTTTGCTGGGAAAGTATCTGTAACTGCCTTCAGGTGGTTTTGAGCAATAACTACTGTTTATTTGAGTTGCTGGATTGATGGCATTAGTTTCTTGCTGTCTGCTGGCGAGACTGCCTTCACATCCTTGGCATGTGGACCTCTCTGTAGGACAGTACAAAATATAGTAACAGTGTACGCCATCAAAGTCAGCAAGGGAAAGGATCTGCTAAGAGATGTACAGTTCCACCTTAAGAAATACAATGACTGGAACAGGATTTCTTTGTGTCCTTTGTCATAATCAATGGGTTAGAAGCAAATAACATGTTATACCAATTTTTTAAGAATTAAGATTCTTCTTAGCCATTAAAGATCTTTTTAAAAATTATTTTATTTATTATATTTATTTTATGTGTATGAGTGTATTACCTGCATGTACGTGAGTGTACCTGTGTTGTGCAATGCCGTGGAGGTCAGAAGAGTGCTTTGTTTTCCTCCTTTTTTGTTGAGTGGAGTCTGAGCATGGTTTAGCTAGAGATCCTCTGCTTCAGGACCACTCATAAGGCTGCAATCAGTATGTTGACTGCGATTCTGGTCTTATCTCAGTTTTGCTGGGAAAGTATCTGTAACTGCCTTCAGGTGGTTTTGAGCAATAACTACTGTTTATTTGAGTTGCTGGATTGATGGCATTAGTTTCTTGCTGTCTGCTGGCGAGACTGCCTTCACATCCTTGGCATGTGGACCTCTCTGTAGGACAGTACAAAATATAGTAACAGTGTACGCCATCAAAGTCAGCAAGGGAAAGGATCTGCTAAGAGATGTACAGTTCCACCTTAAGAAATACAATGACTGGAACAGGATTTCTTTGTGTCCTTTGTCATAATCAATGGGTTAGAAGCAAATAACATGTTATACCAATTTTTTAAGAATTAAGATTCTTCTTAGCCATTAAAGATCTTTTTAAAAATTATTTTATTTATTATATTTATTTTATGTGTATGAGTGTATTACCTGCATGTACGTGAGTGTACCTGTGTTGTGCAATGCCGTGGAGGTCAGAAGAGTGCTTTGGATTCCCCTGGAACTGGAGTTAAGGATGGTTTGTAGCTGCCACGTGGGTGCTGGGAATTGAACCTGGGTCCTCTGCAAGAGCTGTTAGTGTTCTTAACTGCTGAGCTATCTCTCCAGCCCCTGTTATGCCAATTCTTAAGGTAAGTTGATGACTTAAGGAGTGAATCCAGCGAGGTGGGCATTACTGGGTCATGGTAGAGTCCATCTGCCATATTTTCTGTTTATAAAAATCATTGTAGGTTTTGATTTTGCCAGCAATGAAGTGTGAGGTTCTCAACTTCTCTTAATCTTTACAAATACTTATCATAGTATGTCCTTTTGAGTATAACAATTCCAGTAGGTATGAAACATATGAAATTCATTTTTATGTTAAGGTGTGAAATTAGTGTGTTAACATGAATTCTTTTATGAATCATGGTGTCATATCCAATAAATGTTTGATTTATGAAAATTCTCAAATATTTTCCCTCATATTTGCTTATAACAGTTCTATTGTTTAACTATTTTTAGGGATATTTATGTCATACTTTTATAAGGATCTCAACTCCTTCTTGACATTAATAATGTATATCTCTGTCTCTCTGTAAGTTTTTTAAATTCATCATGATTCATTTTTTCAGGAGCCGTGGTCTTGTTTCCTCTACTTCCTCTTTTATTTTCTGTACTTGGTCTCTATGCTTCATTGCCTCATTTTCTGCTTGCTTTGAGTTTAGTTTGTTCTTTCTGTAGTTTTTTAAAGGTGGAATCTTAGATTTTTGACTGGTTGGTCAATTTTCTAATATAAGGGTTTGACACTATCAGTTTCTAAGTGATCCATGTTTGCATCCTACCATTTTTATCTGCTATATTTTTATTTAACACTATTTGGTAACACTACTTGTGATTTCTCTTTTGATCTATGTATTACCTGGAATTGTATTATTTAATTTCTTAATATTTACCCAGTTTAGTTCTATTACTTATTTGTGATTTAAATCTGTTGTCCTTGGAGAATATATTTTGAACTATTGCATTAATTTGAAACTTAGACTTGAATTATCCTAGAGAAAGAGTCAGTTTCATTTAAGAATAATGTGTACTTTTCTCTTGTTGTGACAAGTATTCTATAGATATCAGTTATAGTGTTTCTCAACTGTTTTTTCTTTATTTCTTCTGTCTTGTGTCAATAACTGAAACTCAGGTATTAAGAGAGGAAACTGTTGTTGCACTATCTATTTTCCTTATCCATCATGTCAGTTTGTATTCTGTTCTGTTGTAATCTTCTATTCTCCTCTATGTAGTAATATCTTACAGCTATTATATTTCTCTAATTAGATAACACTGTGTCACTGCAAATGCTCCTGTTCATCTTTGGTGATATTTGTTATGTATTAGGGGTTATTTCATTTAACATTAACATTTTTATGGCTGCAATTTGTATAGTATAGCATTTTTCATCCTCCTTTTAACCGACTTGACAAATTCTAACACCCACTCATCATTAAAAAAAAAAACTTGATAAACTAGAAATAGAAGAGGCTTGCTAGCTTGCTACAGAATATCTACAAAAGCTCACAGCTAACATCCTAATTAATGCAGAAATTTTAGATGCTTCTCCCAAAGATACACATTTTCATGACTTCTGTTTAACATGACTGAAGGTTCCAGCAAGGGTGAGAAAACAAGGTAGCCGATAATACCATCCTTTACTTTTATGAGCAAGTGTCACTCTCTAGGCCAGATTGGCCTGGAATTCATTAATTAGTGTAGGTCGTCTTTGAACTCTAGCAATCTTTTTGCTTCATCCTCCCAAGTGCTGAGATCACAGATACGAGCCACCATGCCTAATGATGCTATCATTTTGTGTGCTGAAAATTCTAGTCTACTAGAAGACATTAGAAGTAGAAGTAATAAAATTTAGCAAGTTTTCATGATATGTATAGTATTTCTATAGTAAATTGGTAATAATTTTATATAGTTGAAAAAATATTGCAAAAGTGAAGTTAAGAAAGCAATTTAAATTTTACTATAAGAATGAATATATTTAACAAAATAACTATAAAATGCCTTCTCTTAAAAGTTAGAAAACACAATTGAAGGGAATGTGTAATTAAAATAATAGGAAGACATCTCTGACTCATGGATCAGAAATTTAATATTGTTAGGATTGCAATATTCTTAATATTGAACTACTATCCATCAGAACCCCAGCTAACATCCTTAAGATATAGGTCACCTGATCAAACATTATATGGAATTACCAGAGATTACTAAAGGCCAAATGTATTTTGGTCAAAGAAAATATAGTTGTGACAGTCACACTTCCTGATTTAAAACTTTCTATAAAGCAACAACATGAAGACACTGTGGTACAGGCATGTGTAACAAAGTTGAGAGATACATCATGGTCAATGTTTTCAATAAGTGTTCTAAGACTATCCAAAAGTCAATAGCCTTTTTAAAAATTACTGTGGAGTAGCTAGATAACTATATGCAAAATATGCTTATCTCGGGGATGCAGAGATGGTTCAGTGGTTAAGAGCACTGGTGGTTCTTGCAGAGGACCTAGGTTTGGGTCCTAGCACTGCATGGAGGCTCATGACCCTCTGTAACTCCAGTTCCAGGGTAAACAATGCCCTCTTCCTGCCTCTTCAGGCATTGCACAAATGGATGAATTTATGTACATTCAGGTAAAATATTCATATACATTAAATAAAAATAAAATAAAATTTAAAATATTGATTATGTACCTTATACCATTTAAAAATTAACTCAAATGATCAAATACCTAAATGTAATATTTAAAACAAAGAACTCTGATAATTTAGGGGTAAATTTTGGTGCCTGGAGATTTGGCAATGAAATCTTTCTTAATTGTGACAGAAAAACAAAAGAAAAACATATATATTGGAACTCAGAAAAATTTAAAAGGTTTATGCTTTAAGAGATACTATCACTAACATGGAGAGACAACCCATAGGAAAGGAGAAGATAATTGTCTGGTAAGTTTTTTACTCTGCACTATACAAATGATTCAAATAATTCATTAATAAAATAAATAAATAAACCTATTAAAAATAAGCACAGAGATATTTTTCTTGGGTGGTCCTTGTTGTAGTTCCTAGGCTTTACAGCTAAGCAGGACTGTTGATTGCTTTTCTCTGCTGGCAGCCTGCATAGCACCTTTTTGTACTATGAGAGCTAGTCCTCAAGGAATCTTCCAGCCAGGTCCCGCTCAATTCTTCCAAGTCTTGTATCTGAAGTGTGCGATGTCCTCAGCAGTAGAATCTTACTTTCCAGGTTCTGGGAGGCAACTAAGGGCAATGGAAATATCCTTTATTGTTTTGGGTGTCTCTTGGACTACCCTGACCAGTAACTTGAAGGAAGGTTTCTCATGCCTGATACTGGGGTTTATGTTGGATAGTCATTAGTTATACACAGCCATATATATATTTAACTGGGCTTAAATATGTTTCTTTAGGTTGCAAGGTTCTAGCTCTACTTGAACATCTATAGGCAGTCCATGGCTGCTGAGAGGAGAGTCAGTTTTCTTCAGGCACAAGCTCCCTAATAGGTTATTCACTCCCAAGTGCTCAGCCCTAAACATATGTACATAGGAGCAACACAAATGAACTTAGTAGGTTGTGTGTGTATGTATGTGTGTTTGTTGTGTGTAAACACATATGGAATCATAATAATCAAGAATTCATGAATTTGAGAGGGAATGGGGAGGAGGAGATGAAATGGGGGGAGCTGGAGGGGGAAGGAAAGAGTGGCAATGACGTAGGTACAGTATTCATGTATGAAATGCTCAAAGAATAAAAACAAAAGAAAAATGAGAACAGAATTTGAACAATTTCTACCAAAGAAGAAATGCAAATGGGCAATATGCATAAAAAACATGTTCAGGATCATTAGGTATCGTGGAAATGCAAGAGAACACCTCACACAGTAGGATGCCTAGGATGATGATTTTTGGTTTGTTATTGGTTATTATGAGAAAAATCAGATCCCTCACACATTGCTGGCATACAGTGCCAGTTTTGCAGCCTGTGCTGGAGAGCTTTAGTTGTCAACTTGACACACCTGGGTAGAGGGAGCCACAACTGAATTGCCTCTATTGGACTGGCCTGTGGCCACATCTGTGGGGTATTTTCTTGATTGCTGAGTGACGTGAGAAGGCCCAGCCCACTGTGGGTGGTGCCACCTCTGGGCTGGTTATTGAGTGTTGTGCAAGAAAGGAGGGCCAAGGGACCAAGTCCGTAAGCAGCATTCCTCCATGGTCTATGCTTCATTTCCTGCATCCAGGTTCCTGCCCTGAGTTCCGACCTTGGGCTCCCTCAGTAATAAACTATGACCTGGGAGATGGAAGCCAAATAAATGCTTTCCTCCCAAAGTTGGTATTGGTCAGGGTGCTTTGTCATAGTAATTGAATGCAAACCAAAACACAACGCCTTTAAAGACAGTCTGGATGATCTTTATTGATGAAACGGGCACATGAAGTATCAGGATCTATTTGGCCTTTTAAGTCCACCCATGTTTTACAAAATAGGGAGCCACAATCTTCAGTGCATGTGTATTTAAAATTGTTATATTTTCTTGATGGATTGTTCCCATTAATACTATGTCGTACTTTTTAAAAAAATTTCTTCTAATTTTGACGTGAAGTCTATTTTATCAAAATAGCTATGCTCTCTGGTTTTGAGCTTCTATTTTCTTCATATAGTGACATTCAATCTTTCACTTTCAGTCAGTATCTCTGCTAGTAAGGTGTGTTTCTGGGGGAAAACAGATAGTTGAAAATTGCTTTAATTCAATCATATAGTCTATGTCTTTTAATTTGGAAGTTAAAGTAATTTACATAAAGGGTATTATTGAGAGAAGATTGTTGCTGATTTCTGCTATTTTCTTGGTTGCTTTTCAGATTGGTTGAATTACTCTTCCTGTTTTCTTTCTCTCCTATTCATATTACTGAGTTGATCATATTATTTGTTCTTAGTTTTCCTTTGTCCATCTATCTCTCTCATGAAATGGATCCTTTCCTGTGTTGTCATGCTTACACCTATGTTTTCATTCCTGTGTACTTAGGGTTACTTTAAGTATCTTCTCTAACGATGTCATGGTGGTCATGATTTATTTTAGCTTGTGTTTATTTTGAAATATCTTTACATTTATATTATTTTTAAAAGATAACTTTGTTCAATATAGCAATCTTGGCTGACAGATATTTATTTCCAGGACATATTTTAAGGCATATTTATTCATTCATGCTTTCCTGGCTTGTAGAGTTTCTGTTGAGACGGCATATTTATTCATTCATGCTTTCCTGGCTTGTAGAGTTTCTGTTGCTCTTAAAAATTTTAATACATTTGTCTTTGGTAGTTTTTTTTTTTGAGGTTTTAACATTTTTTTTTTAATTAGAAGAAACATTTCATTACAGCTTTAACATATTCAGTAACACACTCCAGAGCAAGAGTACATCTCTTTCATAAGTGGCTGTAAGTTTCTACGTTCACAGTTGAATTAATACAGTTATACCCTATCTTTTACTTATTATAAACTCTACAAGACATAAAATTAAATGAGGTTTTAACGTTTAAAAAAGATCTCCACTTCGTTGTTAAAATACACAGTTTCATACAGAAAAATTCATTTTAAGGCAATTGACATTGAGACGTTTTCACATGCATTTCTAATCTCTATATATATTTCTTTGGTAGTTTTTACATTTTTACTGTAATGTGTTGTGATGATGATCTCTTCAGGTCATGTCTCTCTGGGGTTCCAAATACCTCTTGTGCTTGAATGTCCATTTATTTACCTAAATTTGAGTCTTTTTTGCACTGTTTTCATTGAGTATGCTTTGTGTGCCTTTTGCTCATTTTGTCTTAAGTTATTGACTATTTTTTCAAGTAAATTCTAAATTCTTCATCTGGCTCATTTCACTCATTTCAGTATATTTAGATTTAGTAGTTGAGGAGTAATCTTTTGAATGAGTCCAATTTGCATTGATTTTTGGTGTTTCTCTGTTGGTATTTGTGCCTGTGCTCATATAAATGTCTCTTTAGTTTTATTTGTGAGGCATCTGAGTGATCATTTCTCACCAGGGTCCAGTCCTCAACACCACACAGAGAGGAGACGCAAGCCACTGAAACAGCAGCAACAGAGAACAAAGCTAGACTTTAAGTTGATTAATTCAAATAATATTTCAACGACTATAGGCAAAAATAATTTAAAGTAAGCTGCAAAGTTAATATTTGCGGCAAAAGTAAAACTCAAAGTAAAAATCATAATAGAATTTAATAAAGGAAGAGGGTAGGGAGAACAGATGCAGACAGAGCAATCAAGGTTAAATTAAAGGGGAAGCAAACAGAAGATCAAAATGAATGTTAGGAAGAGGGAGAGAAAAGAGCAAAATTTAGCAAAGAATAAACCCGATAGCAGAGCAAACAAAAATGTATAAGTGAAAATAGATAAACGTGAGGAGAGGAAAACAAATTAAAATGTACAAGTTGCTTTTAAAAACAAAATAGAAATTCTGGGCTGGAAGGATGCCACAGCAATTAAGAACACTAGTTGTTCTTGCAGAAGACCTGGGTTCAAATCCCAGCACGCACACGGCAGCTAACAACTGTCCATAACTCCATCTGCAGGGGATCCAACGGCCTCTTCTGTCTTCCATGGGCATTTCACGACACGGGTGTACTTACCTCCATGCAGGCAATACATGCATACACATAAAATAAAAATAATAAATAAGATATATTAACAAAATAAAAACTGAAAAGATTTTAAGAGCCAGAGTTGGTGCATGATCATAAGTAAGGTAGAGTCTTCAAGGTCTGTGGGAACTTGCTCATATGAACTTACAGCAATGGTGTCAGCATGTGTAAAACCCATACAAACTCTATCAGACAAAAACCCAGCATAGAACTGGGGAAAGGGGCAGCAGGTCCCAGCCTTAGCTAGAGATTAGTGGCAGTTGATTACTGCTGGATGAGGGAGAGATGATCTTTAAGGGAGTGACTCTAGATAGACTGCCTAGACTCTAGTGGATGAACTTGCACTGAGGACATCTGGGCACACTTGATTCCAAAGGCCTTAACATATATGACAGAATGCATTCAATCTGGTGTGTATGTCGGGGGGTCTTTAGGGGAATGTGGATGGGGGATTAAATGATTAAGATGTTTTGTATAAAATGCACAAAAATTCAATAAAAATATACTTCGAAATATAATAAAATAAAACAGATAGCGGGGAAAAGAGAGAGAGAGAGAGAGAGAGAGAGAGAGAGAGAGAGAGAGAGAGATCAGTAGTTAAGAAGACTCGCTGCTGTGGCAGAAGACCTGGTTTCAGTACCCAACACCCATTATGGCTCACAACTGTCTGTATCTCCATTTCCAGATTTGATGCCTTTTTCTGGTACCTGTCAGTGCCAGGCACACATGTAATGTACGTATAGACATGTAGACAAAATACTCATACATATTAAATAAATAAATATTTAAAAATATTTTTAAATTTCTTTTTATTTTGAGTGTTTTCCCTGTGTGTGTGTAGTGCACCCATGTTGGAAAATGCCTGTAAGATTAGAAGAGGGTGCTTGGTCCCTGGAGCTGGAGTTATAGACATCTGCCACGTGGGTGCTGGGAACCAAACTCCAATCCTCTATAAGAGCAGTCAGTGCTCTTAACTGCTGAGCCACCTCTCCAGATCCAATAAATAAATCTTTAAAACATAAAATAGGGACTGGAGAGCTGACTCAGCAGTTAAGAGCACTAGCTCCTCTTGCAGAGGACCTAGGTTCAGTTCTATCACCCACATGGCAGCTGAGAACCAACTGTAACTTCAGTTGCAGGATATTCAATGCTCTTTCTGGCTTCTGTGGGTGTTACATGCATGTGGTGCACTTATATACATGCAGGCAAAACACTCATACACATAAAAAAATTTTAGTTAAATAGAATTAAGAGTGAGAGAGCAGCTATAAGGGTACAAGGAGCCCAAACCAAATTCAAAACACAAAAATTACATAGAACCATGAATATAATGTATTGGAGTCATTTAGCTCTTTTCATATTTCTTAACTATTGGAACATAATGGATGTAAGGGATGATAATTGAAGTTAGAGACTATCCTGCTTCATGCTCTTTAAACAAATATTCCGTCTGGAGCGGTTGAGGATCAGTTGCCCATCAGAGCTACAATATGTTTTTATACTGGGAACTGCTTCTGCCCACCTTTGCTTAGAACTTATATGCCAGACTTGATCTCACGTGCTCTAGAGACTCTGCAGTTTTTACACCTTGAGGTGGCTAACATCTAAGCCAGGGGGTGCGTTCTGAATGTACTGGGGTTAGAAAGATTGAGGCAAAGCCTTGAAATCTGTTTCTGGAGGACTTGGCTTATGGAACATAGCAGAACGAGGGGTAGAGAGAAAACTAGTGCAGCCCTCAACGCTCACAAGTGAAGCTTCCTTATACGACAGAGTGTGATGAACACTGAAGGCCACAACTGGCCAAGTTTTAAAGAATACAAGACTGCAGAATGTGTATCCCTGGATAGGACTCCTATACTGAACCTCTTCCACCCACAGCTCTTGTTCTTGTTCTTGTTCTTGACAAAGCTTTGCTTCCAGGCATGGTGGTGCTCACCTATAGTCCCAGCACTTGGAAGGCAGAGGCAGGTGGATCTCTATGAGTTCAAGGCCAGCCTGGTCTACATAGTGAGTCCCAGGCCATCTGGGGCTACAGGGAGACCCTGTTTCAAAAAGACCAAAAAAAAAAAAAAACCCAAAAAACAAAAACAAAGCTTTGTTATATAGACCTGATTGACCTGGAAATCTCTAGGCAGACCAGACTGGCTTAGAACTCATAGAGACCAGCCTACCTTTGCCTCCAGAGTGTTGGGATTAAAGGTGTGTACCACCATTGCTGCTAATTATCCATCTTTGTATCCCTCTCCTTATAGGCATTTACCCAGTTTTTGTAAAGAAAATAAAAATATTTTAATTTTTTCCTGAAAATGATAATGAAATAAGCTAAGCATGCACAGTTTACAAAGGTCTATGTTAAACCAGCAATAAGGGTTCATAAATGCCCTTCTCCTTTACTCTTATTTTTATTTCAGTGTTTAATTTACAGTTTAGAAGTTCTTGAATTTAGTTACTTTGAATTAGTTAAATATGGATGGAACTGACATATACCCAGAGGATTATGTAAAATATGAGACAGGACTTGACAATTGATATGACTCATTTAGGCTGAACCTTCATATTTAAAACTTCCTATTTTATACAAATATATTAAATATAAACATTAAAAGTACCTCGTAAGGCAGTATTCCAGTATCAATATGAAACAAAAACAATTCCAAATTCTAGTAACGATACCTCCTATTACTCCTCTCAGAAAAGTGTTACAGTGATTGCAGTTCTTCTGCAGGATCTATACCGGAAGGCTGTCAGTCATCTGTGTCAGTTTTTCATTGCAAAATAGATTGAGAACAAATTCATCACTATGTTTTCTAATTTTAGAGTAGTTTTTGATTATACACATATATATATACACACATACATGAGATAAATCTAGAGATCTGTTTTCTTAGAAAGTCTTATTTCAAAATCTACGAGATTGTTCTGAGACTGTATCATCTGAAATTTATGTACTAAGCATCTTTTGCCAAATTGTTTTGCTTCTCTAATCCTCAGCTTCCATGTAAAAAGAAAATCATAGTAATACAGTGTTTGAACCAATGCCTCTCTCTTGAGGATTTTTCCAAATCACCCCCAAATTTTCTCCCAGGTTTATATTAGCTTCTTTCATCTACTGTCCATGACATTAACATCAACATCTAGATAACACTAGTTGTAAAAAAAAAAGTGAAGTAATTGAGAAAAAGACAATCCTCAAAATTCTATTATTTCCTTATGCTTATTGTACCGGGTTTCCACAGCCTTATAGAGTACGAATGAATGGAAAGCAATTTATCTGGCGCTCAACCAATAGCACGGAAAGGAGCAAGCTTTTGAATTACACCCTTTTCCCATTGCCGTGTTCCACTAGTCCACAGAAATGAAAGGAATTTCAGTCTAGAGATAAATTATGCCGCATTATTATATCTTGTCTCTTTCATTGTGAGCCTGAGCCTTTAACGGCTACGCCAGCTCTCCAGCCCAAGATGTGTCACCACGCGGGGCCACATTATTATATCTTATCCTGTTCCAGACCCTCCCTACTTCTAGAACTAGATGTAGCTACAACACAGCTTTCTTATAACAAATTTTACCCTTCTGGGTAGAAGTTTGGAAATTACCATAAACAAGTTTGATGGTCAAATAGAACATAAATGTCTTCATGTAACTATTTTCCTCAATTTTTTCAATTGTACCTTAAATTATGGTAAAATTAGAAATTGAACTTAGAGGTTATTTTATTTTACTTTTCCATAGTTAAACATTTTAATTTTTTATTGAATTTTTGTGATTTTCATCCAATATAATTTGATGGCAAAATTTAGATCCCCTCCCGTCCCCACCTCAGTTTACTGCCTCTACCCAATTTAATGTAATATATATGTATTTACATATATATGGCCTATAAAATCTAATTTATGTCCCCAAATGTCGTCCAGTGTGGCTCCATCCACTGGAGCCGGGTTAACTTACCATGAGTCTCATCCTTGAAAGAGATTGCCTCTCATCATTCCAGCATCCTTCGGTTGCCAAACTGAGAAAATAAGATAAACAAAAACTTCTACCTGCTCAGAAGTTGTATTTTTCTTTATAACAAGCCAGCCCCAGACTTAGTGGTTTTAAAAGTATAAACATCCATTTTAGTTCACAACTGAGAGTTGACTTGGTGAATACACTAGTATAGGTTAGGGCACCCCATCTCACCTGGGCTGGTTTCCATAAGCGTATCTGTTGGTAAGTTGATTTTCTAGTGTGTTCTCATATTCTGAGTGATTGATTATGGTACAATTCAGGGTAATCCAAGATATAGGTGTACGTAGCTCTCATAACCCAAGGAGTCTAATCTGGATTATTCTAATGCCAGCTGCTTATAGTTCTAACAGGGTATGCAGGAGGGCTGGGATCCTTTCAAAGGCTCTGTTTAGGATGATATACAAGTTTTGTGACATTCAGCTACTCCAAGAAAGTCACAGGTAGTCAAAAGCTAAGAATGGGAAAATTAACCTCTTTTTCTCTTTAGCTCTCATAACCCAAGGAGTCTAATCTGGATTATTCTAATGCCAGCTGCTTATAGTTCTAACAGGGTATGCAGGAGGGCTGGGATCCTTTCAAAGGCTCTGTTTAGGATGATATACAAGTTTTGTGACATTCAGCTACTCCAAGAAAGTCACAGGTAGTCAAAAGCTAAGAATGGGAAAATTAACCTCTTTTTCTCTTTTCCTCCCTCCCTCCCTCCCTCCCTCCCTTCCTTCCTTCCCTCCCTCCCTTTTTCTTTCCCTCCCTCCTTCCTTTCTTCCTTACTAATACCCTTGCTCCCATAATCCTACCTCTGTTGAACTGCTTCTTTCCCTTCCTTCCTTCCTTCCTTCCTTCCTTCCTTCCTTCCTTCCTTTTCTTGGACATTATGTAGACCCAGCTGCCCTGGAACTTGCTAAGTAGACCATCCCAGGATAGCCTTGATCTCACATCAATCTGCAAACATTTATCTCCCAAGTGCTGGGATTAAAGGTATGTGCCACCACACAAGGCAATATGTACCTCTTAATGGGAATATCTGCAAAATGAAATGACATGTGAGATAGAACAAGACTGGGAATGAGTTTGCACCTACAGTTTGAAAATAAGCATTACAAACAGATATTATCCCAACATCAAGACTTAAAGACACTCTTCTTATTTCTTAAAGTAATAAAAATATTTTATCATTCATTATGATGGTAGGATTTTCTTTTAGTTCTAAGACCAGTCCAGCCATATGTATTTGGCTATGTTTACAGTGCCACACATGAGTTCCCTTCCATTAAGCAAGGCTTAAAGTTCAATTACATAGCTGTTGATTATCCTCAAGATAAAAATGCCACTACTGCACCACTATAATTTGTTGTGCCTGAATTGTGTTATTATTAAAATTGGGTTTGGACCATGAATTGATTTTTCACTGTTAGCAGTTAGCATAAACTCCATTAGAATGAGAGCTAGTCTTCAGGGAGGAGGCTTCCAGTTCATTTATTATTAATAAATTGCAATGCCTCAAGTTTGGGGACAGTATATTGAAGATGATTGGAAGAAATTGATTCCTAGGACTAATGGCTAGTGATTCAAAGTCAAGTATCTCCAAAACTTTCTCCAAAAATCGTATCCATATTAATAAGTAATACATCTACCTTAATGTTTCTGGAAAAAAGTCAATTGGTCTGCCCCCACTTCTTCTGTGACATTTCTTCATTGTGTCTGAGTTCTGAACCTGATCTACTCCATTATTTCAGACACTGGTAGGGCTGCTGAATTCATAGCAAAATAAAGTGCAAAATACAGTAATTCAATTCAATTAACCTTTTGTCCTGAATACTCCCAGAAGCCCTCCATCCCTCAGTTATGAACGCTTTTCTCCAAATCATAAAAGTATCTGCGAAATGGCTGAAACTCAGCACTACATTTTGTCTATTTCCACTTTGGAAAGTTCATTATAATTCCTACAGAAGTGAGGATACCCATTGATGAACCAAGTTACATACTCTGGTCTGAAAGAAAAATACCCAACACCGTTTTGAATTGCAGATAAGGTTTCCTGAAAATCCGAATGCACTGATTCTTTAAGGAATGTAATAAAAACACTGAAAATTTTGCTTTTATATTTTTAGTATTGCCTCTATTGTTTTCTATGCTGCATGAGATTAAAGTGTTTGAATTTGATGATCTTCTGCTCTGCTACAATGGAAACTTTGACAAGATAAGGAAATGTAGGTCCACAGGTTTGCAAAGTGAATGGTGTCTTGAAACTCAGCCTTGAAAATCTCATAAAATAGTGGCATTTTTAGTGTATGTTAGTCAATTTTGAAGTAATGAATTCAGTACCTATACAGCTTCATGTTACCAAAAGTCCCTCAGAAGTATTTTGTCTAAAGCATCAATTTTCCAACACCCCCTCACTCATTAGCAATTCAGTATTTCCTATTCCTATTTGTGCTTTGTAAGTAGATTCTATACTTTTAATTTTACCCTTCAAACCAACAATGGATTATAACTAAAAATATCCTAAGATATATAAAACAGCCTGTTTTATGTCTCTTTTTTAAAGGAGAGGGAAAAGTGGTAATTATTATTGATGTGAGCTAAGATAAATTTTCCTCTATAAAATATACAACATAAAATTAAGGCTAAAAGTTCTAATGTCCCAAAAGAAAGTTTGCAATTATTAAGGATACATGAAGTATACTTTCAGAATTTTAAAAAGTATTTATCTAGTGAAGATTTGAAAGAAAAGAAAAAAAAAGAGAAGGAAAACTTTGTCTACTAGCTCAGACTCCTCCCAATGTCAGACAGAGCCATTTCCATCATCCTCTCATTCCCCACAGATTTGTTTAGCTCTCCTGAAGGCCTGTGATTTGCTACCCCTATTTCAGATATTGCAGTCATCTGTTGGGATTTATTTTACAGCAAATAGGTAAACAGAAATCATGTTAGAAGTTTCAGGCCAATACCATAGTAATGTAAAAATATTTCAAAAAAGTCAGTAGGTAATTTGATTGTGATATTTGATATACCAGTTATATATAATTTAATGTATCAAATTTTAGCTTGATATGGCATAGAGCTTAATTTTTCTCCACATTCACACAATCCAAGTTGGAAACTAATAACATTCTCTATTTCAGGATCTAGCTATCACAATGAAAGAAAGAAAATTATTCTCTATTACTCCAAAGCAATGAAATATTAAAAAGCTTAAAATACTATGTTTTTAAAAGTAACATTAGAATTATGTACTTTCATTCTTACTAGACACTCCAGATTTATGTAGAAATATTTATCATATCTCAAATAAATAAGGATTAGCTCTGTTCACAGTGGCTAATGATTTTCAGTCTGAAGAGGTTGATTTCTTTGTGTTGCTCTTCATTCACTAGCATAATAATTTATTCATTAAATTACTCAGACAATAATGTGCGAAGGTGGTATAATGAAGCAAGCATTAAAATAAAAAGCTTCCTTAAGAAGAGGAGACAAATGTTCAGAATAATCAAATCATTGTAATGTACCCCAGTTTAGAGTGGGTGTCAGAAATGGGGGGTGGGGTTGATGGGAGAGAGGATTAGGATGGAGTTAAAGAGGTATCCATGATCAAGTGTTAAATAACAGTGTTTTGATAAAATTGTTTTTGCTTTAGGCATTTTGTGAGCAAAAGTCAAATGTTAAAAGTATTCAGTTATGACTCTGTCTACTGTCTTTTAATTTTGTTATTTTTCTTTTGTGAATTTACTGTTATTTTTTAAATTTACTATACAAAATAATAGATTTCACTGTGGTATTTTAATATACATATATCATTATACTTTGATTTTGTCTATGTCCAGCATACTGCCCTCGTCTTCCCTTCCTTGTTTGTCGGTCCCTTCCTTCTGCTTTTCTGTTATGTGTGTTCCATTATCCTCCCTTTCTCTGTGCTCCTTGAAGATCTTTTCCTCCACTCATGGTCCGCTTTCTACCTTCACAACTTATGCATACACAAATACATGTGTACTTATGTGCACATGTGTAGATTTAAATGTAGAATTTGCATACGAGAGAAAACATGCAGTTTTGAGAGTTCGAGTTATTCTGCTGAACATAATGACCCCATTTCCATCATTTTCCTGTAAATGTCATTGATTCATCTCTTATGGCAAAAATTCTATGGTGTATACACATATGACATTTATTTATCCATTTATCCATTGATGGATATGTAGGCTGGTTCCATTTCTCAGCTACTACGAACAGTGCTTCAGTTTCCACATGTGTATAAGTAAATGTTGATGTAAAATCCTTTGGATATATGCCCAAAAATGGCATGGCAGGGTATATGGTAGTTCTGTTTTAGTTCCTTGAGGAACCTCCTCATTAGCTTCCATGAAGACCTCACATGTTTACATTTCTTCTAACACTATGTAATGCTTTCTATTGTCCCACATCTCCACCAGCATTTATCATTTGTTTTAATTATGACAGCCATTCATCTGGGTGAAAGGGAATGCTTTTCCCTAATGGCTGTTGAGACTTTTTGCAGTATTTCAGTTCATTAGCCCATTTGTTGATTGAATGGTGGTTTTTTTCATGTGAGGTTAATTTTTTTCAGTTCTTTATAGCAGGATTTGAGACATTAATACTTTTTATGAAGGATACTTGGCAATTTTTTTTCTTACTTTGTAGATGACTTTTTATTTTAGTCATTATTTTCTTTGTGGTGCTAGAAGTCTTTAATTCTGTGTAATCTCATTTGTCAATTTTTGGTATAATTTCTTATGTTATTGGAGGCTTTTTCAGGAAGTACTTGCCCATACTTATATTTGGAAGTATTTACTTATGTTTTCTTCTAGCAGTTTCAAATATGATCTTGTTTTTATATAACTTGTCTTGCATTCATTTATTTATTTACCCTTTAGCATTAGACAAGGTAGAAGAAGGCTAAAAATACCAGGGGATTATTTAGTTTTGCTCAAGTTTAGCAAGCAAGGTCCCAAATCTAGATTTTAATAAATGAAATTTTTTTGGAATATTGCTCGTGTAAATTTTTTGTACCTTCTTTCAATTACAGCAGCAGAGCTGTATTTAACATATTTACTATCCAGACATTAACAGCAGAAATTTGCTGACTTATCATCTGTATGAAATGCTTAGACTGAATGTTTTCATGATAGTTTATTTTTTTTAGAAGAAGCATTTCATTGCATCTTAACATACTCAATAACAGTTTCCAGAGCAAACATACATCTCTTTCAAAAGTGGCTATAAAATTTTTAGGTTCTGTGGGGACCTAAAGGCCCCACCTTGCAGAGGTCCAAGAGGAAGTTACTGGGGCGTGGCCTGACTTATTTTAAAAGTCTGAAGGATACTTCCACACTGCTGAGGAGTGCATGATCAGCTTGTGACCAACCTTAAGATACACACTGGGGGCGGGGGAGATTTCCAGGTGCCTTTATAAGCTCTGTAACACCTGTAATAAATGAGTCCCTGCTTGACTAGGCTCCCCATTGTGTCTGATGGTCCCCGGTACTGGGGGTGGCATGGGCTGGCGAATGGCGCATTTACTCATCCCCAATAATCACTGCGCGGGGGTCGCTGGTTCGAACCCCTGGCAAGTTTGCTGTTAAATTAATACAGTTATACAATATTGAACTCAGTATAAGCCCTGTAAGACATAAAATTGAATGAGTTTTTAACCTTTAAAAAATATCTCCATTTCATTTTAAAATATACTGTTCCTTACAAAAAGACTCATTGTTTTTGTTAATAACACTGAGATGTTGGCACATGCATCTCTAATCAGTATGCATCTGGTAAATGCTAGTCATAGTTGGTTGCACTCAGATCCTTGGCACCTGTGTATGTCTATAAAGTCATCGGGTAGATTTCAATGGTAATGTTTA
>NW_008331125.1:2393802-2410526 GCF_000622305.1 Nannospalax galili | reverse complement strand
GCCAACAACTCAAAAGAAAGTATCTCCTATCTGGCATTGTTGCTTGTTATGTAGCCTTTAGCTACACATAGGACTCTTAAAAAATTATATTGACCCCATTAATCTTTGGTTATACTTTCCTTTTGGGTATTTAAGGCCATACAGTTGGGCTAGATAAAACAATTTATTTTTACTCTTAAGACCATTTGAGGATCTGCTCCTCAGGGGTCACATGGGCTTGGGAGGAGCCCCTGGCTTCTTTCTTTTACCAGTTCCACCTATGGGAAGATAAGTCAAAGATCCTACTCGACCATGGCTGGCTTCACTTGGAAGCATGGAGGAAATGTTTTCTCTGTGTTGGCCCTCCTTTTTATAGACTGGACACTGGTTCAAGTCCATCTGGTGGGGTCTCCTCGGCCTGCTTGATCAAGAGGACAGGTGACCCACCACAATTACAGGACATGTTTGGAGATGCTCATAGTCCCCTGGAATTAGTCAACCTAGGAGGGAAAACAGCAAAAAGTATCCTTTATTTCCTTCTGACCAGATTAGTATAGGCCTTAAAGTATGTCTGCTAAACATCCAAGAAGGTTAGTTCCACCAGTCTGGTATTTTTAATTACTGTGTGCCATGTAGATAAATCTTGGGCAAACAGCAATTGTTCTCAGATAAACTTTCCCTAGCCACATATTTCTTGATCTGGTATGTATAATTTGTCAATAGGTTGTTGGACTAATATGGTTCCCTCTGGTTTTTAAAAACTAGCTAGGCATTATTTATCTCTTGCATTGTCTCACCCCCTCCATCATGGTTTCCCCACTTAAGATGCCCCCATTTTCCCCCTTTCTCCCTTAATAATACCCTTCTTCTATGGTCCTACCTCTCTTGATCTCCTTCTTTCCCTTTATTCCTTAGGTTCCTTTTATACATTTTGACTTTTAGCCAAGAAACTGGGTACTTTTCTTTGGGGTCTTTTAACCCTAACTGCCTAGCCAATTCATACCTCCTATTCTTATCACACCATCCTCTGAAGAGGATCTGTTCCTCAGTGGTCACATGGGCTTGGGAGGAGCTTCTGGCTCCTTTATTTCACCAGTTCTGCCTGTATGAAGTAAGTCAAAGGTCCTGCTCGACCATGCCTGGTTTCACTTGGAAGCATGAATGAGTTGTTTCCTCTGTGTTGACCCTCCTCTGTGTAGACTGGACACTGGTTCAAGTCCATCTGGTGGAGTCTCCATGGCCTCCCTGAACAAGAGGACAGGTGACTCAACACAGTTACAGGACATTTTGAGAGATGTTTCATAGTCCCCTGGAACTTAGTCGGCCTTGGAGGGCAAGGGGCAAAAACTGGGTTCTTAAACTTAGCTATTCTGACTGGGTTAGATGAATTCTTAAAGTAGTTTTGATTTGCATTTCTCTAATTATTACGGAAGTTGAAGGCTTTTTAAGATGTTTCTTACTTATTGTTATTTCTTTTCTTGAGCACACTTTGTTCTGATCTACAGCTTGTGTTTTAATTTGCTCATTTGTTTTCTTGCTTCTTTGTTTTTTCAGTTCTTTGTATATTCTGAGTATTACTCCTCTGTCAGATGAATAGGTGGTGAAGATTTTCTCCCACTCTGTAGGAATCCTCTTTACTCATTGATTAGCTTTTCCCTTTGCTGTATAGAAACTTTTTAGTTTAATGAGGTCCCATTTGTGGATTGTTGCCCTTAATTCCTGAGCGACTGCTGTCTGAATAAGAAAGTCCTTTCTCAACCTGTGTCTTGTATGGTACTCCTTATTTTTTCTTCTAACACATTTAACATATCAGTCTTCACAATAATTTTGAATATTTTCACTAAAAAGAAATGACACATTTGAAGAGATAGATAGGATTTTGGGGATTCGAGTATAATACACTGTATATATACATCAAAACATCACAAATATCTTGAAAATACAAATTTTATGTGTCACACACATATATGAAGATGTAGTTTTAAAGTAGATGTAGGTCTGCATGAGGCATGAGTGCATAGACTTTTCCCACATATCATAGCTGTATTATAATGTAGCCATTACCATTCTCTGTGAAAAGTTAAGTCCCAAGGAAATTCCATACTTCCTGAAACATGTCAACATGGACAAATGCTTCATGTATCTCACTTAAGGCATCTGCAAAGGATACATTAGATTATCAGGCACTTGGGGGTTAGACAGATAATGTGGGTACAATGATAAATTATACATACTAATTTTGAGTTATTTACTCTGGGGAAGGAATGAAAGTAGCATTATATGTACAGCAATGTAGCTTTTGGTCCATTACAGGTAGGCACATAATTGTATGCAGTCCAGAATACAGAGGAACAACCAACCTGCAGCCTAGAGTTGACTGAAGGGATGTGGGTTTAAAAAAAATCAGGATACAAAAAGGAATGAGACCGTTCCAGAAAGAATTAACAATACTGAAAATGAGTCGCTATCGGAAAGCAGGACAGAGGTAGAGGGAACAGAGCCTATTTGGAGTTTTGTAAGCTTGCAGACACTTCAGGGTACTATGTTCATGTTCATGCCATGTTCATGCTGGGTGATCCTTACTGACAACATGCAAGCTCTGCTTCAGTGTCTCTCTCGCCACAGTTCTTGGCTCAGTCTGAAGACTTGAAGGGTGAGAGTAAATGTGGTCTGTGGCTTCCACTATCTGCCAGAGGTGGAAATTAAAAACAAATATCCATAAGCCTGTGCACTTTGGATAGGATAAGAGTTATGGATATTCTTCATGGACACCTGGAATCTTCAGGGGAATTGTGTGAATCTGAGGCCACAGTCATGGTTATTAGCATATTCCAGTTGACTTCTTTCTATTGGTTCTCAATTTCATATTTCCTCCACTAATACTTTATGGGATCAACTTCTAAATGAGCTACCTGCACTCTAATTCTGCCCAAAGGTCCTCTGATGATTCCACTTCATAGGAGAAGTAATGTGTGTACCTAGAATTTAGTCATCATTGGGACACAGCTGAATACAAGTCAGAGGCTTGCCAGATGCTGAAAAGCTGTATTTAGCATTAGGATGACATTGCTCAGAACTGGAATTTGGGAAATTACATGATCACTTTTATGCTTTAAAATACAATTCTTGCAATGATGGAATGCAGGAGAAATTCCTCATACCTGTACGTATGGTAATAATTTAGGAAAGAAATAATACCATAAACAAGATGAGAGGTGGAATTAAGAGCAGACCAAACAAGAGACGCCGAGTGGGAGAAACAGCAGGCTGTGGTGACTAGGCTGTTTAAGTGTGTGGGAGGAGAAGACTTGGAAGATCACACTTGAAATAAAAACTGATGATGGGGTAGAAAATACTATTTGCAAGTTAAGACACGGAGATGGGCTGGATTTACTTTTGCTTGATTGAGAGCGGCTCATTGGTGAACACTTGGACAAGGATACTAGAAGAGGCAACTGTCTGACATAAAGAGGGTTGATTCTCTACCTTGTTATGCAGAAAAGAAAACTCTACTCCTTATGAAGTCAGAATAGGGATACTTTTGTCTTTAGATTATAGCAGATATTGCAGTAGGGAAGGGGGTGCCCAGGTAACACAGCACAGGACCCTACAGAATATGTAACATAGCTCATCTTTTGGTTCTTAGAAGAACACAGGAATGACTGTCTGTTCTGGGACAATCTCCATTTTCTCTTGTAAGCTCAGTGTTTCCCTGTGGCGTGAAGGATGATGAAAATAATGACAAGTTCAAAATCAGAAGGGGTCAAATACATTGCATAGATGGAGAAATAGAAGGCCTGTGATCAGTGGATTTCCTGGGCCCCATGAAATAATGATTATCATCTGGATCCTACCCCTTTAGTGCTAAGCACAGTTTATCACACATAGGAAGAGAAATAAATGACACTATATGTATTTTTGATATGTTTATTTAACCAGAATAAATAGCTTAAAATTGGTGGGAACATTAGAATATCAAGAGGAAGTAAAGACGATGTTCATTTGAAACATTTTCCATACTTCCCCAACTCTGGCAGAGTCAGGAGATGATGGTAGACTACGAATAAATGAATGTTATCCAATGTTCTCAAAGTTTTCTGGATAAATAGTTATCTTTTGGCAGCCCATATGCTTCTAAAATCAAGTCTTTGAACCTTGTCGATTCAGTAAATTGAAATCAATAGTGGCCGAAGAGATTCACAGTATGATAGATTTATGTACATCTCTCCACTTCAAATAGATATGAATTAGAGAGAGAAGGAAATAGTATTTCATCTCAGGGGTAGAGATTTTATAAAAATTCTAGTTCTCTGTCCATTTTAGCAAACATGTATTCAGGCTATTGGCTGTGCTCTACTTGCTAAGTGAACTGCACAGAGCTAAATCCCTACATTTTTGTCTGTACTAATTGTGGCCTGGCATACAGATACTTTGCAATAAGGAATACTAATAAATATGACTGTAGATATTTGGGTTCAAGGTCCATTTAATACATTCAGGTAGAAAATTCCACTTGAAAAATCCTGCGCCAAGTTCAAATTTTCCTACGTGAAACCTAGGTCCATGATGTTGACTCAAACTATAAATATGTTTCCTAAAACTGTAACCTAAAGCAAAGGCTATTCAATAAGTATTGAGTGCTTGTTGAGCTTAAATCACTATGCAAAGTGTTCCAGTAGATACCCAATGGTTTTTCACAGAGGTATGGCTACTGATAATGGAAAACTTCTAAAATAATAGATTCTTACTACTATAGAATCAGTGACTGTAGAGACAATAACTAAGAAAGACAGAAAAATGAATTAAAATGCTTTAAATTTATTCAACTGACCACTGAGGATATTTAATTTGCTTTATAGTCTTTTAATGTATTAAATGACCAGTTTTTTTTTAATATAGAGGCAACAGATATTGTTTCATATGTTTTTATAAACTAAAATATGAGACTTCTAGGTAGAATCCAGAAAGACTCCTAGAAGAACAATACCGAGTTTTAAATGTATAAAAACTAACTGATCACATATGCAGAAAATTTTACATTCTAATTCTTAAGAATAATTTCTTCTTAATGTAACATTAGCATTCAAATGAGTTAATTGTACCAGAGTCAGTTTTTACTTATATTACTCTAATACATTTTCCAGAAGAGGCTTTTATTCAGTCATATCTATATTTATAGTTCCTTGTACAGTAAAAATGTCTGAAACTAATATGAACTTACGTAAATGATGTCAACATGCACAAAACCCATTGAAACTCAAGCAGACAAAAACCCAGCATAGAGCTTATAGAAATGGGGAGTAGGCCCCAGTTTTAGCTGAAGAACTATTGTGTAGCTGATTACTGTTGGGTAAGGAAGAGCTTATCTTCATTAAGGGAGTGACTTAGATAGGCTGACCAGACCCCAGTGGATGAACTTGCATTGAAGGACATCTGGGTAAACTAGCTTGGCTTGATAGGACTTAACATAAATGACAGAACACATAAAATCCAGTGGAGGGACAACTATAGGAGGGTGCCGATGGGGGAGCAGATATAAAGATGATTAAGATGTTGTATATGAAATACTTAAAAATTAATACAAATATACAAAAATTAAATAAATTTGTAACAATGTAAAAGTCTGAAACTTGATTAATATGACAAATACAATCCCAGTTACCTGTGTTTTGTGGACACTAGCCTTAATTGTACATTTATGGTGCTTATTACAGATGTGATAAAAATGTTCAATAAACTGTGCAAAACTTACGAGATTTCAACTTACTGGAAGACTATTATAGTATGTTGTATAGTTATTATTCACATGTAGTTCTTATATAAGAACTGCATAATGCAAGGTAAAACATGATGCACATGGCAAGCGTGGTATAAAGTGCTCTGAAAGGTCATAAGAGGGAGCCATTGTTTTAAGTAGAGGAAGTCAGTAAACATTAAAGGGTGAGGTGACATGTTAGCAGGATTTTTAAGGAGAGTTTCGATTCTACTAGAAGGTAGAGGGAGGGTGTTCATATTAGAGATAGAGGAAAGAAAGCACAAGAACAGAGTGGGCAGTAAGGTTATGCAAAGTTAGTGATACAATTCTGGCCTAGAAGGAGGGAGTAGGTATATAAAGATAAAGAGAGGACAGAGCCCAGAAATCTCTTTAATGTCATAAAACTTGAAGTTTTTAACAGAGGTGGTAGAGAGCTACTGAAAGAATTATGGAGATGCATGATCAACATGGTGAGAGATGAGGTGACTTGCTAAGCAACCACAAGTATCTAGGCAAGATGACATGGTGCTGATACTTCCAAGAAGCTTGGACTGGGCAGGGATCAAGAAAGGTCAACAAACTCTACATGAAGAAGGCACATGAGAGTGAAAAAGGATTTGATCTTTCTCATAGGACTAGGTGAAAGGAAAGATTTTGTTAGAAGCAAGAAGATCCTAAACAAGCCATGCATGTATTCAGTAGCATATTTGTACTGGTTCTTCCCTTTTTTTCTGGAATTTTCTTCCCTCAGCTACTCATAGTGGCTCATTTTCACTTGATTTTAATTTTTCTTTATGTGCATGTGATATGTATGTGTATATGTTTGCATGTTCACATAGGTGTGGGTGTATATGTGTACATGTGTGTGTTGAGGCCTGAAGTCAACATTGGTTGTCTTTGTCCATCACTATCCACTTTATATTGAGGCAGTGTTTTTGGCTGGGCCTGGAGTGCTCAGATTCTGAGTAGTCTAACTAGTCAAGATGGCCCCGGTTATCCCCATCTTTGCCTCTGAGTGCTGGGATTGCAGATAGATGCCATGCCTGCCCGGCTTTTACTTGGGTTCCAGGACTCCCAACTCTAGTCCTCATGCTTGGGCAGCAGCTGCTTTATACACTGAGCCATCTCTCCAGTCCTCTTTTTGTTCTTTCTACACCACTTTCTCAGAGGGCTATTCTAGGGACCCATGTCTCGTAATGTTTGTTGTAATTACCACACAGCATTCCCGACTGACTTTAGTTAGCAGTACTTGCTTTTCCTTGTATAGCCTATCCCTTTCGAACTTTGACTAGTTTACTGATTTATATTGTTTTACTTTGAATTAATTTCAGCCTTTCTCCCATGATTTTATTTATAGATGTACCACAAACATCTAAAACACATAGTAGTTGCCCAGTAATTAGTTGCTGAGTGAAAAAAAAGTACTGTTCTTAAGTGTTTCATAGAAAGTAAACTTTAACAAACAATGACTATTCTTAGTTCAAAACACTACTTGAACATATGTCTATAGGTTTTTTGAAGATTTGTAAACACTTATTCATCAAAGCTTTCTAAATGAGCTTCTTTATAATCTTGTAATCTTACAATTCATGATACTTCAAAAATAAAGGTGAGATTTGCTTAGGAAACGCAAAACAAGCAAAATAACTTACTTAGATTTAAGTGCTTATGTCCTTAATTGCCAAAGTCAAAAGTCTTGGTGTACTATGGTATAGGAAGAGTATTCGTAGGGCTGGACAGATAGCTCAGTGGCTATAGTGATGTAGCATGAGGACGATAGTCTGGGTCCCCAGAACCCAGGTGAATGCTGGGTAGGAAAGACAGTCTGTAATCCCAGCACCTGGAATGTGGGTGCAGGAAATTCCTGGAGCAGGCAAGCTGGTAGCCAGACTAGCATAAATATATAACTCCACATTCAGTGAGAGACCCCACTTAAATATATAAGGTGTAGATGTTTGATGTCAACTGTGGGCCCATGCATGTACATGTACTTACACACACATGTGCCCCTCCACATGAACCAACACACATGCAAACATGCATATACAACATGCACAACACACAAGCATGTGCCCTCTAAAAAGATAATATTGAGAAAGTAGCATCTGTAAACAAGAAACAGAATTCCAGTCACACATGCAAACATGCATATACAACATGCACAACACACAAGCATGTGCCCCCTAAAAAGATAATATTGAGAAAGTAACATCTGTAAACAAGAAACAGAATTCCAGCTTGTACTACTGAAGGATGTGCTCTGCAGTGAGCACTTGAAAATGGGACTTTGCAATTATTTGCTCTCTAGAGGAATATAATTTAGGCCCCAAAGATACTTTTCCTTAACAGTATACATTAGATTCTAGATGTCAGTTCATGAAAGGGTAATCTTCAGGAAAATGTAGATTGAGAACTTCTGGTGTGACCCTTAAGTCTGATATAGACATATGAAGAAGTCAACAATAATTAGTTTTCCTGGATTATTTCCTACAAGCAGTTACTATTCAATTTATAATAAATTAATATAGAAATGGATACAAAATAGCTAATTTCAATTATAACAACTTTACAAGAGTTTCAAGTCAGTAAATAATTTATTTAAAACATTTTCAGAATATTCAGAAGTAAAAAAAATCTTTTGCTTCATTATGCCTTCAAGGAGAGTAAAATTATGAGTAAAATAAATGAATTTAGATGAGCAGTTTTTAATATGATATATCAACTTTGGAATTAAGACTTGAAAGGAATGTTATGAACTAGAATGTTGGATTGGCTTTTTGTTTTCTCAGATGTATTTTTGTCTTTTGGTTCTGTGGCTTTTTTACTTCATGTATTTTGATGCTTTCCTTCTAAGGGCATATGCATTTATGATGATTTATTTATATATTGTATTCTTTGAATTGAAATTCTTCATTCCCAAAAAGAATTATGCTTTGACATATTTTAATCAAATTTATTTGAAACCTGTGACAAAGAAAATATTCAAGTGTTGATGGAATCTGCGTATGTTGATGTATGCATAGGGACTGTAAAGGTAGACAAAGTGTTTAAGGCCAGTCATATAAAAAATAACAGCAACACAAACAACTTCAAGAGCAACATTAGGGCACAGTACTGTAAAACAGTGAGACTGTTCACAGATTTTATTTTGTCTGAAATTGTCTGGTATTTTGTAATTGGGAACCCTCCTTGTCCTTTTTACTTTGCCTGCACTTTGCTTTTTTTAAAAAAAATAATTTTATTGATTCTTTGAGAATATTATACATTTTGATCATATTCAGACCCATTCTCCAATCTCCATCCCACTTTACTAGTTATTATTTCTAATGTATATATTTGAAATAAAGTATTTTTATTAAATTTGAGCAGGAACATAATAAGTAAATTATACCTGTTTAGCTTTCATGAGATATGAAACTTCTTTTTTAAAATATATATATGATTTAATTTTTTGTGTATTTCATACAGAACATCTCAAGCAATCTTAATCATCTTTATACCCTTGTCCCCACTGGCACTTTCCCATAGCCCCTCCCACTGGAGCCCAAATACTCTGTCATCCCTGTTAAGGCCCATTGGGTTGTTAGTATCCCCAGACATTCCCCAGTGCAAGTCTGTCCTCTGAGCCTAGTCAGGCTATCGAAGAGTCCCTTGTTTTAGGGAAATCATCTCTTCTTCGTCTAGGAGCAATCAGTTGCCAACATTCCTTCAGATAAGATTGAGGTTTGCTGTTCATTTCCCAAGTTCTGTGCTAGGATATTGTCTGCCTGAATTTGCATGGGACTTGTATATGCTGACAACATTGCCATAAAATCATATGAGCAGGTTGCTAGGAGCTTGTAGGACTGTTTCGATATGGTTGTGAACCTCCTCCCTGGTTCTTACACTCTTTCTTCCCCCTCTTCTGCATTGGTCCCTGAGCCTTGGGTGGGTGAGTTTAATAAAGGGATCCTATCCAAGGACCATCATTCAGCAGACTATTGATCTCTACACTTTGGCTATTTGTGACCTTTTGTGTTCTTGGCCCTCGCTGCATGAGGGAGCTTCATTATTGAGAACCGAGAGATTCATTAGTGTCTTCTTCTTTATCCCTGTTCTGTGTTCCATGAGCCTTAGGTGTAGAGGTTGCATTGTAGATGTGTCACTTAGGCCTGGGCAATTCATAGACAATGTCTGTGTGTGACCAATTGTGGTACTTAGTAATAGTCTCTGAATGGTGCAAAATGAGCTTCTTTGATAAGTGGTGACTGGGATAGTTGTCTGTGAATGTAAGGTTGCATATTTTGCACATAGTAAAAACCCACACTAGTCTAGCTATGTGACAGTCTTGGGGTTTTCTCTAAGATCTATGGCCACTCCAGCCATGTGTGTTAGGTTATGTTTACATTACCTCACTTGAGTTTCCTCCCTTTGAGTGGGCATTTAGTCAAATTAGGTAGATGTTGATTGCCCCCAAGGTAAAAGTGCCACTACTGCACCAATGATGTATACTGTGCTGGCCATTGATGTGGTTATTTGGTGTTGAAACTGGCATTGGATCATCCATTGATGTTTCCCTTGGCACCTTCATAGTGCTCTCCAAAGCTATGAGAGCTAGCTTTCAGGGGAAGTGGTTGCAGGACAGTTGCAGCTCTCTTGCTCCAAATTCCGTGTCCAAAGTATGTTCTGTCTTTGGCAGTAGGGTCTTACCTTCAAGTTCTGGGAGGCCATCAAGGGCTGTGGCAATAAGCTGAGTAATTTTGGGAGTCTCTTGGACCACCCTGGCCAACAACTCAAAAAAGGTATCTCCTGTCTGGCAGTTTCTTGTTATGTAATCTTTAGCTATACACATGGACTCATTTAGAGATAATGTATACATAATTTTTCAATAGGTTGTTGGACTAATATGGTTCCCTCTGTTTTTTAAAAACTACCTAGGCATTATTTATCTCTCCTTTCTGTCTCTCACTGTCTAATCCTTCTGCAATGGTTTCCCCATTTAAAGTGCTCCAATTTTCTCCATTTCTCCCTTGAAAATACCCATCACCTATGATCACACCTCTCTTGAGCTCCTTCTTTCCCCTTATCCCCAAGGTTCCTTTTACAGTCCTCCCTCCCCCTCCAGATTTTAAATATATTTTTATTGAATATTTGTGCATTTCATACACAACATTTTAGTCCTCTTTATATCTCCTTCCCCATTGCCACCCCCCACTAGATTTCATGCATTCTGTCATTTACGTTAAGGCCTACTGAGTCAAGTTTGTGTCCCCAGATGTCCCTTAGTGCAAGTTCATCCACTGGGGTCTAGTCAGCCTATCTAGAGTTATTCCCTTAAAGAAGATTAGCTGTCCCTCACTCAGTAGTAATCAACTGCCCAATGGTTCTTCAGCTATGGTTGGGGCCTGATGCCCATTTCCACTGTTCTATGCTGAGTTTTTGTCTCCTTGAGTTTGCATAGGTCTTGTGTATGCTATCCCCATTGCTGTAATTTCTTTTTTAAATTGCCCATCAAGCCTGATTGTGTTCCTCAAATGCCTTTGGGTATAGATTATTCTCCTGGAGCCTAGTCAACATAACTGCCATCTTACTCTTAAGGAAAACTAACTCTCCAAGCATCTACCAGTTGCCAATAGTTCCTCAGTTACAGCTGGGGCTTTTGCCCAATTAACCCATCCACGCTGGGGTTTTTCTGGATTGAACTTGTACAGGTCTTGTGCAAACACTGTGAATTCATATGCACGACTGCCCTTCTGTGTCCAGAAGGTATTCTTTCCTATATTCATCCACTACCTCTGGGTCTTATACTCTTTCTGGCCCCTCTTCTGCAATGATCCCAAATGGGACGCTTTCTCACTGACATTTACATGCCATTTTCCATTTCTTTGCTTTTAATTAATCTTTGCTTTTATATTTATGTGTAGGATTGATGTTAATTGCTCTGTTTAGGCCATTTACATTTTATGTAATAATTAAAATTACACAGAATTTTTAATACATTTGGCTTATACTGTTTGTTTCTACCTGTTTTTCCCTCTTTCTTAGTATGTATAGTTTTCTTCACCCCCTTCTTTATTTATTTTCTTTTGGATTAATTGAACATTTTTAAAGATTCTATTTTATTTCCATAATTGGGCTTATTAATTTTAGAACTTTTACTTTGATATAATTGTTCTAAAAAATACCACTTAACATATTTTTAGAAGGATCAGTATTTTCTTTTGAAATAAAATATATTTCCCGGTGTATTTACCACTTTGTCACATTTAATTCTTCTCTGTCGATCATGGGTTTGCACAGTATGACTAACCACTTGTTTATGGAAATCAAATTTCGTGGAACCTAACCATATCCATTCATTTAATCATCTTGTGCCGTGCTCTGAATGTGTGTGAGTGACCCTCTAAACCTTACGTGGTGAAATCCAACTTCCAAGCTGATGATGTACAGAAGGCAAGGCCTTCGGAAAAAAGCAGCATTAGTAGCCCTATAAAAGAGGTCTTAGAAAGATCCCTGGCCATTTCTGTCACATAAGGATACACAGTAAAATGACCTCAGTGAACCAGAAAGCAAGTTTTCACCATAAACTGAACTAGTAGGGACCCCAATCTTGGACTTCCCATTCACTGGAGCTATAAGTTTCTGTTGTTTATAAGTAATTCAATCAAGGAATCTTGTCTTTTGGCATCTTGTACATTCTTTATGGCAACTTTTGTGCTATAATGGTAGAACTGAGGACTTGAAGAAACCACACAGCTTGAAAACATACTTTGTTATTACAGACCAGGGTGTAGAGTCAAGCTTTTACCAGATGCCATTTTTCTTTTGCCTGCAGAATTTCACTTTAATTTAGATTTAAAATTAGATTGTAGACCTGTGGGCAATGATTTCCTTCAGTCTAGTCTACTAATAGTGCTAGGCTGAAAGTTTTCTGCCCTTTCTCAGGTTTATAGGATATGTTATCCTTTTTCTCCTCTCATCTGCCGTGGGTCTCCACAAGTGTCTTTGCCATTCTTCCTTTGGAGTGCTAAGGTTGCTTTCTAGGGTAGAGGGACCTGGACAGGGCCACTTGATTTTCCTGCTTTCATTGAAGCCTACCTTTATCTTGTGCAAGTCTACAGAGAAGAGCCTAGAAACAGTCACAAACTCTACTTCTGCCCACGGATTACAGGTCTGCCCTCACTCTCATCTATATTTGACCCATATTACTTGCTAAAAGATTTTGCTTGCATACCTTTACAGGGGCCCCTCTCCCTGTATCTGCACCATGTGAGCCTCTGCTTTCTTCACATCTTCTTGGATTAAATCTATTCAGATTAAAGCCATCTGTTTCCAGTCAATAACCTAACAAATTAGAAGTCCTGTTGTTTTTCAAATATCTTTCTCCATTCTCCTAGCTTTCTCTGATTCTTTTAAAATTTCATACAATATTTCCCACTCATATCCAGACCCCCTCCCCCATACATGCCTCACCCCGCCCCGTGAGCCTACGCACTCTGCTATACATGCTGAGTCTTACTCATTCAGGTGTTTGTACCCAAATGTCCTTCAGTGTAAATGGGTCCACTGGAGTCTAGTCAGCCTGTCCAGTGGTTGTATGCAAGTCATATTCCCTCTCACCCAGCAGCAGGTATCAAATGGTTCTCAATCTAGTGCTGACACATCACCTATTTCTCACCTCCCCTTTTGACCCATTTAATTGAGCTGACATTGGTCCCGTGATTAATGCCATCACTGCCACAGGCCCAAATGAACAAGCCTACATTGGCCTGGAAGCCTCCATCTCATACCTTCATGAACCAGCCCTGGCTCTTACAATCTTTCCGCCTCCTCTTCCACAATGGTCCCTGAGCCATGGGTGGGCGAGGTTCCATATAGGAGTCCCATCCTACACTCTACAATCTCTTAGTCTCCAAAACTTGGCCAGTTGAGGCCTTCCATGTGCATTGCATTCTGATGTACATGGAAGCCTCACTGGTAAGAGTTGAGGGATGCATTAGTCCTCTCTCTATGCCTTATTCCACTGTGTTCCATGAGCCTTGGTTGTAGAGATTTGACTGTAGATGTGTCACCTTGTACTAGGCATCTCATAGGTGTATATTCTCTATGTCTGATCAGATGTGCAACTCACAAAAGAGCTTGGATAGCCAAAACAATCTTGGGCAAAAAGAACAATGCTTGGGGGAATCACCATACCAGATCTAAAATTATATTACAGAGCTATAGTCATAAAAACATCATGGTACTGGCACAAAAATACACACATAGATCAATGGAACACAATAGAAGACCCAAACATGAGTTCATATAATTTCAGCCACCTTATATTCAATAAAGGTGCTAAGAACACAAATGAAGGAAAGATAGCACCTTCAACAAATAGTGCTGACAAAATTGAATCTCTACCTGCAGAAAAATGAAACTTCACCCTTATGTTTCATCCTTCATGAAAGTCAACTGCAAATGGACCAAAGACCTCAGTATAAAACCTGAAACTCAGAAACTGCTAGAAGAGTCAATAAAGTCAACAATAAGTGAGACCTCATTAAATTACAAAGTTTCTGTATAGCAAAAGAAACAACCAAAGAAGGTACAGGAAACTCACAGAGTGGGAGAAAATCTTCACCAACTAAACATCCAATAGAAGATTAATATCCATGATATGCAAAGAACGCAAAAAAGAAAGAAATAAGAAGATAAAAAACCCAATAAAAAAGATGGGCAATAGACCTAAACAGAGAGTTATCAAGTAAATAAATAAAAATGACTAAGAAGCACCTTAAAAAATGGTCAACATCCTTAGTAATTAGAGAAATGAAAATCTAAACCACTTTAAGATTTCATCTTACCCCAGCCAGATTGGCCAAGGTCAAGAGAATGAAAACTCCAAATGCTGGAAAGGATGTGGAGAAAGAATTCTCATGCACTGCTGGTGGAAATGCAAACTCGTGCAACCACTCTGGAAAGCAGTGTTCAGAATATTCAAAAAACTAAAAATGAACCTATCATATGATCCAGTGATACCACTCCTTGGCATATACCCAAAGGACTCATCGTACTGTAGAGACACCTGTACACCCATGTTTCATACTCCCCTCTTCACAATAGCTAAGAAATGGAAACAGCATAAATGCCCCTCAACTGACACATGGTTAATGAAAATGTGGTACATCTACTCAATGGAGTTCTACTCAGCAGTAAGAAAAGATGAAATTATGAAATTTTCAGGTAAATGGATGGAGCTAGAGAGTGTTATACTAAGTGAAGTAACACAAATGCAGAAAAGCAAGCAACGTATATTTTCCCTCATTTGTGGATTGTGGCACCAATCCCTTATATGTGAGTATATAAGTTCTGAAGTAACACCAGGATCCAGGTAAAGGCAGAAGATACATGGAGGTAAAGGAAAAGAAACAACCTGAAAGGGGGATAGTAGGAAAAGATGCTACATGAGGGAGGTGGGAAAATTGAGAGTAATCAGTGGGGAGAAGAGAAGGAAGGGACATGCAAGGGACCATAATGTGAGGGAGTGAGGGAAGGAAGTCAGGAATGGAAAGATGGTAGAGTCAGGAGGCATTGGAGGTAGGGTGGGAATAATGGGGGCACTGTGACTTGGAAGGGAGAGAGGAGGGAGGCTGGATGGGCGAAAAAAGAATAGATATGAGTGACTCTCAGGGAGCTAGGAAATCTAGAGGGGAAAAGTGATGCCCTAGAAAGCCTATGAGAAATGCATGTAGAGTATATGAACATTAATCATCTGTATACTTAGGAGCTTCTTGGAAGGTAACACAGTGCAAGATGGAAGAGACGTCCCTTAGAGTGACAAACATGCCATATGGTGCTCATCAAAGAAGGTTCTTCTTGCAACAAATTTTGGCTGGTTTTTAATGCTATTTTGTCTTTTCGTAATGTTTTGTTCTCATGTGTAAGTTGTCTTTTTCTTGAGCATTCTACAAACTGATATGTATTTTTTCTTGATTTTCCATTTTTATTTGTATTTCATCCATTTTTCCTAGTTATAATACTTTCTTTGTAAGAAAAGCAGGTTTGAAATGTAAGGAATATATAGCCAATTTCACTCTTTGAACACATTCAATTGTTTTGGCAAGTGTTTAGTTATGCCACTACCATCACAATTAAGGAATTTAAAAAATAATTTATTGAGAATTTCATACATGCATATAAGGTGTTTTGATCAAATCCATGCCCACTTCCTCCCCTCCAACTCCTCCCATATCGCCCCATCCTTTTTTCCCCATCACTTTTTTCTGATAATTCATTTTCTCTTTTTTCTTCTTTTTTTTTTTTTTATGGCGCTTTTGGCTACACTAACATTCTCCCCTCTGAAGAGGTATCCCTAAAATCTTTAAAGGATTAAATAAAAGCTCCCAAATATTTTTGACATTTTCGTCTTTTGGAACAGAGTAGGTTGCTAAGAGGCCCAAGGACATTATTTTAGCCAAGAAACTGGATACTTTTCTTTGGGGTCTTTGTACCCTAACTGCCTAGCCAATTCCTACCTTCTATTCATATGACACCATCCTCTGAAGAGGTTACCCAAATTGCCAATAGGGAATTGGGATGCAGACTGCTGTGGCTTCTTCCATGCTGAACAGGGATGCAGGGTGAGGCAATTGGAGTACCCCTTCAGTGGGTCTATCTAAAAGACTCCCAAATTGCATAACTCTTATCTCCAGGAGGAAAAGAAAATCTTTGAATAGTGAATAGGAAATGTGAAGAAGAAGTAAAGGCAAGAGTAATTAGCATTACAAGTTCTAGACCGGGAACTAGAAAAAAGTTAGAACCGGGCAATTTTCAAATGTTCATATGAAAATCCATTGGCATTTCCTGACAAGGGCTTCCAAAAGCATCCTTCTATTGGGTTCCTCCTAATTTTTCTTTTGTTTTCCAAGCCTGGACTCTGGATTCAGGATTTGCTTTCAGGTATTTTGATAGCTGTTGGAGTGGTTAGAATCCGTGTCAGTTCCCTCTCAAAGGCTTCTAGAGAGGG
>NW_008331125.1:2391207-2392857 GCF_000622305.1 Nannospalax galili | reverse complement strand
CCATAGAAAATTTAAGATTATGTGTGTATTATTTTTGTGTCATCCTTTATATATCACAGACCTTCATCACTTGCTTAGGCTTTCTCATTTCTGTCTATTTTGGAAAATATCTCCATTCCCATATCATTTTAACATCTTTGACATTCTCATTTTCCTTTTTTTAAAAAAATAATTATGAGATATAATAGCATTAACAAATAATTTTCCATCTGTTTTGACACTTCTTTTCCTGGGGATGCTAAACAATGCTTATTCACTTTCAAGGTCCTAGTATCAAGCCAATGTTTTATTAAAGTTTTACTGGGGAACCAATGAATTTATTGAGCTTACTTACTGAGATAACAGAGGGGTTGCTGAGGTGTATTATGACCTGAGGGTATGGACACTGGAAAGCCTTTATACAGCATGGGTTTTGCATTCTCTTCCTAGCCTTCTCCAAATCGTAAACTTTAGCCCTCCCCAAATCCAGGAAGGAGGCCATGTGTGATTAGGGCCAAATTACATGCAGTTGGCTGGGAAGCATGGCTTGATAATGCAGTGAGGGTCCAATGACCATGCTTGGCCCTCCTTTAATGAATGAGCACAACCATCATCAAGCCCAATGTGATGATGTTTAGCGATCAGGCTCAGCTGAAGTTGTGATCATGGTAGTTATTTCATTCAGAAAGGACTGCTGTATAGCATCATCTTATTAAATGGACCTGGAATTTAAAAGGATTTCGTGCATTTCCTTTTCTCCACATCCTTGCCAGCATTTGGTATCAATTGTTCTGTTGATCCTAGCCAGTCTGTTTGGGGTAAGATGATACATTAGGGTGGTTTTAATTTGCATTTCCCTAATTACTAACAATGTTGAACACTTTTTGAGATGTTTCTTAATCATCTTTATTTCTTCCTTTGAGAACTCTCTGTTTATATCTTTAGTCTATCTTTTAATTGAGTCATTTGGTTTCTTGATTCTTTGTTTTCTGAGTTCCTTATGTATTCTGGATGTTAAATCCCTGTCAGATGTGTGACTGATGAAGTTTTTTTTCCCCATTCTGTGGATTGTCTCTTCAGTTTTTTGATTGTTTCTTTTGCTGTACAGAAGCATTTTAGTTTAATGAGGTCCCACTTGTTGATTGCTGACTTTAATTCCTGAGCAACTGCTGTCCGATTTAGAAAATCCTTTCCTACACTTATATCATGTAAGTTACTGCCAATATATTTTCTTCTAGTAGTTTCAGGGTTTCCAATTTCACACTGAGGTGCTTGATCCATTTGGAGTTGACTTTTGTGCAAGGTGAAAGATAAGGATCTAGTTTCATTCTTTTACAGGTGGAGATCTAGTTTTCCAGCCCCAGTTTAAAGATGCTGTCCTTCTTCCCCTGTGTGTTCTTGGCACCTTTGTCAAATACTAGGTGGCTGAAATTGCATGTACTTGGGTTTGGATCTTCAGTGATGTTCCATTGATCTATGTGTTTATTTTTGTGCCAATACCATGCTGTTTTTAAGACTATAGCTCTGTAGTATACTTAGGGATCTGGTGTAGTAATCCCCCAAGCGTTGCTCTTTGTGCTCAGGGTTGCTTTGGCTGTCTGGGATCTTTTGTTCTTCCATACACATTTAAGGATGTTTTTTTCTACTTCTGTGAAGTATGTCATAGGGGTT
>NW_008331125.1:2389899-2391000 GCF_000622305.1 Nannospalax galili | reverse complement strand
AAAGGCTACTGATTTTTGTAGATTGATTTTATAACCTGCCACTATACTGAAAGTGTTGATCAGTTCTAGGAGTTTTCTAGTGGAATTTTTGGGATCTCTTAGGTATGGTATCATATCATCTGCAAATAGTGATAATTTGACCTCCTATTTTCCAATTAGTATTCGCTTAATTTCCTTCTCCTGTCTTATTGCTCTAGCAAGAGTTTCAAGCACTATGTTGAAAAAAAGTGGAGATAGTGGACATCTGTTCTGGTTCCTGATTTTAATGGGAATGCTTCCAGTCTTTCTCCATTTAGAATGATGTTGGCTGTGGGTTTGTTATATATGGCTTTAATTATGTTGAGGTACATTCCCTCCAGCCCAGTTCCCTCTAGGACTTTGAACATAAATGCATGCTGAATTTTGTCAAAAGCCTTTTCTGCATCTATTGAGATTACAATGTGGTTTTGTCTTTGAGTCCATTTATATGATTAATGACATTTGTTGACTTGCATATATTGAATGATCTCTGCTTCTCTGGGATAAAGCCTACTTGATCATGGTGAATGAGCTTTTAGATGTGTGTCTGTATGAGGTTTTCAAGTATTTTGTTGAAATTTTTTGCATCCATGTTCATTAAGGATATGGGTCTATAGTTTTCTTTTTTGGTTGTATCTTTACCAGGCTTTGGTATGAGAGTGATGCTGGCTTCATAGAAGGAATTTGGAAGTTTTCCCTCCATTTCTATTTTTTTGAATAAATTAAGTAGTATTGGATGTAGATCTTCTTTAAATGTCTGGTAGAATTCTGCTATAAATCCATCTGGGCCTGGGCTTTTTTTAGTTGGAAGGCTTTGTATTACTGTTTCAGTTTCCTCATGTGTTATGAGTCTGTTTAAACTGTTGATCTCATCTTGGTTTAAATTTGGTGGTTCCCATGATTTCAGATATCCGTCCATTTGTTTTAGATTTTCAAATTTGGTAGCATATAGGCTTTTAAAATATTCCCCTGATAGCTGACATGGTGTCACATACCTTTAATCTCAGGACTTGGGAAGCAGAGGCAGGCAGATCTCTGTGAGTTCAAGGCCAGCCTGGTCTATATAGTGAGTTCCAGGACAGT
>NW_008331125.1:2381363-2388275 GCF_000622305.1 Nannospalax galili | reverse complement strand
CATCTTTGATTTTCTTGATTTGGATTTGCTCTTTCTTTCTTTTGGTTAACTGGTTTAAGGGTCTGTCTATTTTGTTTAGCTTTTCAAAGAACCAGCTCTTAGATTCATTGATTCTTTGTATTGTTTTCTTTGTTTCTATTTCATTACTTTCTGCTCTGATTTTTGTCATTTCTTTTCTTCTGCTGGGTTTGGGTTTCATTTGTTCTTGCCTTTCTAGGGTCTTGAGATGCAGTGTTAGGTCATTTATTTGGACTCTTTCTAATTTTTTAAGGTAGGCACTTAGACTTATAAACTTCCCTCTTAGGACTGCTTTTAAAGTGTCCCAGAGGTTCTCTTTAGTTGTATTGTCCTTTTATTGAATTCCAGGAATTCTTTTAATTCTTTCTTAATTTCTCCTTTGACCCACTCACTGTTTAGGCGTGTGTTGTTCAATCTCCATGACTAGGGCTTTGTCCAGTGTTGATTTTGAGCTTTATTGCTTTGTGGTCTGATAGAATACATGGGATTATTTCTTTTTTTTTTTTTTTGTATTTGGTGAGGTTTTGTGCCCTACTATGTGATCAGTTTTTGAAAGAGTTCCATGAGGTGCTGAGTAGAAAGTGTATTCTTTGGTGCTTGGGTGGAATATTTGAAAGATGTCTGATAGGTCCATTTGATGTATGGTATCATTTAATTTAGATGTCTCTCTGTTTATTCTTTGCCCAGTTGACCTGTCTAGTGGAGACAGTGGTATATCAAAGTCCCCTATTATTACTGAGTTGGGGTTAATCTGTGTCTTAAGTCCTGTAGTGTTGTTTTTATGAATTTGGGTGCATCAGATTTTGGTGCACATATGTTAAGGATTGTAATATGTTCTTGGTTAACTGTTCCTTTGAGAAGAATGAAATGACCCTCCTTATCTCTTCTGATTAGTTTTACTTTGAAGTTTATTTTGTCAGATATTAGAATTGCAACCCCTGCTTGTTTCTTAGTGCCATTTGCTTGGAATATTCTTTTCATCCTTTTACCTTAAGGTAGTGCCTATCCTTGAAGGTGAGATGGGTTTCTTGCAGACAGCAAAGAGATGGATTTTGTTTCTTAATCCATTCACTTAGCCTGTGTCTTTTCACTAGGGAGTTCAGTCCATTGATATTTAAGGTTATTATTGAAAGATGTGTATTGGTTGCCATCCTTTTGATTGCTCTTTTTTTTTTTGTCTAATTTTGTGTTTCCTCAATTATGCCTTTATTTATATTCTTTTTATTGCCCCTGGGATATAGTTGTTTCTTTCTCTGGTCTCTGTATTGCTTCAAGTATTCTTTGAAGGACTGATTTTGTGGACATGTATTCTTTCAGGCTTTTCATGTCATGGAAGATTTTTCTTTTCCTCTCAACTATAATAGACATTTTTGCTGGGTAAAGTACTCTGGGCTCACATCTATTGTAATGTAGAACTGGAAATACTTGGTCCAGGCTCTTCTGACTTTCATAGTTTGCACTGATAAGACAGCTGTAATTCTGATAGTCTTTCTTTTGTTGTACCTCATCCACTGTCTATAATAGACATTTTTGCTGGGTAAAGTACTCTGGGCTCACATCTATTGTTATGTAGAACTGGAAATACTTGGTCCAGGCTCTTCTGACGTTCATAGTTTGCACTGATAAAACAGCTGTAATTCTGATAGTCTTTCTTTTGTTGTACCTCATCCACTGGACTCCAAAAAGACTACCGAGGACCCAACACACCAAAATGCAAAAGCAAAGGTTTATGGTTTATTCGGGCTTAAGCTCGGGCTCTCAGACCTCACCAACTCAACGGATCCGTGCTGAGAGCCCAGAGTAAGGGAGAGTGGAGCCTTTTATAGGTTTTAGACAAGGAGAGGAGGGGGATACTGAAGATACATTTTAGTTGGTTCAAGGAGCCCGCGTGCACCAACATCATTTTAAACTGATTGGATGTATAAGATGCGGCCCTGGAAGTTTCTTATTGGTAGGTGCTATTCTCAGAGCTGTGGAATGTGCTGACTGTTATCTGTGGGGCCAGGAGTCTCCGTTTTTACCTTATAGGGCAGTTTTCATGCCTGGGCTTGCTTAATCTATAGTTTCCTGGAAGGGGTGGGAATAGAAGGTGGGGGTCAGGGCATGCCAGGGCATGTCTAGGCATGTCTAAAGGAGCAGCCAAGCATTTTACAGAAGCTAAAAGAGCAATTAGTAGGGGGTCTAGAGGGATTGGAGGTAGTGGGTGAATGAAGAGGGTCTCAGAGTCCTACACTTTTGTATGTGACTTGTTTTTCTTTTGCTACTTTCCGTGTTCTCCTTTTGTTCTGTACATTTAGTGTTTTTACTGTGATATGTCATTGGGAGTTTCTTTTCTGATCCTGTCTATTTGGTGTTCTATGTGCTTCCTATAATTGTACGGGGATGTCTTTCCTTAATTTCAGGAAATTCTCTTCTATAATCCTGTTTAGGATCTGATCAACACCATTAACCTGAAATTCTTCTCCTTCCTCTATTCCTATGATTTGGTCTTTTCATGGTGTCCCACATCTCTTGAATATTCCATTCCTGTGTTTTTAAAAATTTTCCATAATCTTTGCTTGAGTGGTCCAATTCTTCAACTTCATCCTCCAGTGTTGATATTCTGTTTTCCATTTCATTCATTTTAGTGGTGAGGCTTTCTCCTGTTATTTCAAGTTGGCTTATTTAGTTTTATGCTTCCTTCTTCATTTCTGCCTGAGTTTTCATCAATGTTTCCATCTCTTTTGTGAATTCATTCAGAAGCTTATCCCTATCGTTTTTTAGCTCTTTGATTTGTTTGTATGTTCTTTATATTCATTGAATTCCTTTATCATGTTTATGATTGTTCTTTCAAATTCAGTGTCCTGGTTTATCTCTAGGGGGTTCTCCTTGTAGAGCTCTTCTACAGCATTGGTGGAGTTTGGTGGGGATATAGTGTTTGGCTTTCCATTTTATTATTCTTTAGCTGTGATTTTGGCATGTGAATTTCTTTTGTTGTTTATGATACTGATATGAGAATTAAGTTGAAGTTTGCTTCTGTTTGTATTATCTGGTTGCCTAGATCCTCTCTTTATTGGTCATGTAAAGCTGGTTGGTATGGAGTTTGAGTTCTTTCAGGTTTAATTTGAAGGGAACTGATGGCTTCAATTCAGCTATTCAGGAGTACCCACAGAAGTCTATTTCAGGTTCCAGTCAGGTACACTCAGGTATCCTTCACCACATGGAGGCTTTCAGGCAATTCACCCTCTCAGGTTGTCTGCTAGGACCTCAGCCTTAGCTTACCAAAGCCAGATCTGTGCTGGGGCAGTGGGGGAGGTCTCATAAAATCCCAGGTAGGGGGATGTGTATGGTGCAGTTAGGGGAAGCACTCCACCATGTGGAGGCAGAATCCAGGGCTCTCAGACAGTCCCTTGCATTCTGAGCCCCTCTGTCATAGAGGGGCCAGAGGGAGGCCAGAACTTGGCACTCTCTGGTCATCTCCTGAGATCAGAGCTGCTACACCAATGGAGGTCAGAACCCACGCTCTTAGGCTGTCTACTACTAGGATCTCAGCCTTATTCTACCAAAGCCAGATCTCACAATTAAGGAATATTTTTATAAATTAGGAGTAACTGTTATTATTTGTACAACAATCAAGAACATTTAAAACACGTCAGAAGGTTTTTTCCTGGCCCTTTGTAGAAAATCCCCCATTTGCATCCACAGCACTTTGGCACTTCTGAACTGTTTTCTGTTCCTGTAGCTTTTTGTAATTTATGAACTCTTATGTAGAGAGAATCATGTATTACTCAATCTATTTCTTTGGACATCCATTTCTGTCAGTGAAAGTATTAGTGGTTTGACTGCTGAGCAATACAGTAGCTAGTGGGATGTCTGCAACTCCTAGGATTACTGATTATTATGAAATAAAATTTTATTTTCTCCTGGAAGAGGGTACATATTCCATTATTTTTGGCATATTTAGTAATTTTTGATTGGCTCCCAGACATTGTAAGCTTTTTGGCACCAAAGGCTAAGTTGTGTTGTAGTCATATATATGATTTTATTTTTCCTTTTTATTTTTGAGTTCTTATTTAGCATATTGAATTTTTAATATATAATTTTGAGTTTTGTGTATTTTATATACAACATCTTATTCATATTTATACCCCTTCCCCATTGGCATCCTCCCATAGCCCTCCCACTGAAGTCATGCATTCTGTCATTCATGTTAAGGCCTAGGGAATCAAGTTAGTGTGCTCCGATGTCCCTCGGGGGAAGTTCATCCCCTGAGGTCTAATCAGTCTATGTAGAGTCACTCCCTTAAGGAAGTCCAGCTTCTCCTTACCTGGTAGTAATCAGCTGCCCTTTAGTTCTTCAGCTAAGATTGGGGCCTGCTTCAGTTTTCCACAGTTCTATGTGGGATTTTTATCTGCTTGAGTTTTCATGGGTCTTGTACATGCTGTCTCCATGAGTCCATGTGTATAGCCGAAGGCTGTATAACAAGAAACAGTGCCTGGTAGGAGAAACTTCCTTTCAAGTTGTTGACCAGATTAGTCCAAGAGACTCCCAAAATTATATTGGCTGTCGCAACAGCCCTTAATTGCCTCCTGAAACTTGAAGGTAAGACCCTATTCTTGAAGATAAGAAATACTTTGGGCACAGGACTTGGAGAAACAGCTGGAACTGATGGGGAAGCCATCTCCCTGAAGGCTAGCTTTCATTGTTTTGGGGCACACTATGCAAGCTGCCAAGGGAGAACATCAATTGATGGTCCAACCCCGCAGTTTTAAGGCCTAATAACCATAGGAAGGACTGGCACAGAAAAATTTATTGGGGAAGTAGTGGCACTTTTGGGGTAATCAACAGCTAAATAATGGGACCTAAAAGCCCACTCAATGAGAATGTTAGATATTTTTGTTTGAATGTTTGTCATTTACATGAAAATTTCTAGCATAAAATTTCTAGTATTTGAATTTGTGACTTGTTATCTTCCTCTGCAGAATGTTTACTGTGATTTCTGGAAGATGGCTAAGAAAGAGGCATAACACCAGTTAAGTCAGAATTCAGACTTTATTCTTTGTGGTTCTTAGTCTATTTCTCAGGTCAGCCTTTCTGTGGTTTCAAGAACCCCTCCTTGGCATGTTGTAAGGTGGATTTTTATGTCTCCAGGACCATGAACTTTAGAGACCATCCTCATCTTCTTCTCTGTTCTTCAAAGGCTTTCAGAGCTGGACAGGTCTTAATGTGAAAAAATGAACTGCACATCTAAACTGCCATTGGTTTTATCTTTTTTCCTTTGAGATTTTATCTGCTCACATTTTTGTTTCCTTATTAGCTGTTATTGCTTTTAGGCACACATTTATAAATATTGTTCCCAGCAGTTTTAGTTGTTCTTCTTAGAAGACTTTTGTCTGCAAATTCCAAAACCATACATCTTTTCTATTTTTTTCTTTTTTTTTTAAGATTCAACTGAAGTTGCAGACCACTGTTAGCTGCTGTGTAGGTTTTGAGAACTGAATCCAGGAGCTATGCAAGAGCAGACAGTGCTCTTAACCTCTAAGCCATCTCTCCAGCCCTGAGGTTTTTCAATTTCATTGTAATCTTTAAAATATAGACATATATATGTGTATTTGTATACCCATAAATGTTTTCTGAGCAAATATATTAGCTTTATGCACATCATTCTATGAAACATAATTTTATTTCATTGTACATCCATTTTTATATTCTGAATATATTGATTTTTATGTTTATAGCCTTGGGCTATCTGACGCTACTGCTTATAGTTTATCTACATTATTATTTGTGATGACTTTTTTCTTTTTGCATATTAAAAATTATGAAGTCATGATTTTAATAGTTTTATCAGTATGGCTTTGAATTATAACTCCAATCCCGCCCGAGTGTATATTTCAGGTAAATAGTGCCTCAATAAGGCCTTGTTTTCTTTTCTCCCTTCTCTCCTCTCCATCTATAGACAAGGTAAGATAAGACAGTATCTCTCTTTATCATTCTCTTTCTTAGGATACCACCCTTTTGTCACTCTATTTTTATCTAGGTGTCTCCAAGCAGTTCCATCTTCTTGTTATCATCTGTCCTCTCAGACAGAGAATTCTGTAACACTCAGTCAATAGACCACTCAGGCAATTTCCTAGGAAAATTGAAAGCTCAGATTTCCATTACCCTCTGTGAAATTCTTAACTTGTATAATCTTTTAATCTTAATTTTCTTCCCTTTCCTAGTTAAATCTAATTGTGCTTTTTTGTTATATTCATGATAGGTTTGTTTCTGCATCAGTCCTGCCATATTGCCAAACACATGCATTTTAGTACTGTTAAACTGATTTGCACAAACTTCAAGTTAAATCATAAGGTATGTTTCTTAAATAGGAAAAGCACCATAAGATGTGCTCTCATGGAGAAAGATCTAAAAACACCAGTGTTAACCTTCATCTTGGCATATAAATTGAGCATGTTAAATAAAATATAGACAGTCTCTATTTAGGTAGGATGTATCATCTTTAAGTTTTGAGATGATGAAGGTAATCCAGATTCAAAATGTCTACTTAGATTAATGACACAGATATTGACGAAAACATTAGTTGAAATATATCCAGTATTCTATTAGATGACACATAGGCATTTGAAATAGAGGGAAGAAAATTTCTCAGTTCTATAATAAGTAATAAGTATAAATTCTCCATCCTACCTTTGAATTTATTTGGAGACTCCAGATCAGATACTCACCCTCCCTGTGATCTGATGCTTTCTGTCTATATTAGTCCTTGGCTGGAATGTGTCTACATACTGATAAGTTATACAGAAGAACTGTGGAGCAAACAGCTTTCTATGATTTAAAAAGTCATTTGGTAGAGCATTACAACAAATGTTTTTAACTACTATTAAATGAAATGCAAAAAGTTCTATTTACAAG
>NW_008331125.1:2380698-2380860 GCF_000622305.1 Nannospalax galili | reverse complement strand
AGGTAATCCAGATTCAAAATGTCTACTTAGATTAATGACACAGATATTGACAAAAACATTAGTTGAAATATATCCAGTATTCTATTAGATGACACTTAGGCATTTGAAATAGAGGGAAGAAAAGTTCTCAGTTCTATAATAAGTAATAAGTATAAATTCTCC
>NW_008331125.1:2373897-2380466 GCF_000622305.1 Nannospalax galili | reverse complement strand
GAAAAGCTGTAGTTCATAAATTTGGCTTGCCTCAGCTTTCTCTAAACCTTCAATGTCAGGTGATAACAAACAATAAATTCTGAGATAAAGTTCATCCTAAGAACATTATGCCCATCCTAGATTTTGAAAGCAGGAAAACAGACATGCAGTTTTAACCTAAAAGTAACTTATGGAATAAAACACACATTACAGTTGATCCCTGAACATGGATTGAACTGTCTAGGTCACTTACTTACATGTTAAAAATTATATTTTGAGACTTGTGACATTTTGGAAAATCTAATAGATAAGTCGATTTCTCTAGAAATATCGAAATATGTAAACCTTGCTGTCATGAATACCTTAAATATACACAGTCTCTTTTATCATTTAGTACCATAAGATATACTTAATCAAAACTTAAAATTTATTAAAACTTATGAACACAAGTATAGGCACATGGTGCTTTTCCAGCCGAGAAATGTGAGCAAATACAAAAATGCACTATTTAGCTATAAGTTAACTGCAATCCTCTTAAGACTCTAGTAATTTTAATAGCCATTTAAAATGCTAAAGGAACTGAGGTATCTCTGCCAGAGCAGTTTTGTCTCTCAGGAAAAACTGATTGCTGGTGGTTCTTGAACATTTTTCACTGATTATGACACAAATAATATTCAAAATGTATGTTAGTCTATGAGTACAGCTTATTGTAGTGCACCTGCCTAGAGGCAGGAGGCCTAACAGTAGGAGGCTGTGGGACCTATTCTCTGAACTTCAAAGAAAGAAGAAGAATAAAACTCAGAAAGTCCTTTACGCAGCCAGCAAATTCTCCTGCATTCAGTAGGCTTTTAGTAGTTAAGATTTTTTGTTGGAGGGTCAAAAGTCATACAAGGATTTCTCATTATGAGCAAGGGCTCTATAGGCTTCTGAATTACTCACGTGTCAACTGTATAATTTTGAGGGTTAAACCCCAAAATTCTTTGGTGGTAAGATTCAACCAAATAGAGAATTAAATCTGAACAGAGTTCAGGAATTGAGGAACTGAGATTAAAGACCTAGTTGTAATGCTAGAATTCATTGAAATTTAGAATAATACTAAATAATTGTACATATTATAGATACGTGGAAGAATATAAAAGTTGTAAACATGAATGGTGCAAAAATCCTAAGTGATAAAACAGTGAGCATGGTGTTGTGCACCTGTAGCCTCAGTTACAACTCGAGGAGGCTGAAGCAGGAGGATTGCTTAAGATCAGGCATTTGAGACTAGCCTAATAAGGATCCTGTCTCATCATACAAACCAAAAAGAAAACAGAAAATACAAACCTATGGGAAGGAAAGTAGGCTATTTTCCCCCTATTTTGTCTTAGTCTTTATAGTATGAATCAGTATTATTCTTTTTTAATATTTTATTTATGATTTATTAATACTATTTTATGTGTGAGTAGATTGCCTACATGTGTGTAAATGCATCTGTGTCCTGAAGTTCCTGTGGAGGTCAGAAGTGATCTTCTGGTACTGGAGTTATGGATGGTTGTTACCACCATAGGGATGGTGGGACTCGAACCTGGGTCCTCTGCAAGAACAGCCAGTGCTCTTAACTGCTGAGCCATCTCTCCATCCCGTGTATTATTCTAATAGCATTATTAAAATACTTTTCATAATTATTTAACCTAGGGAAGTATTTGGTGAAAAATACCTTTTCTAGTAAGTGATATTTCTCTGAAAGTCAAGAGTTCCTCAGTTTTATAAACTTACCGTAATTTTGACTGAAGTACTACAAACAACTCAACTCACTGTTAAAGGCACAATGTACAAGCATATTCAAGGTCTCAAGAAGGAGAATATTACAAATAATGCTTCTATTAACCTTTACTAAATTTACTATACAGTTTGACATCTCATTGTTTAGTCAGATAGTCAGTATGGTAGCTTGATGACACAGTGGCTCCACTTTATCACTCCTCCTGCATCCAGTCCATTATAATGTGTCCTTGTAACTTCATCTATTAAAAAGAAAAAAAAATACCCATTCTTGATCAAGGTCTCAGGCCTTGTTTTGACCCACAGAACACTGATAAAAGCAATGACCTGCTGGCTTTGAACTTTAAGGAGCCTTGCCACCTTCCTTCCTTTCCTTTTCAAAGTGCCTGTGGTTGTTATTAAGAGAAATTGTGAAGTACTGAGTCTCTTAATTACCTTCTTCCATTTCTGTTGCCCTTTTATTGCCCATTTCTTTTGTTCTCTTTTGATACTGCTAGGACTGAAGTTGGATTTTTCTATATCCTCTAGTTTTTCTTCAAATCAAAACATTAAGGCATGAATTTTCTCTAAGCTGAAAATTAATTTATGGAAGGAAAGAAACTGTGTCTAAATGGCACCAAACATTCAAACACACACTTGCTATATTCGAGAATAGGAATATGCTCACGCACATTCCTGGAAACAGGGCTCTTTTATTTTGTCTGGAAATGAGTATTTCAGAATGATGACTAGAATTTATATCTTCATTTAAGTATGTTTCTGCTGTGTGAACCCAACTAGGAATAGACTACGAGAATCTTTTGACTCCTGATATCAGCTTTCTATCTCGGATCTTCAATCCACTCTGAAGATGCTAAAGAAAAATGTTTCCTCTACATATTCGACTGTAAGCAATTCCAAGCCAGCTTTCTGGGTTACCCAGACATTCTCTATGTTACTACAATAACATCGCATGATAACAACTATTCATTATTTCTCGAGTCATATAAAATTTAATAAATAAAAACCTTAACCTTGCTGGCTACAATATTAATCTGTGCTTAATCTTAATCATAATGAAATGAGAAATGATCATACTCTTCACTATTCTTACATACAAAAAATCAGTCACTGTGTACACACATTGGACAGCATAGTTCAGACTGTCTGCAAGTGAACAACCATTAACCATCCGACATAACTTTCCCTGTAATTCCTTTTTAGTTTTATTGTTCTATCTGAAAAAAATCCAGCCATTTGTATTTCTTAGAGAGCTGGTTTTAAGACTAAATGTGTTTCCTTTGCTTCAGTGGAAATCTCTGAAGTCTTCATGATATTTCTGCAGAAGTCATTGGAGGATAAAAAGCAGTTTTTATACACAGTTTGAATTTCTTTAACTTCTTTATAACTTTGAACAGGCTTTCATTTCAAATCTGTACCATATACTTATTTCCATCAGGCAATGGTGGTGGGAGCAGGTGCTCTGGAAAGTTGCAATAAGGTCACATATTAGGCCAATTCCAAACAGCTTCTGCTGGTTTTTAAGTTACTTTCAGAGGAACAGGTAGTCATTCCTTTCACCGGTTTTATTTTCTCTGGGATAAAAAAGAGGTTTTTTTTAAAAAAGACTATCTCATGTTTTTTTTTTTTTAAAACTAAATGAGATTTAAGATTGTAGGTTTGTCTCCTGATAGTAAAACTCAGCCTTTTAGAAACTCTTTTATAAATAATTCATGAATTGAAAGTGATTGGTAAACTCAGAAACAATTTATAGAATATTGAATAGCAGCATTTGCCACTCAAGATCAGGGTGAGTTTAAATATTTGAATGATTTGGATGTCAGTTGATTCTGCGTTAGGATTGTTTTCTTTCTCATTCTTTGACTTCTTAACACTTAATTTTCTAGATGAACATAATTCAGGAACCTGCTTAATCTAACACTGTAATGCTAAAACTGACAAAACCTTTGCTGTCTGAAAATAGGTGATTTTTTCCAAATGCCAAAAGTTTGTTTTAAAAAGTAGTTAATGAGCAGTTTGAGAGCATGTGAATCAAGCATGATTTGGACTCCAGAAGCTAATTGGCTTCAGAGTACAGGGGAAGCAGAGATGTTATTCAACTTGCCATAGTGATAGCTTCTTACTAACATGAGGCCCACATTGTTCTCCTTGTGATGCTTAATCTCAATTGCCAATTTGATGGAATTTAGAATCATCATGGAAACCAATCTCTAGGTATGCCAGCAAGGGATTTTCTATGTTCCATTGAGATGGAAGAACCATTCTAAATGTGGGCAGTACCATTCCTATGGCTCCAGAGAAAAGGAATTAAGCAGCAGCATGCATCTCTCTCTGTTCCCTGACTGTAGACTCAGTGTGATCATTTTCCATTGCCACATCTTCCCTGCCATGATGGACTGTGTCCCTTGGAACTGTAGGCCAAAATAAGCTCTCCCTTCCATAAATTCTGTTGTCAGGTATTTTGTCACAGCAATGAGACAAGTAACTAATGCCACCCCCCATAAATGGCTAGTTGAATGTCTCACATGTTGCTGCATGTATGTCAATACTAGGTTTATGAAAACCTAAGTATTTCAAATGGAATCTGAATATAATTGCCTTTAAGACTATTGTAAAGTGAAAAGAAGGAAGAAATTAAGAAAAAAAAATTAGTTTTAGTTATTGGTTTGAATCGCAAACCAATATTGCAGAATCCCAAATATTGCTTTCAAATTCTGTGTTTGCTCTGTAATGTCCTCTGTGAAACTAGCTCTTGCAATGATATTGACCCTACCTGATGACTCTTTAAAAAAAAAAACAACCCTAAAATTTACATTCCCCTATTAAGTGTGTGCATATATGCACACCACAACACACATATGGTGGCTAGAGGGCAAATTTTAGAAGTCAGTTCTTTCCACTGTGTGGTTTCTGGGATTGAATTCATGTTATCATGTTTGGTAGCAAGCACCTTTATCACCTCTGCCAGAGGTGGCCTCTACCCAGTGACTCCTGTGCTGCATTGATAAGTAAAAAGTATGTGTGTTAGGAGTGTGTATTTGGGATTTTTAAAGTGGATTATGGGACTGGAGAGATGGCTCAGAGGTTAAGAGCACTGACTGCTTTTGCAGAGGACCAAGGTTCGATTCCCAGCACCCACATGGCAGCTACGAACCATCCTTAACTCCAGTTCCATAGGAATCCAAAGCCCTCTTTTGACTTCTGTGGCATTGCAAAACACAGGTGCACCCACATACATACATGTAGGCAATACACTCATACACATAAAAAATAAAAATAATAAATTTTAAAAATTCAAAAAATTGTGGATTATATAGTGATGGAGGGCCTGCATATACTTGTAATATTGTACTATGTGTGTATTGTATATTATATCCTTAGTTGTTTGAAGTTTTTCAAATAGTCCTTATTAAAAACATGCATACATTCACAGTAAATGTCAGCTTGTATGCTATGATTGTAAATAGTTTGCTCTAAAAATCATATATATATATATATATATATATTCAAATGAAGCACTTAGTGGTCCTTCGAAATGGCATCAAGTTTAGAGATGGGTGTGAATATTTCAAGTATCACAGAAGGTTTGATTCTAGTTCTTTATCTTTGACAACAAATAATTTAAAACTAATATCAAAGTAAAAATTTGTGTTTCTAATTTTCAGATAAGGCTTTTCATACAAGAGCTAAGTATTTCTTCATCATTAACAGGAAACCAGTGACCTCCTCACACCAGTATATTGAGCAAATGATGCCTGTAGTTTCTAACCACTTCATGTCTGTGGGCTAAAAACCTGATGGGCCAGTTAATAAGCATAATTTATCTTAGAAATACCTCAAGCTCAAAGCAAGCCATAATATTAAAGATTTTATATTCAGATTGTTGATTTAATTGATTGTCATAAAGGAATTCATACTTTATTCTTCTAATTACTATTTTGCTTGCAAATATTCATTCACAAGACAAAGTAACTTATAACACAAAACATCTGTAATTAAATGGATATATTAAGGCATAATATATTAGTTTATGAATTTATGTTAATGCTTGTTCATTCTTCATAAAAACTTGAGAAAAACTCTATAGAGAAAAGTAATTTTATTGGTATATTCTTATCCCTAAGAAACTTTAAGTCTGTTTTATTGTGATTAAAATGATTTCTGGAAATAAGAGAATGAAATTGCAAAGAAAGTTGTTCAGCTATGGATCTAAAAATTGATAAATTCAAGTGAGAAAATTCAAAATTAAATGATTAAAAAATGCAAAACCAGAGCAGGGAAGGACAGTTTGTGTAGTATCCTCTTTTTAAATTGTTTTTTAAAATTATTTTTATTTTATGTATTTGAAATATATAAAATATAGAAAGATATTCTTTTTTTTCTTCCTCTAACTCGGCTATCCTCTGTTAGGGGAGAGCATTTGACATCCAGGGATGTCAAATGAACTCAGGGAACATTAACCTTGTGTTTGTGGCTCCCAGGGAGTCTTTGTACTAGAACCCAGCTTCTTAAACTATAGACCACAACCTCTTCATGGGGTCATGGAACTAAATGTGGTGATTGAAAGAAGCTAAAATATAAGGTGTCTGAATGTGCAATGACCCAAAATTAATTTGAAACCAAATGCATAATGAATCCATGGTATTTCTGTTAGTGCTTACCCATGTTATAGAATGTGACTTCACTGAAGCCTTGGGTCTGAGCACACGGTATGTTACTTCAAAGGGCGCATGATCAGTGGCTCAGATTTGGGACTATTTTTGTTGTGAATTACATTTTTTTAAACAATAAAAAGCTTTCTAATCTTACAGATACATCATGATTTC